>NC_045712.1:29789459-30113380 GCF_009834535.1 Camelus ferus
GTGCCCCCTGGTTGGTGAACAGCATCCCCACCAGGGGTGTGAGTGAGAACTTGGTTGTTCAGGACACCTGTCCTCTCCCTAAGTCTCCAAACCTGTTCTGTCACCAGGCTCTTTTGGTTTTTACCTTGAGTCTGCCCATTTACCTTCACATCTCACCCTCCTTCAGGCCGTCATCTGTCTCTCCCTGGACTAGAGCTCAGTACATGGGCTCCTGGCCTCCGCGATGCGTCCCTCAACTGCATTCTCCACTGGCCCCAGAGGAATCTTTTTAAGGTGCTACCTGCTACGCTGATGGCTTCCTGTTGTCCTTGTGATTAAACATAAAATAACACAAAACCCTGACATGGCCTGCGGGAGGCCTGCGTGGCCTGACCCCGGCCCCTCCTTGACCCCCACTGTCCCCTTTCATTCCAGCCGCACTGGCCCTGCAGGTGCTGGGACAAGCCGTGCTCCCCCTGCCCCGGGGCCTGTGCGGGTGTGACCCCCACCCCCACGGGGGATGCCCACCTTTGCACCTTTGTTGACTTAGCTTCCATTTCCTTCATCACATGTCAGCCCCCGCACTTCCCCCTCTGAGACACGGCCGCGTGGTTACCGTGGTGCCATCGTTCCGTGGCCATCTGTGTCACAAGGTCAGGGCAGTGGCGGTCCTTGCACAGACCCGTGATCTCAACACGTGGCACAGAGTAGGACTTCCGTAAGTGTTTGTTGAATGAAGAGATGAGAACCACAGCTCGGAGAAGGAGCTTAGTGCTGAAGTGCACTACACGCTTTGGTGGCTCACGCTGAGATCAGGGACCTAGGCGAGTGGCGTGGGCCAGAGGCCGGGAGAGGTTGGGTCCGGCTGGTTCCCTGGTAGTTCAAGGAGTAACCTGGGTGGTGGCTGGAGGCTTTTTTTATTTTAATTGAAGTATAGTCCGTTTATAATGTGTCAGTTTCTGGTGTGCAGCATAATGTTTCAGTCACACATATACATATATTCATTTTCATAGCTTTTTCATTACTGCAATATATTGAGTATAGTTCCCTGTGCTATACAGAAAACCTTGTTCATCTATTTTCTACATAGTAGTTCATATCTGCAAATCTCAAACTTCCAATTTATCCCTTCCCGCCCCCTTTCCCCCCTGGTAACCATAAGTTTGTTTTCTATGTCTGAGTTGCTTTCTGTTTTGTAAAAAGTTCCTTTGTATCATTTTTTTTAGATTCCACGTGTAAGTGATACCGTATGGCATTTGCCTTTGTCTGACTGACTTTACTGAATATGATCATCCCTGGGTCCACCTGCGCTGCTGCAGGTGGCATTGTTTCATTCTTTTTCTTAATGACTGAGTAACATCTGTTGTGTGTATATATATATGTACCACATCTTCTTTATCCGGTCATCTGTCATCAGAGCCTCTTAAAAAGATGACTGTGTTGTGACTCCCTGAAAGGCAGCCTGTGGCCTGTCCCCCAGGCACACGTAGCGGTGCACCCGCTCTGCATCCTGCAGCATGCGTTCAGTAACACTTTGTCATGCATCGGTTTTAGTTCCTTTTTTCCTTAATATAATGTGATGTTATAAAAGACTCAACAATTGACGGCGTTTGCATGCTGGCCCCTATTACGGGTGACCCGTGATGTGCTTACCACGCAGATAGTGTTATTTTGGTGATTCAGAAACAGACGGAAAGATGATAGTGTTTCTGAGCAGATTTGGGGCGTCTGGTAAGGGGGGGCTGGAGAATTTGGGTACCACTGAGCTGACCTGAGTGCTGAGTTCCTGGGATGAACGGTGACACAATTTTGGTGGCCTTGGGTATCCATGCGTGCACTGAGATGCCCCTCCTTCAGTGTACTCCGTCCGGGGCTTGCGTCCCATGGGAACCATCCACCTTCCAGCACAGAGTGGGCTCGGAAGATGGATGTCCTGGCTGATGAACGGCAGGTATGTTGGGAAGGCCACTCAGCCCCACTTCTAATGTGTCCCTTCGTGACTTTTAAGGCTCTTTTAGGGAGATGTCTCCTTCCTGTTCTGTTATTCCTGACCACACACCACCCACACCTCCACCACCTGACCAGTGTCCACATGGAAGAAGTCCCATTTAAAGAGAAGACGGAAAGCTCTCCAGGCGTCACCGTGCACGGGGTTAACAGGGAAGAAAGCCCCCAGGGTGAAAACGCCGGTGGGGGGTTAACTGAGGCCACTGGGATTGGAATCTCTTCCCGTGTCCCGAGGACTGTTCAGGAAAAGAACAAGTAACACCACCGAGAGCCCAGACCTGCAGTGTGACTGGCAGAGAGTGAAAGCCGCAAATGTCAGTGGAAGGCCAGTGGGAAAATGAACGTCTTAGACGAGCAGAGCTGACGTGGAAGCTTGTACCAGAACACGCGGCCAGTGAGGGCTGCACGGGTTAGAGGAAACGGGAAACAAAAAAGCAGCTAAGATAAGGGCCCTGTTCAAACAAGTTGCTCTTGAGAATAAGAAAACCCTGTGTTTTTCATGAAAGAAACTGCAATTCACTGTAGCTGTAAAAGAGGGCGTTCCTGGACTTAGAAAAATCAAGTGAACCGTCCAAGCCCCAGCCCTTTCCTGCAGCATCACAACTGTTGGTCCTGGAAAATCCAGCACAAGGAAACGTGCAGCGCATTCACACAAAAAGTGCTCTAAGGGGGAAAATGAAAAACTTCTTAGCAGATAAAAACACACACAGCAAAGGAAAACAAAACGACAACCTACAGAATGGGAGAAAATATCTGCAAATGATGTGACTGACAGGGGCTTAATTTCCAAAATGTATAAACAGCTCATAATAAAGAAACAAACAACCCAACCCAAAAATGGGCAGAAGACCTAAACAAGCAATTCTCCAATGAAGAAATACAAGTGGCCAACAGGCACGTGAAAAAATGCTCAGTATCACTAATTATTAGACAAATGCAAATCAAAATCACGATGAGGTATCACCTCACATCAGTCAGAATGGCCATCATTCAAAAGTCTACAAATGACAAATGCTGGAGAGGCTGTGGAGAAAAGGGAACCCTCCTACACTGTTGGTGGGAATGCAGTTTGGTGCAGCCACTGTGGAAAACAGTATGGAGATTCCTCAAAATAGTAAAAATAGACTTACCTTATGACCCAGCAGAGGGTGGCTCCAGGCACACCCTCCACAAAAATTCTGAAAGGCTGAGCAGGGAGAGGTGGGCAGACGTGGACAGACAAGTGCAAACCCCAGAAAGGGGGAGGGGAGAAGTCACAGTCTTGATATCTGACGAGGTAGAAGTCAGCCTTCAAAACAACAAATGAGATAAAGTGATTTGATGCTAAAAGCTACAGTTCTCGATGCAGACATAACAGTTACATGGACCATCTATGCATCAAATAACACAGCAGCCCTCTTCAGAAAGCAACTACTACAGGAGGTGCAAGAAGAAGTAAAAACAGGAACATGCTAGCACAGCACTCCGAGTCCAAAACGGGCTAAGAGAGCAAAAATGTCAAGTTTCTTACAGATACCAAATTTCATACCCTGGTAACTGGAGAAAACACCTTCTTTTCAAGCACACATGGAACATTTATGAAAGCGGACCATGTATCAAGGCACAAAGAAAACTTCAATAAATTCCTTAAGGTGGAAGTGATACAGATGTATTCTGTAATCATAGTGAAATAAAGCTAGAAATTAATAAAATAAAGAAGTCCCTTTCAACTGGCAATGTCATTAATTATTAAATTACTCTTGGGTCACAAGTACAAAAACTTGTAAAATTTCTTTAAATATAACACCTTATATTAGAATCTGTGTTATAGTTAAAGCAGTAGAAAATGACATTGCTAAAAACGGGAACATGGAAATGAACATCAAATTCAAAATTAGGAAAAGAACCACAAAGTAAACAAAGCAGAAACAAGTAAATAATAAAAACCAAAAATTAGCTGGTTAGAAAACAGAAATAGTAAAACTTAGACATCAAAAAGCGGGTTCTTTGAAAGTAAAGTTGACAAACCTATAGCTAAGCAAATCAAGACAAAAAGAGAGCCCAAACACGGAAAGTAGGAAACGATGAGAGGGACGTGAACTCTTGCCATGAAGGAAAGGTTTTCAAGCAATGCAACTTTGAGCAACTTTATGCAAATACATTTGAAAAACCCAGATGAAATTGGTAAGTAGCCAAAATTGACCCCGGAAGAGTTAGAGACTTTAAACAGACAAATTCCATTAAGAGAAATAGAAAAAGTCAGCAATCTGTCAGGCCCATGTGCATTCAGAGAGGAATTCGAGAGAATTCGAAAGAATCTCAATGCCGCTTAAACTGTTTCAGATCACAGTGATGGAAGGAAAGCTTACACAGTCTTTTTATGAAGTGGCTGTAGCAATGTTTTCTAAATCTGATAAAGGTTGCATAAATACAGAGCTGCAGATCACCAGAGCAAAACTGTGAATGAAATCATAGCAAACATCTAGTGACACATTAAATATCAACTAATGTAAACAATAGCCGTTAAACAACATGGAGGTTAATCCACCTGTAATTTATAGTCAGTCCTCTGTACCTGCAGTTCCTCCACATCCGCGGATTCAACCAGCCTTGGACTGTGTTGCGCTGTCGTATTTACTACTGAAAAACTGCGTGTAACTGGACCCTCGCAGCTCAAACCCGTGATGTTAAAGGGTCAACTTTACTTCGTGAGCAACTACGGGCCTATTTCAGGAACGCAAGAATGGTTCGATAATCGGAAGTCCATTAATATAATCCATCATTTTAATTGAGTTGAGAAGAAAAACCATACGATCATCTCCATGGTTGCCAAAAAGCCTTCAACAAAATTCAGACCATTCCTGATACATAGGCACTTAATGAATGGATACTTTGTGAGCATGATAGAGTGTTTGTACCTCCATCCAAAAGCCAGTGTTTTATTTAATGGAGAAACAGTGAATCATTCCATGAAAATCAGGAAAAAGACGTGGATGGCCACTGTTTTCACTTGTTTAATGTTGTAGTGAAGGTTTTTGCCAACACAGATACAGTTAGGGGCATAAAAATTGGAAAAGAAGAGGTAAATTATTTCTACATGGAGATAATGGCATATCTGGAAAATCCAAAGGAATCCATGAGAAATGATAAACTATCAGGAAATTTAGCAAGATGATTGGATATAAAATTAATATATAGGATCAATAGGCACATATATATATATATATATATATATTTAGGTGTGTGTGTGTGTATATATATATATATATATATATATATATATATAGGCATATATATATTTGAAATTAGAGCCCCCAAAAGTGGGAGAAAAGGGCACACTTGTAATAAAAATATCTGGGAGTAACTTTAAAAATAATCAAAATATATGTGAGGGAATGATTCAAACACCAGAAAGCAAAAAACTGGAGTTGAACAAATACATTTCATGTTTACCCTTTGGCTCTGGGTTGGTTGGATACACGGTGAGACCAGCTAGGCTTTGCTGTTTCCGCTTTCAGTTTCATTCTGTCTGTGGACATGTGAAATACACGGCTCAAACGTCAAAACCGCACGGAAAGCTGCTTTCAGAAGATGTCAGTTCCACTGCCACTCTGCGTCCTCCCCTCGCTGCTGGCGGCCCCGGGAAGCACGTGCCCGTGTCCAGGTTTATGCTTCGCGTGTCCACACAGCTAAGCGAGGACACGCTGCAGCACGCGCCACAAGGACGGCACACTGCGCGCGCGCCCCCGCAGCCGCTGTCGCACCTGCGGTCGCCCCACGGCCCCCAGCCGCGGGCTGCGCCCCTGCCCCGCCGGCCGGCGCCGTCCTGCCGGGCGGGGTCCGCTGGCCGGCCGCCCGGTGCGATGCTCCGCGCTGTCGGTAGAGGGCGCCGCGCGCCGCGGCCGAGGGGGCTGCGGTCTCGTCTGCGTGGCGTGAGCCTGGCCGGCCTTCCCGACCCCCGTCCCAGGCGCAGGCCCCCCACCCCCACCCCCCACAAACCGCAGACTCCGCACGCGGGGGAGGTGCCCGCTGGTCGCCGCCACCCGTGGCCCCCGCCTACCGGCTTCGACTGGGCCACGGCAGGCCCGCGGGGCTGCAGCCAGACCTTCCCCCGGGAGTGCCCGGGTCTCGGGAAGGACGCACAGGCACCCCTACCCCGTTTGTCTTTTTCAGTCCGAGGGTTTTTTCCTCTCTTTAATTAATTAATTGAAGTACAGTTGCCGGGCAGCAAGGGTATTTCTGCTCTATTTTTATTTTTTCTAATTGAAGTATAGTTGATTTACAATGTGTTAATTTCGGGTGTACAGCATAGTAATTCATATATATTATGTATATAAGTTCCTTTTCATACTCTTTTCCATTATAGGTCATTACAGGTGGTGAATATAGTTCCCTGTGCTCTACAGTAGGACTTCGTTGTTTTATCTATTTTACATATAGTAGTGTGTATCTGCCAATGTCAGACTCCTAATTTCTCTCTCTCCACCCCCTTACCCCCCTAGTAACCAAAGCTTTGTTTTCTATGTCTGAGTCTGCTTCTGTTCTGTAAATAAGTTCATCTGTATCTTTTTTTAGATTCCACATAAAAATGATATGTCTTTGTCTGTCTGATTTACTTCACTTAATGATAATCTCATCCATGTTGCCGCAAATGGCATTATTTTTTTTTATGGCTGAGTAGTATTCCATTGTGTAAATAGACCACAACTTCTTTATCCAGTCATCTGTCAATAGACATTTAGGTTGTTTCTCTGTCTTGGTTTGGTTATTGTATATAACACTTATTTCTTAAAAATTGGAAGGAAGTCACAATCACTTCCATTCACATTGTGTTGGTGAGGATGTCGCTCCGGACATCAGCAGGCTGGGAAACGGAATCCCCCGCTGGCAGCTGCCTTGCGGTGACAACCACACACTGAGGAAGGGGCTCACTTCTGTGGTTCCTCGTTGTCTCTGCTCCGACACTGCTTTCAAGTCACAGACAACTTGGAGGTGAGGACACTTGCCCACAATCACACAGCTGGCAAGTGGCAGAACTGAAACGAGATCTCTCTTCTCACAGCTCCCCTAACAAGGAAAAATTCACTGTCTCACAGTTCTGGGGGCTAGAAGTCCAAGATCAAGGCGTTGGCAGGGTGGTTCCTTCTGGGGGCTGGGAATCTGTTTCAGCCCTTTGCCCTGGCTTCTGTGGTCTGCTGGCCATCTTTGGCTTCCCTTGGCTTGCAGAAGCAGTATATGGATCTCCATCCTCACACGGCGTCTCCCTGCGTGCATAGCTATGCCCACTTTTCTCCTACGGGCACCACTCACATTGGATTAGGATCCACACCACCCCAGTGTGACCTCATCCTAACTTAGCTCATTACATCTGCAACAGAATCCAGTAGGTCATACTCTTTCCTAATAAGGTCACGTTCTGAGGTACTGGGGGTGAGGACTTAAGCAAATGAACTTGGAGGGGAGCACAGTTCAACCCCTGATGCCTTGTTATCTGTGTGGCTTTCAACCAGCCCATGACTTCCGTGTTTCCATAAGCAATGTGCCCAAAAGGGAACAAATATACATCACAAGGGAAGGAAGGAATAGTGGACAACAGAATTTAGTGAATGAGACAAAATTGCCCTTTGAGGGACACCTCTCTACATGCATGTTCGGTCTCTGGACAGTAAGGTGTCAGCCAACTTCTCTCTGAGCAGGAATTGCCCTGGGGTAACTGCACAACTGACTTGTGAGCCCTTCAGTGAGGACGCTGGTGGCTGCAAGGCAGGAACCTTGACTCGCTATCTCATGACCAGCTATGGACCTTGTAGCCGTGGGACAGGAGACAGCACCACCCCTTTCTTCTCTCCAATTCTGTGTGAGTAAATTTCTCCATTACCTTCCCACTGTGTGGCTTTCACGCCAAGGGACCCAGGCATAGGTTCCCTCTCAGACTGTGGCATGCCACCACCAACACGATGGCCACGCAAGAGTGTCGGATTACTGTCTGGTAAGTCGTGGATGGGAATCAGTGGTATTGACATGGTTGTACAGGAAGGACATTCAGAGGTACTTGGTGAGTGTTTTAAACACTAAATGTGGAAATTCTGTCCTAAAGCAATTTGTTTAAAAATGACAACCTATTTCCCAGAGGCTAATACTCAAGTGTAAGACAGAAATCTCAGTGTGTAACCACTTTTCACTTCTATAGTCTTACGCGAAAAACATTGATCATTTATTGTGATAGATGCTTTCAAATGTATTATTTTACTGACTCTTTAAAAAGTCCTGTGAGATTAGCAAGATTATACTAGTTTTTTACAGATGAGGAAACTGAACTTAGAAACTGGCCAAGCAGAACTCCCAAACTTCCCCACTGCACATGCTACCAGAGTACTCAGAAATTATGCCTCAAGTTTTGTCTAATTTTTGTTTTGGAAATTGTGTGGCACTGAATTTCTCATTTCGTTGATTCAGGGAGACCTCTGTAGCCAAACACGTTCTGACACACTATCAGATTACTTGATTGATTTGACTACATTTGTTTTGGCCAAAACGTATACCAGCTCAAACATAACCACTTTTTCTTTGGCCCTAGTGGTTATGACGCAGGAAAACAGATGTGGGGCGTGAGGAGGGCTGTGTCCCAGGCTTCGGCTGAGCCCCTGGGACGTGTCCTGCCAAGTGTGGGTCCTTGGCTTCCCACAGGAAGGAATTCAAGAGTGAGCCACAGTTGAGTGAAGGTAGATTTATTCAGAGAGATACACTGAAAGGCAAGAGAAAGGCCACGAGGTGTGGGGCTTTGGTGCTCAGATTAAAAGTAGGTACACATTCCGTAGAATGCAGGCCCTCTCCAAAGAGGGGGTGGGGGTGGCCGCGAGGCGCCGTATTGCTGGGTTTTTTGGGCTTGGTGGCTTCATATGCTAACAAGCGGAAGGACCAATCTAAGGGGAAGGGGCTGGGATTCCCAGGAAGTTAGCCATTTGCCACCCTTTGACCTTTTGTGGCTAGCCTTGGGACGGCCATGGTGCCTGTGGGCGTGTTAATATATTACAATGGGCGTATAATGAAGCCCAAAATCTGCTGGAAATTAAATCTCTCATCATCCTGAGCCTCACAGGCCTCCTGGGGGTTGAATCTTTCACCATTTTGACGTTAACTGCTGTGGCATTCCTTGAGTGGCTGTGCCCTGCCCCCTTTCTGTCTCATTTCACAAACGCCTACGCCTGAAGCTGGATGCTTAAATCAGCAAACAGCACTGGTGAAGAAACTAGGTGACGCCTTAAGACAAAACAGATAAAGGCAGTTGCAGAAGACGCCAAGGACAGGTATTTTGCAACCAAGAAAGTTACGAGCGCTTTTCCCTGGGGCTGTGTCCTCAGGTCTTCGCCCAGGCAAGTGCCCCATTTATAGGGCCAGGCACCGCGCTGAGAGCTCAGGGCGTTCCCCAGGAGTTCACGAGGTGGCGCAGGAAGCGTTTCCAAGAGCGCGGAAGCGACGCCGCGTCCACCCCCGCCCCCACTTCTGCCCCTCCAGGCCCTTCAGGGGCCGCAGTGACACAGGGTTTCATCCGACCTCTCTGGCAGAACACCCTCCTCCAGGACAAGGGACGCGACGCACGTGCCAGCTGCGCAGCAGGCGGACGAGGCCTCGGGAGTGGGCGGCCCACTGGGAGGAGGCGCGCCACCGCACGGGGCGCTCCCTCCGCAGGTAACCCAGGCCGTCAGCTCCCCCACTGCGCTGCTCTCCAGCCCTACAGCGTCCTCGTGCGAGAGAGGCAGGTGGAGGCGGCGGGGCCGCCGCGAGGTTCCCGCGCCCCGGGACGCTTCCCGGCCGGAAGTCGCCGGCGCTCGGCCGGCCCCCGCGGGGGTCTGCAGTGAAGCCTGCGGCCGCCGCCGCCACCACCTGCCGAGGCGCGCAGCCCCCGGGACGCCGGCGGCCCCGCCCCCTGGCCGGGCCCGAGGCCGCGCAGGCGCAGAGGCGGGCGGGGCGGCGCAGGCCGGTGGCGTCATCGGGCGGCGCGAGTCCGGCGCTCTTGGCCGAGACGCTGGGCAGGCTGCGGCGGCGGCGAGATCGGCGCGGGACGGCATGAGCGGCCTCGGGCTCCTCCTGCGCTCTGCGGCGGCGGCGGCGCGCTCCTGCCGCGCCCTGGTGGCCTTCGCAGCCAGCCGGCGCCCGCTGCGCACCGGTCCGCCGAGCCGGGCTTTCGCCAAGGAGCTCTTCCTGGGCAAAATCGAGAAGGTGAGGCCGCGCCCCGGCCGCCCCCGCGGGCCTCCGCTTCCTGCGCTTCGCGGGGAGGCCCGGCTCGAGCCTTGTCAGACCCCGCACACCGGGGGAGGGGGTGGCGCGCTCGCCCGCCGGCCCCGCTGCAGGCGGCGCCCTGGGCAGCTGCGGTTTTGGCTGCGTGCCCGCTAACGCCGGTCAGGTCACTGTGGGAGACCCCGGGCGACGGGGTCACCAAATGGGGGGCTTCCTCTCTGAGTCCGAAGCACAGCCCCGACCGTGCGGCTCCCCGGTCGGCTTCCACAGCCCAGTCTCAGCGCCTCACCGCGCCAACCGGCTTCCTCCCACCGGTCCCTTCCACGCGTCTCCCGACCCAGGGGTAGCCGCTCGGTCACTGAGCTCTCACTGTCCTCTTCCAGCCGAAGACACGGGTTTGACCGTGACTGTGACTTTGCGCCGCAATTCTTGCAGCCTCAGATGGAGCTAGCGATGTGTTGTTCTGCCTCAGAGACGTGTTGTACAGCCCCAGTGAGATTGCATGCGTGGGGATGCCTTTCGAACTGTAAGACGCTCTTCAGGTGCCAGAGGCAGCGGGATGAGTAGTTCACGCCAGCGTCAGCACCTGCGAGCCCCCTGGGAAGAGCGGCAGTGCGCCCATAGTCAAAATACCTCCTCCGACAGGTGCCGCAAGCAACCAAAGAATTAGGCAAACTGCTTTGGCTGGAGTGTCAGCTGATTCTGTTTTACTTAAGGATTTATTCCTTGGTTTCTCTAGAACATTCTTACCACTAGCTTTTGGAAATCTTGGTAACATGTTGCACACTTGGAGAGAAGTGTGCGTATAAAACTTCTTTCATCTACAGTGTTCGGAACACTTTCATTTTTTGTATAAGAAACAAGCCGATCTTAACATTGTGAAAGGTCTTGGATCCAACTTGTGTAAAATTGTCACTCATTACAGATGCTCAGACAGGCGAGGTTTGCCCTGCGAGGAAGTGCAGGGCTAGGTCTTCAGAGGTAGGGAAACTGTCTTCCCCAGAACCCAAGGCTGTGTGGTGCTCTGTTCTGGGAGACATTGTGTTTCCCAGCAGCACGGTGAAGGAAGAACGCAAATCTTTTCTCTTTCTCCAAACCTCTGACACCACCTCCCCCATCCTCACTCTCACCTGTCAGCTTTGCTTTCTGTTTCGCTGAGAAAATACAGACAAGAATTCCACTACCACACTCACCATCTCCTCCCACGTGTGTGCCCATGTGGTCCACGTTCTCTCTGTCCCTGTGGGTGAACCATCTACTCCTAAAAAGGCCAACTCGACCCCATGCCTTCTCAGCTCCTCAGCAGCATGGATCCAGGAGTTCTCTCTTTTTCCTCATCATCAGTTGTTCATTCTTGACTGCATCTTGAACCCATACAGTTCAGGCTTTTGCCTTAACAGTCTGCTGATCCTGCTCTCATGAAAGTTGGTGGTGACCTCCCTGTTGTCACGTCCAGTGGTTCGTTCTCAGGCCTCCTCTTACTTGGCCCATCACTGCATTTGACCCAGTTCATCACTCCTGGCTTCTGAACAACCGTTCCCTCTGGTGTTTCTTTCTACTTAACTGGCTGATCCTTCCCAGTCTCCTCTGCTGGTTCCTTCTTGGCTCCTGGATGTCTAAACATCGGCCAGCATTTCCACCCAGCCCTGTTGGAGGTTGGAGTTTTCTAAGGCTCAGTCTGTGGACCTCACTTTTCATCTGTAACCTTTCCTCCAGTGACCTAATTTAGTATCATAGCATCAGTGTCCTAAAGTTGCATGTGTATTTCCCCAGCTCAGACTCTTTCTATCTACCTTTCTGCTCAGAAGCTGCACATGGATGTTAAAAGGCAAGTCCAGTCTAGCGTATCCAGGACCGAGTGCCTGGTCTCTCCGCCCAGTCCTGCCCCCTCCCCGCCTTCATATCGGAGATGGTGGTGACTCTGTTGTCCACTTGCTCAGACCAAACACCCAGAGTCACCTTTGATGCCTCTTAATCTTATAATCCACACCTAATCCGGCAGCTCGTCCTGTTTTCTCTACCTCCAGGTTATATTTAGGATCTGACGGCTTTTAAGCACTTGCACTGACACTGTCCTGGTCCAGGCCGCTGTCGGCTCTCAGCATTGTTGGGTGTTGAACAGCGAAGTGGCGTCTGAAATGCTGAGAATCTCAGAAAAGAAAAAGACCATCACGAACGCACCGGCTGACAGCTGTCCCCCTGCCCTCAGCTGGTACCTCACCGTTCTGAGAGCGCGCCTCCGGGGCTGCCGCAGGGCCCTGCGGGAGGCTGGGGGCGGGGGGCTTCCCCGCCTGCAGCCTTGACCAGAGCAGCTTGCCTTTCATCTGAGTTACGTATCTGGTTTCTGCGCAGGATTAATTTGGAAAAGCGGTTCCACTACTTTCCGGTATTTGAAAACTGCTGATAAAATTGAACACAGCACCCACGAGGCACCTGGTTTAGACCCTGAGCGTGGGTCTCAGACGCTCACCTTCGTGGGCCCGGGGTCCCTCTTGTGGTGGTGGTTATCCTGTGGTTGTAGCTGAGGGCCAGCCGGTTCTCAGGCTGGCCTTCTCTCTCACCTGGCTGCTCTTCAGAATAACCTTCTGCTAGCACAGCCATCGCCCCAGGCCCAGGCGGGCTTGAGGCTGAGAAGTGCAGTGGGCTGAACCTCTGCCTTCAGCTTTGTTGTGAGAGGCTGCAGAGTGACGACAGACTCCCAGTAACTTCCTTCTAGACCACCTTAGGGGCAGGGAGGCAGGAATTCCTTTAAGGCAACTGTCGCTTTTGGAAGGGGACCCACCCATCAGCCTGTACAGGGCCCCGAGAGGGGCATGTTCCTGCAGCAGCTGATCAGATCCAGGGCTGGAGGGGAGACTGTGGGCTCCTCTTCTTTGAAGGCTTTTCTTGAGACACTTGGTGACAGGTGCCCTGAGGAGAGGCAGGGCCCCTGGGGGCGGGCGGCTCAGGGTCTGGGACGTTCCTTCTCCGCAGGTGGGGGTCAAACCCAAATACTCAGGTCGTGCTGGCAGCTAAAGGGGAGAGGAGAGTCCAAAAGGCACAGGGGCTGAGGACACAGCGGGATGATTTTGGGCAGCGGATTGTGGTGGCCCAGCAGGGAATCCAGGGTCAGCTGGAAACATCAGCCTTTGGTTTGAGGTGGACGTGAGGCTCCGTGTTTCCCAGGTGTGGGTGGTGACGGGTGGAGCCGTGTTCCATGTGAGTAACTGCAGTCACTTCATGTTCAGAACACACGCTCTCTGTTGAGCCTCGCAGCTGCCGTCTGAGGTATCACATGTCACGGGAGAGGCTGGCTCTGAGGAGGGGTTGGGACTTGCCCACCACACATGTGAGAACGGGCCGAGCCGGGCCACGTGCAGGTTGATCTGGGCCTCCTCTGGCGGTCCTGGCCTGCATGCTCAGTCTGCCAGCAGGGGAACAGGTGTGGGAGCGTGGATGTAGCCGGGTGGGACACCGGGGAGATGGCAGACCTTGTGACCTCCCTACGTTCTTGTCAGCGGCAGCATCTTGGCACTCATGAAGTGACCAGTGTAAATGTTTACATGTTTTGGTAAAGAGCTTTCACATCCATTGTCTTCCTCACAACAACCTGGAGTAAATGTTACCCGCGAATGAGTGCATGAGTGAGAAAATCAAGGTGCAGGGTGCGGGGCGAAGGGCGGTGGCTCAGGCTGCACAGTTAGTGAGCTGCAAGTCAGGGCCCAGACTGGGCTTGGACATGTTAGTCCAGGCCCTTTGTTTCATGGAATAATTGTCAGAACTTGCTGTTGATCAGGAGAGCTGATCAAAATCAGGAGTAAACCTGCATGAGTCAGGGAGGAGGAGGAGCCTCGGTGGTGCCGTCGAACACAATTCCTGTGTCCCGAGCACCGTCTGAAGTTTCCTTTCCAGTTCCTTCAGCGAGCAGCATCCTGCCAGCGGCTGTAGGGACTAGCAAATCTTTTTCCTTCCCTTTTGACTGATAGTATTTAAATTTTTATTAAATGTTCTTTTTTTTAGAAAGAAGTTTTCCCGTTTCCAGAAGTAAGCCAGGATGAGCTTGATGAAATCAATCAGTTACTGGGACCTGTAGAGAAATTCTTCACTGAAGAGGGTGTGTATGATTTTCTTTTTCTTGGCCGATTTCCGTTTAAAGGGTGCTGCTTTGATGTTTGTGTTTGAAGCCGTCTACATTAATCGTGGAGAAATAGCCCTGTTGGCTCATTTTGCTTTGAGGGTCATTCCAATTGCTATCTAATTGTAAGACGTCTAGTTCAGTGCTTCTTAATGTGTCTGTGGTAAAGGACCACTTCAAACACCTCTGAACTGTTGCAGGCTGACACTTTTGTAAAATACAGTAAAAATGAGCAATTCAAAAAATGAAGTTGAAAAAAACCCAGATCATGTAAAATAGAAGCCACTGATCGTGTGTCGGGTGCTGTGAATGTGTTTGAAGGTTTCCTCTCTGTCTCTGTACTTCAGTTCTTGGGAACCAGAGGTGGTCTGTGGGCCAGCAGCCACCTGCAGACCATGGGTTGAGGGCATCAGTGTGGACTGCAGGTCCCTCGGGGTCACAGTCCTTTCCGAGGGGGCTCCCTGGGGGCTGAGCAGTGAAAGATTGACCCCGATGCTTCACCAGCACCCAGGACCCCAAGGAGCTACTGTTTCTGTTGGTTTTATCTATCAACATGTGTCCTTTCAGACATGAAAACTGAGTTTTAAAGATGCTGCATTCACTTACTACTTCATTTAAAAAGAATGGTAAACCCATTACATGTTACCATAAACAAAATTTTTAATGAGGAGTGGCACTGATTTACAGTTTTGCAGATTTTTCTGGCAGCTGGAGGCAACTGGATTCGCATACCTATTTCTACAGTGAATCTGTGCTGTAAGTCGTGTAGCCCCTGGAAAGTTCCACTGTACACTCATGACAGAGTTAGAATTAAAAAGTCAGAGAATGTCTTTCTGTTACTAAAATAGTTTTAACCCTGTGGACTCCTTGGAAGTGTCTCAGGTCCCCCGGGCACCCTTTGAGAACTGCTGATGTACATAGTTAACTGCTACGTTGCTAGTTTTAAAATTTGCTTAGTTGTGTATAAATATGTTTTGTTATTTAGAAATAATTCTATTTTTAATTCTGGAGATTATCTTATTCCTTGTATCTATTTTTAGTTCCTTGTTCTTCTGTTTAAACTTTTACTATCTGGTTTTTCAGACTTTTTTTCCTTTCTAATTTTTATTGAAATATAATTGATTTACCATAAATTGCATATATTTAAAGTGTATAGTTTGATAGTTTTGGCATATGTTTACCCCCACAGAACCATCCACACAATTAAGGTAATAAACATACCCTTTGCGCCTCATAACGGTGTCTCAAAGCACAAACAAAAGCAAAAATCAACTTGTGGGACATCAAACTTAAAAGCTTCTGCGCAGCAAAGGACAGAGCCAGTGAAATGAAAAGGCAGTCTAAGGAATGGGAGAAAAGATCTGCAAACCATATATTGGATAAGGGACTAATATCCAAGGTATATAAAGAACTCGTGCAACTCAATACAAAAAAAAAAAACCTAAAAATGGGCAGAGGGACTAAACAGAATTCTTTCCCGAGAAGACATGCAGATGTCCAGCAGGCCTGTGAAAAAACGCTCAGCATCACTAATCACCGGGAAGATACAAATCAAAACCACGGCGAGATACCACCTCACACCTCTCAGAATGGCCACTCCCAGCAAATGCTGAGGAGGTGGGAAGAGGGAGCCCTGGTGCACTGTGGGTGGCATAGTACATTGGTTCAGCTACTGTGCAAGGTAGTATGGAGGCTCCTCAAGAAGTTAAAACTCAAGTTTCCATACCCAGGAATTCACTTCCGGGTATGTACCCGAAAGAAATGAAAACACGAACCCAAAGAGATAGCACGCACTCCCGTGTGCCCTGCAGCAGCATTCACAGTAGCCAAGGGGCGGGAACAGCTCGAGGCTTCGCCAGTGGCTGAAGGGATACAGAAAATGTGAGCTATATATCTCACATCATACATACATACACACACACACATATATGTATATACACACACACACACATATACATACACACACATTTATATAGATAATGTGATATGTGTATATATATATATATATATATATATGTGTATATGCACATATATACTGGAATAGTATTCAGCCATGAGAAAAGGAAATCCTGCCATTTGCAGCAACATGGATGGATCTAGAGATTGTCATTCTAAGTGAAGTCAGCCAGAAAGAAAGAAAAATACCATATGATGTCACTCATGCATGGAATCTAAAAAAGGAAAAAGAAGACACTAATGAACTCACCTACAAAACAGAAACAGACTTGCCGACATAGTAAACAGTCTTATGGTTATGGGGGGAAAGGGGGTGGGAAGGGATAAATTTGAGAGTTAGAAATTTGTAAATATTAACTACTATATACAAAAATAGATAAAAAACAAATTTCTTCTGTATAGCACAGGGAACTGTATTCAATATCTTATTATTACCTTTAATGAAAAAGAATAATAAACTGAATATATGTATGTATCTGCATGACCGGGACAGTGTGCTGTACACCAGAGAAAGGGACAGTGTAACTGACTGTACTTCAATTAAAAAAAAAAAAAAAAGAAATACAAAGATACTAGCTAGTAACTTGAATCCATGTGAGGAAATCAAGATCTCAATGAAGGTAAATACAGGGGCAGTTGTAAAAGCTTGTGTTACTGTAACAGTGGGTTGTAACTGTATTTTTTGTTTTCTACTTGATTTAAGAGTCTGATTTTTTAAAAAAATTTGTGTTCTAAAAGCTAGTATTGTAACTTTGTAACTACATTTTGTATTCTATATAATTTAAGAGACTATTCCTTTAAGACAATTATTATTTTTTTTGGCACTGTGTATGAAGGTGCAATCTGTGACATGAATAAAAGAAAATGGTGGATGTGGAGGCTTTAAAGGAACATAATTTTAGTGTGTTACTGAAGTTAAGCTGGTATAAATTGACATCAGAGTGTTCCAACTTTGCAGTGTTAAGTGTATTCCCCATGTAATCCCCATGCAGAGCAAACAGCTAAAGGATGTGCACAAAGGTGAGAGAGGAACTTAAACGTCTCACTGTAAAAAAAAATCACAAAAGAAGACAGTAATGCAAGAAATGAGGGACAGAAAAGCTACAAGACATATAGAAAATAAGTACGAAATAACAGAAGTCTCTCCTTATTACTGACTAGTTTAAGAGTAAATAGATTAACTCTTTAATCAAAAGACAGAGGTTGCCAGAATAAGAAAATGATCCAGCTATATCCTGTCTACAAGAGACTCACTTTCGATCCAAAGACAGAATGGGCTAACAGATAAACGAATAGCCGAAATGCAGTCTGTGCAGACGGGAGCGTTGCGCAGCCGTTAAGAGGAGGGAAATCCTGGCCCACGGTACAACGTGGGTGATCCGTGAGGAAACGTGCCAAGTGAAAGGAGCCCGTCAGAAAAGGACAGACACTGTAGGAGCCCACCACATGAGGCACCGGGAGGAGTCAGGTCCTCGGAGGCAGAAAGTGGGACGGTGGCTGCCGGGGGGTGGGTGGGTCGGGGAGGTGAGTTTAATGGGACAGAGTTTCAGCTGTGCGAGAGGTCTGGAGATGGTGGTGGGGATGCTTACACAGTAATGCGAGCGTGCTTAATACCACTGCATTTGCACTTGTTAACCACGAGTTAAGACAGTAACTTTTATGTGTTTTGCCGCAATATTAAAAATTGGGAAAAAATCAACCATTTATGTGTGGGTCTATTTCTGAATCCTCTGTTCTCTCCTGTTGATCTGTTTGTTTGTCTTTATGCAAATATTACGTTGGCTCCTTCACTGAGCTTTGTAAGAGGCTTGCAACCAGGTAGTGTTGGCCCTGCAACTTGGTTCTTTTCTAAGGCTGTTTTGGCTCCTTGTCTGCACTTTCTTATAAATTTTAGAATCAGCTTTTCAGCTTCAGCAGAAAGGCCTGCTGGTGTTATGATTGGGGTTACAGTAAATCTGTAAATCTCTCTGAGGCGGAGTTGAGATTATAGCAATACTGAATTTTCAGATCCTTGGTTGTGAGGTATCTCCCCATTTATTTGACTCTTACTTAATTCTCTGAGCAGAGCTGTGTGTGTGGTTGTCAGCATAGAGACTTTGGACAGGTTTTGACAAAGGTGTTTTGATGGTTTCTCGACTTACCCTCGATGTTTTTGATGGTTAGTAAAATGTGTCTGTAAACACTTAAAATTCTTTGGTGTTACTATAAATGTTTTTTTTTCAGAATTTCACTTTCTGATTGTCATTAGTGTGTAGAAATACAATTGATTTCTTTTATAACACATTATTTTTACAGTGTTACGAAAGCTCCCTTTTTCCATATGTGCCTCCTCCTGCTTCTGGAATTTTGTTTCCTTCAGCAGCAGAGGAAGCTCACGCTTGTTAAAGGAGGTTTAGGAAGCGTGAACCAGGTGAAAGAAACACACCGTCATCGTGTCGTCGTCTTTGTTGTTGAAAAGCAGCTTTAGTTGAACTTCAGCAGGTGGTGTTTCCCTGGGGGTCTTAATCCAACCTTAGGGTTATTCCCATTAAATTTAATATATATGTTGTATGATAACATTTCATAATGACATTATTTGCTTTAAAAAAAACCTTCAAGTTGAGATAATTGTCGATTTCCACGCAGTTGTAAGAAATAGTTCAGAGACCAGTTGTATCTTTCAGCCAGTTGCCCCCGTGCGTAACCTTACAGTGCACACCTTGCATGTAACTAGAGTACGTGACCCCAACCAGGAAGTTAACGTCAATACAGCCGTGCTCAGATTTTACCAGTTTGACTTTGACGTGTGTGCGCGCGCGCTTATGTGATTCTGCCGCGTGCATAGATCCGTGTGACGGCCACGCGGTCATGATACAGAGCAGTTCCATCACGCGAGTCCTTTCACTGCCACTGCCACCTCGTGCCCTCTCCTCCCCCAGCCTCCGGCAACCACTAATCTGGCCTCCATTTTTATGAGTTTGTTATTTCGGACGTGTTGTATTAATGGAACCGTACGGTGTGTGCACTTCTGGGACTGGCTCTTTTTCGCTCAGCAGAAGTCTTCTGTAAGTTGCCGTGTGCCTCCGTGCTTTGTTCTTTCTCGCTGCTCGGTAGTGCTCCTTGTGTTCGGGTTACCACAGCTTGCTGGCCGTTCTGATGCTGAAGCGTCTCTCGGTCGTTTCCGGTTTGGGAGCTCTTGAGAGTAAAGCTGCTGTGTGCGTTTGTGTGCACGCTTTGTGCGACGTGCTCTCACCTCTGGGGTAAATGCCCGGAGTGCAGTTGTTGGGTCCCAAGACAGTTGCACGTTTAGCTGTTTTCAAAGCGGTGGTACCATTTTCCATTCCCATCAGCCACGTATGTGATCTAGTTTCCATGCCTTTTTGCCAGAATTTGGTGGTGTCGCTGTTTTTGGTTTAAAATTTTTTTTTTTAATTTTAGCCATTCTGATAGATGCCGAGTGTTGTCTCATTGTGGTCTTGGTCCTCACTTCCCTGCTGCCTGATGATGCTGAGCACTTTTCCACGTGCTGTTCCCTTGGCATATCCCTTCAGGGGGTACAGTGGCCTTGTGTAGTGGCCTTGTGCCCTGTGGCCTCGCTGAGCTCACTCAGCTCCAGGAGCTCTTGTTGGTAGGTTTGGGGGGGCTTAGTGCGTAGACAGTCACGTTGCCGATGAGAGGGAGGTTTCACGTCTTCCTTTCCAGCCTGGCCTCCCTGACTTTTCTTTGATTCACTGGCTGATCTCTCCAGCATGCGTTTGGAGAGGAGTGGTTAGAGCAGACTTCCCTGCGCTGCTGCTGATCTTATGGAGAAAACAGTCACTGTTTCACCACTACGTAGGATGTTAGCTGTACATTTTTTGTAGGTGCTCTGCATCGGCTTAAGGAAGTTTCCTTTTATTTCTAGTTTGTTGCCGGCTCTCATCTAAATTGCATTGAATTTTGTCCCTTGTTTTTTCTGCATCTATGAAGATGACTGTGTTTTTTTTCTTGTTTCATCTATTGATGTGGTAAATTACATGGAACGGCTTTGAGCACTGAAGGGCTCTTGCAGTCCCAGCGTGCTTCCCACTTGGTCGTGATGTATTATCCTTTTTGTTTTTTTAAGCGAAGTAACCTTTTTTTTTTAAATAAAGTATTTTATTGTATCTTACTGTCTCCCGACCCCTTTTTTTACCGCAGATACGGGGGATTGAACCCAGGACCTCGTGCGTGCTAAGCACGTGCTCTACCACTGAGCTCTGGCCACCCCCCCTCCCCCGTTAGCCTTTTCCGTATTGTTGAATCCACTCTGGAGGATACTTAGACGTTACAGCGAAGTACAGTGTGGGGTCGTAGATTGGATCCCAGGACAGAAAAAGGACATTAATGGACAGACTGGTGACTTTCAAATTAATTCTGTAATTTAGTGTATCAATGTCAGTTTCCTAATTTTGATAGCTGTACCGTGGTCCTCTAAGGTTCTCGTAGGAGAAGCTGGATAAAGGGTATATGGGAACTCTGTACTGTCTCTGTGACTTCTCTTTAAACCTAATATTAATTTGAAAATAAAAATTTTAAATAGAAATGGTAAACTGGATTTCTTATGGGCAGCGTAGTTGAATATTATCTCTTTAAAGTCCAATTGGACAGTCTTTGCCTTTTTAAATTTATTTTTTATTGAGGTAACATTGGTTTATAGCATTATACTCCTTCCTCTGTGAGTACTGTGTCGTGCTCACCACCAAAACTTTATTTCCATCCATCCCCATAGGGTTGGTCCCCTCTACCCATTTCACCCTTCCCCAGTCTGTGCCTTTTAATTAATTTTTTTAAGTGAAGTACAGTCAGTTACAGTGTGTCAGTTTCCAGTGAACAGCACACTGTCCCAGCCCAGTCGTGCATATACATTCATATATTCATTTTCATATTCTTATTCGTTAAAGGTTATTACAGGATATTGAATATAGTTCCCTGTGCTATATTGAAGAAACTTTTTCTTCCTTTTCTTAAACATATTGCTATTGAAGTACAGTGAGTTTACAATGTTGCGTCAGTTTCTGGTGTACAGCACAGTACTTCAGTCACATAGGACCATACGTACATACATTCATTCTCAGATTCTTCACTATAGGTTACTACAAGATATTGAATATGGTTCCCTGTGCTATACAGTATAAACTTGTTATTTATCTATTTTATATATGTTAGTATCTGCAAATCTCGAACTCCCAGTTTATCCCTTCCCACCCCCTTTCCCCTCTAGTAACCATAAATTTGTTTTCTATGTCTGTGAGTCTGTTTCTGTCTAGTAAATAAGTTCTTTGTCTTTTTTTTTCCCCCCAAGATTCCACATATAAGTGATGTCATACGGTATTTTTCTTACCCTTTCTGGCTTACTTTACTTAAAATGACAATCTTCAGATTCATCCCTGTTGCTGCAAATGGCATTTTATTCTTTTTTATGGCTGAGTAATATTCCACTGTATAAATATACCACAATTTTTTTTATCTAATCATCTGTCAGTGGATATTCAGGTTGTTTCCATGTCTTGGATGTTATGCTGCTGTGAACATTGGGGTGCATGTGTCTTTTTGAATTAAGGTTTCCTCTGGATATATGCCCAGGAGTGGGATCGCTGGAGCATATGGCAAGTCTATTTTTAGTTTTTTGAGGAACCTCCATACTGTTTTCCATAGTGACTGCACCAAACTGCATTCCCACCAGCAGTGTAGGAGGGTCCCTTTTCCCCATGCCCTCTCCAGCATTTATTGTTAGTGGACTTTTGAATGGTGGCCATTCTGACTGGTGTGTAGTTTTGATGTGCATTTCTCTGATAATTAGCGATCCTGAGCATTTTGTCATGTGCCTATTGACCATTTGTATGTCTTCATTGGAGAATTGCTTGTTTAGGTCTTCTGCCCTTTTTTGGATTGGGTTGTTTGTTTTTTTTTTATTAAGTTGTATGAGCTGTTTATATATTCTGGAGATTAAGCCCTTGTCAGTCTCATCTTTCGCAAATATTTTCTCCCATTCTGTAGGTTGTCTTTTTGTTTTGCTTATGATTTCCTTTTTTTGCTGTGCAGAAGCTTGTAAGTTTAATTAGGTCCCATTTGTTAATTTTTGCTTTTATTTCTATTGCTTGGGTAGACTGCCCTAGGAGAACATTGCTAAGATTTACGTCAGAATGTTTTGCCTGTGTTTTCTTCTAAGAGGTTTATAGTGTCTTGTCTTAGGTTTAAATCATAAAGTCATTTTGAGTTTATTTTTGTGTATAGTCTGAGGGTGTATTGTAACTTCACTGATACACATGCAGGTGTACAGTTTTCCCAACACCACTTTTAAAAGAGACTGTCTTTTCTCCATTGTATATCCTTGCCTCCTTTGTCAAAGATTAATTGACCAAAAGTTTATGGGTTTATTTCTGGGCTCTCTATTCTGTTCCATTGATCCATATGTCTGTTTTTGTATCAATACCATGCTGTTTTGATGACTGTAGCTCTGTAGTGCTGTCTGAAGTCTGGGAGGGTTGTTCCTGCAGCTTCATTCTTTTTCTTCAATATTGCTTTGGCAATTCTGGGTCTTTTGTGATTCCACATAAATTTTAGGAATATTTGTTCTAATTCTGTGAAAAATGTCCTGGGTAATTTGATGAAACTTTTTTTTTAAAGTTATTTTTACATGTAGTGGCTAACATTTGCAGGTCTCAAACTCCCAAATCTATCCCTTCCTACCTCCTTTCTCCTGGTAACCGTAAGATTGTTTCCTGTGTCTGCGAGTCTGCTTCTGTTCTGTAGGTGAGTTCGTAGTGTCCTCTGTTTTTCTTCTTTTAGATCCCACATCTGAGTGAGATACGGTACTTTTCTGTCTCTTTCTGGCTGGCTTCACTTATGATGACGGTCTCTAGCTCAGCCCGTTCGTCGTCTCTCCGACCAGCACTGTTTCCAGTGAGACCTCCCTGCCGTTTTCTCTTTGTTCTTTCCACACGTTGCTTCTTGTGTCTCTAGCTGCTTTTAAGTGGTTTTAGAGAAATTGATGTTACTGTAGTTTTCTTCATTTTTCTTGGGGTTCTTTGAACTTCTTGGATCTGTGTTTTTATAGTGTTTAATCAACTTTGGTAAATTTTTAGCCATTATTTTTTTAAACATTTTCTATCACCAGTCATACCACATTCCCCCACTCCCTCCTCCCCTGCTCTCCTTTGGAAATCCCCAAATATAGCCATATATTACATTACTCTATGGTACAATTATAAATATGTTCATATTTATGTATTACTCTTTTTTTCATTCCTCTTCCTCGTTGTGCCCAGTGCCCTGTAATCTAAGGCAGCAAGATAAATAAATGCAGGCCCTGTTACTCCATGTTGTCTGCGAGGAGGTCTCCCCGGGTCCTGCCAGTTCCTTAGACGTTAACCGTGCCTCCGCCCCCCCCCCCCCCCCGCCACCGCCCAGCCGCCGCGCTCCAGGGCGAGGTGAACACATGCAGCTGCACGAAGACTCGGATGTGAATGGTCATGGGGTCTTTATTTCTAAAAGCTGAAAGGTGGGAACCACCCAGGTGTCCTTCAAGAGGTGACTAGATAAGCAGTTTGCCCTCCCATACAGCAGAACACCGAGCAGTGCGCAGGTGTGGAGCACTCGGCCTGCAGCCGCATGGGCGGATGGCAGAGTCATGACGCCGAGTCAGAGGGGCCAGGCCGCAGGGGCTCAGGCTGTGTGGTTCTGCTTGTATAAAAACACAGCAACGCACACCGGTCTGTAGACAAAAAGCCTAGGGGTTGTCGGGGGGCGGAGGTGCGGGGAAAGGGTGGTCACAGCGGCACGAGGATGCTTGGTGGAAAAGGGAACGTTTTTGTTGATTGTAGGGATGGTTTCAAGGGCAAATATGTCAGAATTTAAATTATTCTAAATAACGTGCAGTTTACTGTGTGCCAATTACACACGTTAAGTGAAGTTGTAAAGGTAAAAAGTGAGGGATTTGGGGCGTCCGCATTCCTCACTAGTGACCCACACGTATAGAAATTTATAAGTGTAGATGATGGGTATTTTTTAAATTTATGATACTGATGAAGTTTAACTTGTTGGCAGTTAAAAAATACTTGATTCGTACAGAATTGTGCAGTTGTAAACCTAACACGGTTTAGTTCTGCTCTGATGAATGTGAACGTTGGTGCAGAATAACCTGTTCTCGGAACCTGTGGGCCCTCGGGGAGAAGCTATGATTTCTGAGCACGAGTGGGTCCCAGCCCGGATGCTGCCCAGAGCCTGGCCATCTAGCCTGACGTTTTAGGGCAGCGCTGGAGCTGGGTCCTTATGCTCTAATTTTCTAGAAGGCACAGGTGATAAAGCAAAAACTCAAGCTTAGTAAATGCCTACAGAAAAGTTTAGTTCTCCTAAGTGTATAATTTGCAGTTTTACGCAATGAATACACCCAGATCAAGAACCAACAGTACCTGGTGCTGGTAATTTAAAAAAAGTACAGTTCTTGCTGGGCTAATGAGGTGAAGTGGAGCACACGGTGACTGAGCACGGCTAGGCCGTCTCCGGTTTTGGAGTTTCTGATGCTGGGACCGTGTCCTGCATGACAGTTGTCCTGTGCACTTCTATGTGCGTAAGAGGAGGTTATGTTTTGTTTAATCAGAATATTTCCTCTTGACAGTGGACTCTCGAAAAATCGACCAGGAGGGGAAAATCCCAAATGAAACTTTAGAGAAACTGAAGAGCCTGGGGCTTTTTGGGTTGCTGGTCCCAGAGGAATATGGTGAGTAAAGGAAACCGCCACCCCACTGGTTTGGCCCTCAACAAAGTGCTCTGTATTTGTCCAAAAAAGGATTCTGTTTGGGAAAGGTGGCCTTTGAAGATGCAGTAAGTCCGAGGGTGGGCTGTAAAAATGCTAGAGTTGATTAACATGTCCGTTAAGGGCTGAGTATGGGGTGCTGGTGTGTGGGCTGTGGGCGGTGGGGCAGGAGGGGCCGCGGAGCCCTGCGCCGCTGTCACCTGGAGCAGGGCTGGCCCTGGCAGCCGGCCCCTCCCAGCCTCCTCAGCTCAGGGCCCAGCCTGAGACAAGAGGTGAGAAGTTAGGGCAAAACAGTGTGACGCCTGACTGTCTTGATTCCGAGGCATATTGTAATCACATCAGATTTTAATTTATATCTGAGTTTATTGTAGTGTTTAAGCTGTTAAAGGGTGTCTCTTGTCATCCTGTGAAATACCTCTCACCACAATTCCAAGTTACATAAGAAATGGCCTTCTCTGCAGAAGACGGCATCGTTGCTGCTGCGCCCCCTGGCGGCAGAATGCAGCACCGACCTCTGCCGGGGGCCACGCGGCCCTTGTCTCCTAACAAATGTGCAGCCCCCGGTGAAAGGAGGGACGTGACGTGGGCGACGAGGCTCCTCCCAGACATCTGAGGCTTGTCGGTGCTGTAACTCACAAGCCACTGGGAATTGTCTGCACTGACGTGCAGAGCACGTGGAATATCCCACAGAGAGCCGGCGGGGCTGGAGCCGGAGAGCGGAGGTGGTCCGTCATCAGCTGGGAAGACGGGGGCTTAGTGCTCGGAGGAAACAGGCAGCAGAGGAGCGCTGCTGCGCACGGCCGGGTGGTAGTGACGTCTGTCCCTCCAGCAGCATTTAGAAGTACTTCTTCTTGATGAGAAGTAGTTACTTTTCCTCCAGACGACTTCTGTGTCAGAGTGGAATGAGTCTTTGCGTCCGTGTGTCTTATGCCAGCACGTGGTGTGTGAGAGAGAGAGAGAGACTGCACCACCCCTCGCCTTATTCTCATTCTCTGCCCTGCTCTCCGGTGTGAAAGTGCCTTTTCAGGGGTGATAGTGGTCACGTTTGGGGCTATCTCGTTTTCTTTCCTTTATAAAACCCCTTCCTTGGGAAGTGAAGGCAGCAGCAGCCTTGCTCCTGCCCAGAGCATTTGAGGGCAGCGTTCCTTCTGAAGGCCCTGGCAGGCTGGATCTCTGCCCCTAGGTCCCTGCGAGCCCTCCGCTCCTCCCTCGTCGGCAGTCCCCACCCACCTGCCACCTGTCCCCGTTCACTGTCCCCCTGCCCCCATGATTTCACTGATACTTTCTTGGGGAAAAAGCATCACGGTTTTTCTCCCTCCCTCCCTTCCTTTTTTAACAAAACTGACCAGTATACGAAACAATTAGAAACAAAAGGGCTTTGATAGAAACAGAGGCTGGGTCCTAACTGAACCCAGGGACCACTGCGCACCCCTGCAGGGACTCAGCCCTCCCCTGTGTGTGTGAAGGGCCCCCTGCAGCCAGGCCGTGTGATGGCTCGGGCCCACACCCCGGAGTTCAGGGCCGTTTCTGCTCCTTGTTGGGCGCCTGAGCTTAGGCCTCAGGTGGTCACTTATACGATGCCCCTAAGGCCACCCCACCACCTGTGGAAGTTCAGAATGAGATGCAGAATCCCCAGTTCAGTGGAGGTTTTGGTTTTCTAATGTTTTTGTCCCTTTGCTCCTAGAACAGTGACTCCTAACCAGGGTGATCTTGCCCCCAGGGCACGTTACGTCTAGAGACATGTTTGTAGTCAGAGCTGTGTGGGAGGGGGAGCTACTGGCGTCTAGTGGGCAGAGGCCGAGGATGCGGCCAAGCTCCGTACAGTCCGTGGGACACCCTTGCCCCCCAGCAGAGAAGGCCCAGCCCCAGTGGTCAGGGCGCTGAGGTGGAGGAACCTGTCCTAGAGGCCGTGCGGTGCTGGGAGTGGACACCGGATAGGGTTTGTGTTTATAAAGCTCTGGATCTGTGATGGGGGGTGTTCACAGCGTTTTAAATGACTCAGTGTGTGTATAGGTGCTTACGTATTTTTGTAGCAAACGTTATGTTTTATATTAGAATATATATCTGTATATGTTTATATGGCCAAAAAAAAGTCTGAAAGGATGTGCACAAAAACATTCTTTCTGAATGATAAGTGTACAGAAAATTTTTGCTTCCTTTGTACCTCTCCGTACTGTGAGCCTTTCAGTGGTGCATTGGCAAAACTTTATAATCCAGAAAGCCCAGCGAAGCCTCTGCCTTTCCTGGGAGGGCTGGGGTCGGAGCACCAGTGAATCTGGCCTGTTTCTCTTCTAGGTGGCCTGGGCCTCTCCAACACCATGTACGCACGGCTGGGGGAGGTCATCAGCATGGACGGCTCCATCACCGTGACCCTGGCCGCACATCAGGCCATCGGCCTCAAGGTCAGGGGTCTGCGGTTCTGGGCGATGCTCTCTCAAGGTCTTCCAGGGTCACGCGGGGACAGCGAGGCAGCGGGCTTGCTCACTTCCTTACCAAGAGGGGAGTCTTTGGGGGTGGGCCCAGCTGTCCTGCGGCCTCGCCCCATGGGATCAGCGCCCATTTCATACTGCGCTCAGTCCCCACACCCCCTACCCCACGCCAGCTCTCGGTGACAGTCCCGTTATTTGGGTTGTTTTTGCTCCACGGAAAAACTGAGAGGCAAGGGAGCCCTGGGCCAGGCCCCACCCAAGAGTGGTTCGCTTTGGTGCTGACCGAAGGGTGGGCCATCCTGATGTTGGCCAGACACCAGGTGTGGCTCTGGTGCCCCCGGTCCCCCGCCCGCAGCCAGGACAGGGAGGAGCTGCAGTGAAAACCCAAGTCCAGCCCCAGAGCCACGCGGGTCCTGCCGGCCTGAGCCGCCCTAGACTGTGCCCTTGAGGGGGACCCCCCAGCCTCCCCAGCAGCCCCCCATATTTCCCCTGGGGCTGATGGCTCTGAGCTCAGAATGTGTCCTCACACATAAAGGAAGCATGTTCCAGAAGGGGCCGTGTTCTGCGAGCATTTCACTCGCTCCTCCCTCCCAGCTGAGACCAGCCTATGTGTGTCTTGTCAGGGGATCCTCCTGGCCGGCAGTGAGGAGCAGAAGGCCAGGTACCTGCCCAGGCTGGCGTCCGGGGAGCACGTGGCTGCCTTCTGCCTGACGGAGCCCGCCAGGTCTGCCCTTGGGGGTCACGCGACAGCTTCCGGGCGTGTTGACGGGGTGGCGCCCTGAGGCCCTGCAGACCTTCCTTGCCAGCTCTCCTGCTTTCCTCCCTTCACCTCGCTTCCCGCCCAGTGACCTTTACAGACGGCCTGACAGCCCTCCTCACGCACGATAGCACGTCCCGGCTTCACATCAGCTGAGCAGGTGGTGGGGGGTCCCCCCGCTTTGCAGGCCGTGCACTGGGATTCGGGGAGACGAGTGATCAGCCCCGAGTCCATGTCCGGATGGGGCAAGGCTGGCGGGACTCGGCTGCTGACGGCGAGTCCGTTACCAGCCCCTCCATGACCTCAGGAGCCGGGTGCCCCTGCACCCCACCTCGCAGGAGCCCTGAGCCCGTCTGAGCCACAGCTCCGTGTTTACCTCCCAGAGGCTGCCACTGCCGTCCTTTCACCCAGTGTGGTGCAGCAGGGGTTGGCCAAACCCACCCGGCCACCGGCTCTTGTAAAGGGAGTTCTACTAGAACATGCCCATTTGCTTACAGATTGTGGTTGCAAAGCTGAACATATTTATCATCTGGCCCTTTGTTGTAAAAGTTGGCCAAGGCCTGTGTTAAGTACTGAAACCTTCCATCTGGGGCCCTGAAAACCGTTCTCTGTTGCCAGCGTTACTCCTCAACTGCGTTTTTCTGTCCCCAGCGGGAGTGACGCTGCCTCCATCCAGACCAGGGCGACGTTAAGTGAAGACAAGAAACACTATGTCCTCAACGGCTCCAAGGTACAGCCCCGGGGCCGTGTCGGGGTGTCTGTCCTTACTTCACCACCACGCACTGACCACTTTCCACGCACCGTGTCATCCCTTGACCACCATCTGTGGGTGATCCTCCTACTCTTTTGGAAGAAGAAACTGGCTCAGAGAGGCCACTTGGCCATCATCGCACCTGCTTCGTGGCAGGATGGGAACCAAGGCGTCCTGGTTCCAGTCTTTGGGCCTCCGTGGTGCCACCTATCTCCCCAAGCTGCTCTTGTGTGTCTGGTGGTTAATTTTTTACTACAAAATGAAACACACACAGAAGTTTTGTGTTGTGAACCTCCACCCCCTGCTCCCGGCTTCAGCGTTTGTTAGGTCGCCACCCCCTGGGCCGTGGGCCTCAGGACAGGACGGCTGGCGGCACAGCACCACGGTTACACTCACAGCTGCCGTTGGGCTCTTGCTCTCTAGTCAGCGCGCACGCTTCCCCGACCGTCTCAGCCCTGGGCGGCTTTCAGCCGCCGGCCTGAGTCAAGGGCCCAATAAGCTCTGTGCGCCGCGTACGTGGCGGTTTGCTGACAGGCCTCTCCCCCGCCTCCTGCTCGTCTTCCTGCCCCTTCTCCTGGCTCCCCTCTGCCTCCCTCCCACCCCAGACTGTTTCGAGCTAGAAACTGAGCCGTCTTAGGACCGCCAGCTGCCCTCCACGCGCACATGTATGCACACATACATACACACACGCGCGCGTGCGCGCGGCCACCGGTGTCTCCTGGGGACACTGGGTAGAGCCCCCGTCCCCGCTCGCGAGGGCCGGGCGGCCCCAGAGGGGCTCCCCTCCTGCCTGAGGCTTGCCGGCCGCGGGCGCCGAGCAGTGGGGTGTGGTGGCTTGATTTTCTCCAGGGCCCTTCTGCTCTCTCCTCAGGTCTGGATCACCAATGGAGGGCTGGCCAATGTTTTTACTGTGTTTGCCAAGACCGAGGTGGTTGATTCCGATGGTTCAGTGAAGGACAAGATCACGGCGTTCATAGTAGAGAGAGACTTCGGTGGAGTCACCAACGGGAAACCTGAAGACAAGTTAGGGATCCGAGGCTCCAACAGTGAGTAGTACTCAAGTGTGCGTGTGTGTGTGGGGTGGGGGGGAGAGAGATTTCGTTTTGATAAAAAGATGTCAAACATCAAGGTAAAAAGAGATGGGAAGAGGTTTGGTTCCCCCAAAGCATTTTATTGAAATCTGGTCAGGAGCGCCCCCACCGTGCAGGGCAGTCCCTGGAGCTGACTCACCAGCCCAGCAGATGCCCACCGCACCTCTCCACGTGTCGGGCTCTGGGGACTGCGAGGGGAGGTCGCTGCGGCCTCGGGGGCAGGCGGCAGGGTTCCATCGCAGCAGCCCGTCTTTCCCGCCTGGAACTCCTCCCCGTCCCGGCCTGCCTGTGGCCCCTGGTCAGTGCTCGGTTCACTTGAGACAACTCTCCCACAAATTGCCCTCATGAGACTCTGCCTCTTGGGTCCCTCAGTTTAGACCATGGAGTGTCAGTGCTGCAGGGGCACCACCAGGCCCATTTCCCTTTTGCAGCTTCGTCTTTGGGGACCTGGCATTCTGGATGGTGGCATTTGCCCCTGACATCTGTTCAGCATGGGTCCGGGGGCCCCGAGCTCTGACCTGGCTCTGCCACATAGAATGCATGACCTTGAACAAACTAGTTTACTTTTCTGTACTTTGGTTTTGTCACCTAAAGGAGAGGGGAGAGAACAGAACCCACCACGGAGGTGCCGTGGGAAGGCTGTGTTAGGACGGGTGTGGACGTCAGTGCACATGAGAGCGGCCCGGGCAGCTGCTGTGCTCCAGGGTCACCACCGTGACCGCGGCTGCCTGCCGAGGAGGGACCGGGCATGGCATGCTGGTGGTAGAGCTGGCTGGTGACCGAGGTGGGCCGCAGGGAACAGGGCCATGCCAGGCACTGCTGCCCCCACTGAGGTCAGGTGGGTGGTGCAGAGGCCCCGAGAGAGGGTTGAGTGGGGCAGCGTGAAGTCAGGAGGCCGGGTCCTCTCAGCAGCTGGTACTTAAGCCACAAATAGGGCCAGCGGCCAGGACGCCGGGACCCTCGCTGCATCCACAACCGGCCGTCTGAACGCAGGTGCCGGAGAATAAAGGTCAGCGGTGCTGGCTGCCCACACGTGGCCTGGCCTGGTCTGCCTGGCCCTCAGAGGTCTGTGCCGCCTGTTGTGGCCACAGCCTGTCTGAGAAGCTGCCCTGGGACTCCGTGCCGTGGGTTCCTGACCAGGTGGGGGCTCCTCACGCAGGTCCGAGCCCCCGGGGGCCCAGCCAGGCTGTTGGCACAGGGAAGCGCCTGCTCATGCCGGCCCCGACTGTGGCCACACGGCCTGCGGTGTTGTGGGCAGGGGAGGGGGCGGCCTTAGAGCAGGAGCAGGCGGGACCGATGCCATGGATGTGCGGCCTTAGACGGGGCCCACCTCCCGGACTAGTACCCCGCTCCGGCTCCTTCCCAGCCTTCAGGCTGCACCTCAGAGAAGTGTGATAGGAGCCCTCAGTAACCCGTCATTAGCCACTCCCGCCAGCCCCCGCACCGTCCCGGGGCCGTGTTGTCACCCGCAGCGCCCCCCCCAGTGCTGGACACCTTGCACACCGTTTCATCTCCCCTAGCCGGTGCAGGCCCAGTGGCCGCGAGCCGTGTCCTTCTGTCCGTGTGTCGGCAGGCGCAGTGCAGACGGGACGGAGGGAGGAGGGGTGAACCGCGCGGCCTGCCTGCAGGCGGGCGCAGCGCCCTGCCTGTCAGCTGAGCCCTGGGTTTGTGTTTCAGCTTGCGAGGTCCACTTTGAGAACACCAGGGTGCCCGTCGGAAACGTCCTCGGAGAAGTTGGAGGTGGCTTTAAGGTGAGTTGCCCTAGCGGCCCCGTGAGTCCCAGGCCGTCCCGTGTGTTGCTGGCCCCAGCTTCCTGTCCCCTCCTGGCTCAGAGCGGAGTAGGCTGTGCTGGCCTGGTGGGCACGTGGCCCTCTGCTGGGGCGTCAGCATAGTGGTGAGAAGTTGGCGTCCAGAAGACGGGCTGGGCCGTAGCAGCCCCGGGCGTCAGGGGCTTAGGCAGAGGTGGGCAGGTCATGGTGTCCTCTAGGAGCCTTGTGCTGGTGACCACCTGACCCCTGAGCCCGAGATGCCCTTCTCCCCTACGCGGCCTGGCAGCCCCAGCTCAGGGGCTCCCACCATCCTACTCCTCAGCCGTTCCCACTGGACTCGTGTCCCCCTTCAGTCACCTTACACCACTGACCACCTGCTGCCTGAGTGGCCATGTCTCTGTGCCCCTGTGGGCCTCTGCGGGGGCGCCTCCCCAAGCCTGGGCAGTCTGGTGCTGGGGAAGCAGGTGTGTGCTCACCACGTGCTTCAGGTAGGAAGCTGAGGTTAGAGGAGAGGAAAGAAGCTGGCCGAGCCCCTTAACTACCTCCACGACTGTGGGGAGGAGCAGGTCAAGTTGGTGGAAGGGGCTGGCTCAGCGCAGAGGGCCTGGGCCTGCGCATCAGGCAGGCGCTTGCTGTGGAGCTGGTTCTCCACTCTGAACCTCAGGTTCTTCTTCTGTCGGATGGGGCCCTGACACTGAAGGGTTGCTGGGAAAGTGGGGCGCTGGCAGCAGCTACCCAACAAGTTAGTTTCTGCTCCCTTCCACTGAGGTGGAGAGAGGCGTCCCGTTCCTTTTCTGGGGGTGACTCCAAGGCCGTCTGAGAGCCGTTGCAGTGATGCAGTCACCTGATGATGGGGTGTCGGGACCGTGCTCTCGCCCAGCCCAGCCCAGCGAGGGTTGTCAGGATGAGTAACTGCAGCCCGACACTGCCTTTTGTTGTCAGGGGAGCTCTGGCAGCACGAACAGGCACCGTCAAGGTCTGTCACCTCCTGCCCCCGGGGCCCTTGGGCTTCTCCCAGCAGGACGCCAGGACAGCGGACCCACAGCGAGTTCCCCCTTCTCTGCAGGTGGCCATGAACGTCCTCAACAGTGGGCGGTTCAGCATGGGCAGTGCCGTGGCCGGGATGCTCAAGAGACTGATCGGTAGGTGAGTTGGGACAGGAGCCCGAGGCGGTGGCCTTGCTCCCACCACACCCACCCGCTGCGGCCCAGAGGCCCTGCTGCATCCCCGGGCAGGTCAGCCTGAGCCAGGCCGCCAACAGCCTGTCCCGTCCAAGTCTGGGATCCGGGCTTCAGTTGAGGCCAGAGGACACACTTGGGCCGCCCCGGAAGAGGCGGGTTCATGTTTGCACCCTCCCCTGACTTCCTCCCACAGGTGGTGGGGGGAACGCTCTCTCGGAGGTAGAGAGGGTGCTGCCCTGACCGCTAAGGACAGAGCCGCTTATCGAACATCCGAGTGTGAGCCAGACGCTGATAAACCTGGGCGCTGACTCTCACGGGAGCCTGTCCTGCAGGTGACTGCACGGCAGTGAGCAGCGGGGTCAGGGCGGGACTCCCCGTCCCTCGGCTTTCCTTTGCCTGAGAAGTGAGAGCAGCCCCGTGGGGTTTGGTGGGCGCAGAACACCACAGCCGTCCTCACTTTGCGGGCAGGACTGCAGGGAAACGAGGGCCTTGGCTGGGTGCGGGGTGTACCTGGGGCTGGCGCACCCCTGGGTGCTCGGGGTTCAGGGCGAGGCGGCGGCGGGAAGGTTTGTTTTGGGCTCTTACTCTCATTTTACAGATGAGGAGACTGAGGCTCAGAGAAGGTAAATGATTTGTCCAAGACCATACACCCGGGTCTAAAAGCCGACCCCACTTTTCTGAGCTGCCCCCAAGGCCCAGAGGCCGCCTGGGCCTCTGCTTTCCCATCTGGAAAACTCCTTATTGCGTGGGTTTCACTCTCACAGTCAGCCTGTCCCCAAGGATACGGAGTCTCTGAGATCCCGAGGCCCAGACGTGGGGATGTGGGAGCCAGTCTACCTCCTGAGCCCACTATGGGGCCAGTTTCTGGCTGGATCCTGCCTGTGGGAGCATTCAGAGAGGGCTGGCTGCAAGGGGGGTCGAGGGCAGACTTGTTGCTGACCAGACGGGAGGCTGCTGGGTCCCTTGGAGTCTTCAGGGCCGGGCCCGTGACGCAGACCGTGTTCAGCTATACACTTAGAAGCCACGGCCCTGTGGTCCAGACCGGCCACCCCCCTGCTGTCGGTGACAGACACGCGCCTGTCCCCGCCACGCAGGATGCTTCTGCAGCTCTGCCAGGGGCCTTACACCCGCGTCCCGTGGGCTTTGCCACTCTCGGGGTTGTTCTTGAGGTGAAGCCGCTTGGCCCGGCTCAGCTAGTGAGAGAGAACACATGCCAGGTTCACAGCTGGTCCGACGCCAGCCCGTGCCCACCCCTGTCCACCGCCGTGGGCACTGCTCCAGGGGGCTGTGCTCCTCCCGCCCCGTGCAGGGCTCTTCAGTCGCGGTGGACTGTCTTCCTGTAGTCCTACCTGAGGGTTTGGAGTGATGACGAGAGCGCCTCACTAGGAAGTCACCTCAGGACAGGTGGAGAGCCATTCTTTCTAACGCCCATTCTTCTCCAGAAATGACTGCGGAGCACGCCTGCACCAGGAAACAGTTCAACAGGAACCTCAGCGAGTTCGGATTAATTCAGGTACCGAAGGTCCAGGGCCGCATTCGTGGGCTCCACTCCGTGGGCATCAGAGTGCCCTCGGGGGCCTGGACTGCCGCCTCCTGTGCGGGGAAGACGGGACGGGGCTGTGTGTCTCCGGGCTCCTTGTGCGAGTGCTGGGCCCTGGCTGGTGCTCTTGGGCAGGGGGCTCGGTCCAGCCTCCCTTCTCTGCAGGCTGGCAGGTTTGGTCTCAGCGCACACAGATTTGTGTCCTGATGGTGTTTCTTTCTCAACACGCCAGGAGAAGTTTGCCCTGATGGCTCAGAAGACTTATGTGATGGAAAGTATGACCTACCTGACCGCGGGGATGCTGGACCAGCCAGGCTTTCCCGACTGCTCCATCGAGGCCGCCATGGTGAAGGTAATCCCGGTGCCCAGGGACACGCGGCGGGAGCAGAGGACGGCCTGGCTTGTGGCCAGGTTGTCACCAGTTGATTAGCGGTCTGTAGCTAAAGGAAAAAACAGGCCCCATGTTGTGACTTCACATCCACATAAAAGAGCAGCTGGGTTCCTGGGGAAGGGCTGTCTTGTTCTAAGACCCACGTTTCGGTTTGGAAGCTTCCCTTTGTGAGGGATGTGGCCAAGGTAAATACTGCGGAGGCTTCTGGGCTTGTCCGGGGAGGGGCCGCGTTTTTGCTGCAGGGTGGATGGCAGCCCTGCTGTGGCCCCACAGTTATTGTTAGGCTGGTCTGTGGGGGTCACGCTTGAGAAACAGGAAGTGCACATTCAGAACCCACCTGAAAGGTTTGGAATTGTACGTAACAGCTTCACCGGTCTCCGTGCACTGAGCCTTCATGCCCAGTGCACTTACGTTGGCTTTACCACCTCCCCTCTTGTCACCCTAACCACCACCGTGGGAGTCACGGTGCCCTGAGTGCAGCCTCTTCTAGGGCCGAGACAAAGGCCAGGTGTGCCGGTCTCTGCTCTCAGCATGCTCACGCATGGACGCACACACACCCGCCACTCGGGTCCAGGTGTCCAGCCAAGTAGTCATGTGCACAGGAGGGGGTCTCAGGGGATGGGGTTGGGCAGGTGTGGGTCAGGCTCCCTGGAGAAGGAGCTTTAAAAGGATGTTGGCTTCCCCGGGTGTGGAGGGGGCTGAGGGGAGCCCCTCTGGCCCAGGCAGACCCAGACTCGGGAGGGCGGGGCGCCACGCTCGAGCAGGGAGGAGGGCTTGCCTGCGGACACCCCGAGAGACCGGCAGTCAGGGCTCCTGCGGGGGTCATCTCACCCCAAAGCCCGGCTGACCCGCCCCCGGCCCGCGGCAGGTGTTCAGCTCCGAGGGCGCGTGGCAGAGCGTGAGTGAGGCGCTGCAGATCCTCGGGGGCACGGGCTACATGAAGGACTATCCCTACGAGCGCCTTCTGCGTGACAGCCGCATCCTGCTCGTCTTCGAGGTGAGAGCCAAGCTGCCTGGCGTGGACCCCGCTCTGCAGGGGAGGAGGCTGAGGGCCTGCTGGCCGCAGTGGGAGCCTCCTGTGGGAGGCGGGGTCCTGCCTCGAACCTCCACCCCCCCCCCCCCAGCCTGGGCCTCCCTCGGGCACTGCCACAGCTGGGCAGGCTCGTCGCTCAGGGCTTTCCCAGGCGACTCTGCGCTCCAAGTGCTGCCCCTGGCGGGTCACAGGCCGCAAAGTCCATTCAGTGAGTGTGTGCAAGGGATGGGGCGGGGAGGAAGGGGGTGTGGGGACCCCAGACACTCTTTCAGGGGGCCAGTGGTCTGATGGTACGGCCTGCCTGGACAACTTCTGGACACCATGAGGGTGAAGACCCAGGTGCTCCTCCTCAAAGAGGGGCTGGGTTTTCAGGAAGCAGGCTCCCTTGGCCCCCCAGTCACACCCCCGGCTCCCAGCTGCTTGCTCAGGGTCAGCGGGTGGCAGCATGGCCTAGTGGTTCCTGCACATGGGGCTGCCCCTGACCTGTGTTGCTGGCCACAGGGAACCAATGAGATCCTCCGGATGTACATTGCCCTGACGGGCCTGCAGCACGCTGGCCAAGTCCTGACTGCAAGGATCAAGTAGGTGTCACTTTCCCCGTCTGCCCCTTGGGTCTCCCTGCCCAGCAGAGCCCATCCTGGGCAGCACGGGGAGGGGTGGCCTCTTCCTGGGCTCAGGCGACGTGAGCTGGTGGGAGCACAGGGGCCAGGGCAATTAGTAACCACTGCTGGCATCCAGACCGAGGCCGCTCAGTGGGAGAATGACCTGTAAGCTGGCGTGACCCAGCTCCTAGGGGAGGGAGCACGAATGTGGCTCTGTCAGAGGAGAGGCCTGCAGCCACGTGGCCAGTGGGCACGGGGGCAGGGGCATGGGCACATAGGACCTGAGTTGGCCCCTCGGGCTTTGTGTCATCGGGGAGCAGGAAAGGGTGTCCCGCTGCCCTGGGCACCGGGGGGGGGGGTCATGTTGCTGGAGGTGGGAGCCTGCAGTGGGGCCTCAGGTCACGGGGCGTGGGCTCTCTGCAGTGAGCTTAAACAGGGCAACGTGACCACTGTCATGGAGACCATTGGCCGGAGGCTTCAGGACTCCCTGGGCCGAGGTGTGGACCTGGGGCTGACCGGAAAGCTCGGAGCCGTGCACCCCAGTGTTGCGGTGCGTGTGCCCCCATGGGGTAGCCCCTTCCCAGGAGGGCTGTGAGCAGGGGTGTTGGGGCAGACTGGCCAGGCTGAGGAGGCCTGAGGCCCCCGTATCTGCCCTGGCCGGCCCGGGTGGGGCAGGCTGGGCACTGTGGGCAGGGGTGCTGAATGAGGTCCTGTGCCCTGGCCCCCCCAGGACGGCGCCCACAGGCTCGAGGAGAACGTGTACCACTTTGGCCGCACCGTGGAGACACTGCTGCTTCGCTTTGGCAAGGTGCCTGGGGTCGGGGGCGGGCCACGGTCCACAAGGTGACGTTTTTGCTTAGTGTTTCCTTTTGGGACCAGGCCTAGAATGGAATCTTGGTCGCCATGGTGGGCTGTCAGTCCTGGGGGCCACCTTCCAGGTGAAGAGGCCCCCTGCAGGCAGGAGGGGCAGCCCCAGCCTGGGCTCAGATCTAAGGACCTGATCTCTGAGGCCCTTGGTGCTGAAGGCGACATTAAGCACTGGCGTGTGGTCTCAGCCAGGTTTCTGGACCTGGTTTGGCCTGGGCTCCTGCCCACATCTAGACAGAGCTGAGGGAGCCAGCCTCCCACAACCTGCAGGGAAGGCAGCGGGCCCCCTGCCCCCAGGCGGCAAGTCACCACCCTGCCCTCTGTTCCCAGACCATCGTGGAGGAGCAGCTGGTCTTGAAGCGAGTGGCCAACGTCCTCATCAACCTGTTCGGCATGACGGCCGTGCTGTCGCGGGCCAGCCGCTCCATCCGCCTGGGTCTCCGGAACCACGACCACGAGGTGAGCCCCTCAGTGCCAGCTTCCTCCTGCTACGCTTTAATGAGGCCGGGGGGAGGGGGAGGGAGGGGTGAACACGGGCCCACGGCCTCCGACCTGGCCGGGCTGTGGCCCGGTGACGCTCTCAGCTCCGACGGGCAAGTCCATGCTGCTCAGGACACAGGGCCACTGCCTTCCGTTCTCCTGCCTGAGAGAGAGGGAGGGTGAGGGACAGGGGTCCAGCCCAGCGCCTCACCCATCTGCCCCCGTACCCTGCTGGTGGGGTGGGTGCTGCGTGCCCGTGTGGCCTGGGGTGAGGCTCGTCCCACAGAGGAGGGAGCTGAGGCCCAGGGCTGTACTCAGAACCCGAGGCCGAGGCTTCCGAGCCAGGCGGCCTGAGCCCGGGTACGCTGCCCGCTTCGGCAGACGGACTGAGTCCTCTGAAGCTCAGGTCAGGTGCAGGGAGGGCTGTCCTCAGGCCCAAAGACCCGGGCTCTCAGCGCGCCTCCTCTCTGACTTGGGTACTGGCAGGTTCTGTTGGCCAGCGTCTTCTGCGCGGAGGCTTATCACCAGAATCTCTTCACCCTGTCTCAGCTGGACAAGAGTAAGTGGGGGCTGGCAGGGCGTGGGGCCGATGCCAGGTGACAGTTCTGTCCTGCTGGCTGCGCACCGCCTGCTGCACTGCGTGAGCAGACGCCACCTCCTCACGCCCCGACCCCCGGCTTCCGGCTGTGGCCTGGGGTCTCACTGAGACACGTGGCGAGGCCATGGCGGCAGGAGGAGCAGCGAATCCCGTGCGGCGGGCACTGTGGGGGTGGAGAGATGGCTCCGCGGCCAGTGGGCTGGAGTCGCCAGGGATCCTTTTCTCCCTGCAGCTCAGTCACTTCCTGGCCTTCAAGGCTCCTTCACAGCGGGTGGGCTGACCATGTTGGGAAAAGGTGCCCCAGCAAGATTTCTGTTGTCACAGGGCAGAAAGGTCACGCGCCCCCCTCTCTCCCTCCCAGATGCTCCAGAAAACCTAGATGAACACATCAAGAAGGTGTCCCAGCAGATCCTGGAGAAGCGAGCCTACCTCTGCACCCACCCTCTGGACCGGACGTCCTGACGCGAAGGGACAGCGTCCCCGCTGCTGCCCGCACCTGGACTCACTCCTTCCAGAAGGTGGAGAACTTGCGTTACTGTGAGTTGGCCGTTTCTCCCAGCCTCCCCCTGACCCATGGGCACTGCTGCCCGACTGACTGACAGGGTCTCAGGCTCTGACCGGATCCAGAGCGCGCAGAACTGCTCGGACTCCAGGCCCGGAGACTTCCCGGCGGGGACGTGTCTCGGGGGGGAAAAGCCCTTCCACCGGACCACACCTTCCCCAAGCAGCAGCCTGAGAACCGCGTGCGCGTCAGTCTTTTAAATTGGGAGCAAAATGCACTTCAAACATGTACCAGAAACGCTTAACAAGAAAGAGTATAAAACAGCAGCCGGCATTTGCTGTACTCGTCACGTGTTTGCTCAGCCTGCCTGGCCGCGAGAGCCGCCCTCTGGTGACAGCTTCCCGGTCTGTTTGTCCTCGCCCTGCGTGAAGACACACGCCCTGCGTGCTCGCACAGCTGAGGGTGGGCCCAGGCCCGAGGGTCATCAGCCCCGACATCCTTCTCAGGTGATGGGTGGGAAACCGTGTTGCTGCTGGAACGTGACGGCACGTGCTGCTCCCAGCGGGGCTGGCCTCCGCTCTCGAAGGGAGGACAAAAGGTGTCTTCCGGTGGCTCGGACAGGCCTCGGCCTGCAGCCCGGCTCCCGCTGGTCCCGGGTGTTCGTGCTGGCAGGCTCTGGCCTGCGGTCTGGCTCCTGGGTCTCTGTGCTCCAGAGCCCCTCACAGATGTCGCCCTGGCTCTCGCCTTCCTCCAAGTGTGTCATCTGCCAGGTGACAGGGACAGGCATCGGTAGCTGCGCGGCTCGGTGGGCGGGGCTGAGCCTGCCACCAGCATTTTGACAGCTCATCTTCAAAAGGTGAGCGTTTACAAACAGAGAGACTTGGGGAGTAACTTTGCAATGAAACCCCAAGTTCTCGAAGTGTTTTGTTGGTGGAAAGGCAGTGTCTTCTTGCCGGGGGCCGGGGCCGCGGGAGCCCTGGGTGGGGGCTTGGCTGCACACAGGAGCCCCGTCAGCAGCAGGTTCTCTTTGTCCAGCTGAGTTTAAAAGGCCAGGCAGCCAGTTCACTCTCCCTCCCTCGTTGAGACGGAGCTTTTCTTCCCTGTGTCGTGGGGTGGGATGTCCTCGGCAGGGTGCCTGGGAGCCAGTGCTGGGAAGGGGCACGCCCGGGCCCCCTACAAGTGGTGGAAGACCTTGGGCAGCCCCAGAGCCCGGGGCCTGTCAGCCCTTCCTGCTGTCTCACAGGGCTATTACAAGTGGCCTTGGGAATTGGAGAAGGAAGGAAACCCATGGTGTATGGCTCCCCAGGGAGACCTGTTGCCAGATCAACTCAACTCTCTTCCTGAGCAAAGGTTCTGGCTCTGTTACTAGATAAATTTGGTTCTCTGTCAACCTATAAATGATTTTGTGGTCCCTCTTCCTAAGCAGAGAGGTGACAAGGACTTGGAGGGGCTGGTGTAGCCAGGCCTCTCCCCCCATGGGGGGACAGCTGGCAGTGTCTTGGAGCTGGGAGGCAGCCCGATGGCCCCATTGAGGCCCGGAGCCTCTGCCCCCAGCTGTTGGCCTGGCCTCCAGGGACCAGCCATGGGTCTCAAAGCCCTTAGACCCATCTTCCAACTTCTCCCTTTTATAGCTAAGAAACCAGGCCCAGAGCAATGAAGGGCCCTGGCCATAGCACCCAAGTTAGCAGTACTGCTGGAACCAGGGTCCAGGTGTCAGAGTCCCACCCTGACTCCTGCTGCCCCAGCACGGGATGCGTGGCGCTGAGACACGGTGCTGTGCAGAGGGAGGGGGGCGCTGAGTTCCTGCCGACGGCAGCGGGGACTCAGCTTGGCAAGGGTGTCAACTGGTACCTGCTCTGGGCTTCGGGGCTGGAGGAGGGGGCGGCTCCAGGAACTGCGGTGGCTTCTTGTACAGCTCGAAGTCCTGGTGGCGCCGGTCCCAGCTCCACCTCTCCCGGGGCAGCACTGGCGCCAGCACGTTAGTAAACAGCGCCTTTTCCCTCCACTCCTGAGCGGCGAGCAGGGCGTCAGGAGGGGGCCTGCACGCGCCCCTCCCGGGCACCGCCGCTCCCCCAGACCCACCTCTGCCGGGGCGCCGATGGCTGGCAGCCCGAGGTGCTCGGTGCTTTCAACCCGGTGAAGGCCCGTCACCTGGAAGCCAGTGGGCGTGAGCCAGGCCTGGCGGGACTTCCTCTTGGCTTTTCTCTCCTCTTCCTCCGAATCCTGAGGCTCCACCATGGCTGAGAGGTAGTTCTGTGAGTACGTGAATCTCTTCCTTGGCTCCTGAAAATGAGTGCAAGTGCGGATGGAAAGGCCGGCAGCAGAGCTCAAGTCTCCAGGGAGGGGCAGGAACAGCGGGGGCCACCGATGGTTCCCGACGGCGTAGGGGGCAGGCTGCTTCACCCTGCAGCAGCCCCACGAGGGTCACGCCTTTGTCCCCTCGGACTGAAGCTTTTCTGATGCTCTTGCGGACTGGAAGCCGGAGCCCAGGCTTCTCCCTCGGTGGACAGCTGCCTTTCACCAGCAGCAGTGAGAGTCTGCCTGGGGCCGGGAACCTGGGAACGCCTGCAGCCACTCACACCCTGCCCAGCGTCCCCCGACCCTGGAGATGCCCTGCAGCCCCCCAGGCGGTCTGGTCAGAGAGGACACAGGAGCACGCTGGATCAGCCCCGCGCCTCCGTCCTGGCTGGAGGGGAGGCGCTGGGCTGCTCCCCGCCCCCTGCGCCACGCCCGTCACTCACCTTGGCCATCTGCCGGTACAGCTCCTTCCTGGCCAGCTCTGTGGAATTCAGGGTCTGGATGCTGTAGTTGTGGACCGCGTCCTTGGCCGGGGCTGAGATCTTGATCACCTTCACCGCAGGCTTGGGAGGCTTCTTGCTGACCTGGTAGGCTCCCGTGATGTTTTTCTGGAGAAAGAGACACCAGTCATTCCCCACATGAGGCCCCTCACCACCACCTGCCAGTGTGTATCCAGCAAGAAGGCCTCGGGGACGGAACTGCGGGCCGGGAGCTGCCTGTGCGTCACAGGACCCTGGCAGCCCGCACCGTCCACGGTGGACTCAGGACCAGACGCCGGAGCTGCGACTGGAACACGCGGCACCTGGCGAGTGGAATCCTCAGGGGTAGAAGTGGGAGGCGCTGCGGCTGTCGTGGTTCACACGGGTACAAACGCAGCACACGCGTGACCTGACGCCATGAGGACAGCCACCGCAGCCGGGGTCGCCGGAGTGCTGAGCGTGCGGGGCGGGCCACCCTCTTCTCCCCGGAGCCCAGAGATGGTCTGCCGGTTTCCTTTGGGAGTGAAAACAGCACGGAGGGAAGAGAGAGGAGAGAGAAAGGTGGGCGGGAGGAGGGCGAGCTGCCACGCGTCCTCGCTTGTTCACAAGCAGCGCAGCCCGCGCTCCATTCACCTGTTAATGTTGGCAGCATAACCATTTTTTTTGCTGTAAAACAAAAACACCTAGCTCAAGACGGTGACTTTGGCTCATATGTAAACTCTGTCTTCAGGCTGAAACCAACGTCTTGACTTTGGATCTTTGAGGAATTTCTGCAAGAGAGTACAAAGTAACTGACTCACGCACGTGAGAGAAAAGACTGTCAGGCAACGGGGACTGAGGCAGAGGCAGCCCAGGGTCCTGGATGAGGGGCTCAGGCCTTCGAGTGCCTTCCAGGAGGCTGCTGGGCCGTCTAAGCTCGGACCCTGTCGAGGCCCACACGTGGCTTCAGTCAGAATATTTAACGTTTTGTCCAGTGTTTCTAGTTGTCCTCAGTGGGAGGGCTGGTCTGAATTAGCCAGTCCGCTGTTAATAAAAGTGGAAGCCCGCGCCTTCCCAACCCCAGAGCTGGGGGGTTACAGCCTCGGGAGACGGCCCGCCTCCACGCTGCTGCCTCCAGGTTGAAGGTTGCAGTTCCGACCAAAACAGATACTTGGTAAAGTGAAAACAAACAGTGGGCAGCAGTGTGACCTGAATGCCTGGGGTTCTCTGCCCTGGCGCCGACCCGGGGCTGAAGCCTGCGGGGGAGCCCGGACTCAGAGCCATAGTAACTAGTGTGCTTCACCTAAGAGACCACGGACTGGACAGATGAAGCCCAATTACTGGAAGGAATGGGACTGAAATTTAAGATAAATAAAATCATTCTTAAAAGGCAGGTGAAGATATTAGCAATACGAGGCAGAGGGAGACCGAGAAGAAGAAATACCGGAGCCGACACAGCACAGGGAGGGAGACGTGCCGCGGAGCGAGCCAGGGGCCTGGAGAGTCAGCCTGACTCTGCTCCCAGGAAGCAGCCTGGAATGAAAAGGCAAATTACAAACCTGGGTTTAGAGGTTGAAAACAGAGGTGGCAACGTCACAAAAGGAGGGGAAAGTGAGATCAGGAAAGCTTGAAGAGAGAATGCGCATCAGAGCAGATGAGGAGATCCCCATGCCTGGACATGCTGCTGACGAAATGCGAGGCAGCAGAGGGAGCCTGCGGACTTCCAGAGAAGGGGCGCAGGCCACCTGTGGAAGGCGGCGTCGGGCCGGCCTCAGCTTCCACAGCAGCAGCACAGGGCGCGGGATAAAGGCCTTGAACCTGGGAGTCCACGCCCAGCCCAGCTGTCCTTCGCCTGTGAGCGCCCAGCCCCAGGTGCCCGAGGCCCTGGGAGGTGTTACCCGAAGGCCTTTGGAAATACGCTTGGAAGAAAACGCAACGTGGAGGAGAAAGTCTGGGAGCATTTGGGCAAAACTAGCAAGCAAGGGTGTCCAGCATCCTTGTAAAGTTTTGCCCAAAAAGGACCAGAGAGTAAAATGTGTCTAGCGCTGAAGTCCTAGCGACTTTATACAAAATGGGGGGGGGGGGCACAGTACAAGGCTTATAAGGGCTACTTGTCTTACAGAGGAAACTAATATAAAACAGAAGCTTCAGAACTCAGTAGGAACACATTAAAATGAACATGGTCCTTCAGGTAACCACCTTAAAAACAGACAGAATGTACAGCTTTTAAGTAATCGGCAGAAGAAAACTTGCTCCATACAAAGGAAGCAGGAGGGCAGGTTTAAAAGAAAAGAGGGGCCAGCAAAGCCCAGCCCGACCGCGGCCCCGGGAAGTGGGCTAAGCTGGCCCCCGGAGGGCTCTCAGCTCACGGGTTCCTGGTAGAGCTAACAACATGCTGTATATTTTTTTTAACTGCTTTAGACAAAAAGGTAGAGGTTTGACATTAAAGGGAGGATTACACCAAGTGAAATAAGACAGAAAAAGACAAGTACTGTATGATCTTATTTAGTTGTGGAATCTAAAAAAACAAGCCAAAAAAAAACAAACCCAGCACAGTCATAGAAAAAGCAGATGGGTGGTTGCGGGGATTGGGCGAACAGGTGAAGGTGGTTAAAAGGTGCCAACTTCCAGTTATGAGACGAGGCCTGGGGACGCGGCGTGCCGCGTGGTGACCGGCGTTAACACTGTGCGCGCGTCTGAGTTGCTAGGAGAGTAGCTCTTAACGCAAGGGAAGAACAGTGGCGCCACGGCCGTGGGCGGTGACTTACGGGGCGATCGTTGCGCAGTATGTACAGACAGCAGCCAGGCTGTGCGCCTGAAGCCAGGGTCATGTGTCAGTTCTGTCTCAGCTAAACAAAAAGGTTAGCACGTACCAGGAAACGGGACCCAACGGTTAGAACCAAGCGAAGAGGCAGACGGTAGAAGGAGAACCGAGGAATTCAGACACTGAAATTCTCAGACCAGGACAGTGAAATAACTATGATTAATATTGTGAAGAAAATAAATGGAAAGGCTTAGGATTTAAACCAGGTATTTGGAATCTACAGAAAAATCAAGTGGAAATCTTAGAATTGAAAAACTTTGTTGACATTATGATTCACTGGGTCAGTTAACAGGACACTGAACACACCGCAGAAGAAAAGACGCATGAGTCAGAAGATGGATTGTTGGAAATGTCCAGATTGAAGCACAAAAAAGAAAAAGAAAAGAGAAAGTGCGAGATACAAGATGGAGGTTATAGTGACAGTATCTGACTTGTCATGAGGACCCCAGGGGGTGGGAGAGAGGGCTGGACTGTGAGCAGACAGAGTATCTGGAGAGAAACACTGACCTAGAACTTTTAAAGCTTGCAGACACCGGGTCACAGACCCAGCAAGCCTTACAAACCCACAGCACGAGACCTGCACGCGTCTGGGGGCGTCGCAGCACAGGACGCTGGAGGACGAAGAAAGGAGAAATACTATTAAGGGCAACTGGAGGAAGCACGTTATCTTCCTAAGAGCAAGAGTCAGGCGGACCCCACCTTCAACAAGAGAGGCGGCCGTGGGCGGCAGAGGACGCAGAGTGACATCCTCGCAGAGTGCAAACAGCGCCACGTGGCACTCTCCCGGAGAAACAGCCCGAACCCTGCCAGAGGAAGATGATGAACTGGAGCGCATTAATGTTAAAACACTTCTTACCAAAATACAATACTGAAGCAGAGAAAACGCAAGCCACAGACCGGGAAGAGATACTTGCAATACGTGCATCCGGCAACTCGTCTGGACGGGAAGAAAAAAAAAAAGAAAGAAACCTGCAAACCAGTGAGAAAAACACAGTTTCTTGTAAATGGAGAGAAAATACACATCTGAACAGGCACTTCACAAAGGAGACCCCCAAATTGGCCAAAGTGTGAAAGGCGTTCAGCATGGCTGCCCATCAGGGGAGGCACTGGGAGCAGCGTGTGACGCCCGCACATCCCAACAGAGCGGCTGAGGTGACCGCTGGACAGACCCAAGCGTCCGCGGGTACAAACCAAAGGCTACTGTATCTGCTGGGAGGAGTTTAGAAATGGGCAACCTCTTTGGAAACGTGGCAGTTAAAGTTTGTGCTACCCTGCTGCCCAGGAGTTCACTCCCAGGTACCTGCCAAGAGCAATGAGGGCGCGGGCCCACGAAAGCGGCCCTGTACAGAAAAGTTCACAGAAATTCACCCGTAATGACCTCCCCCCACAAGGACCCTGGGAAACAGCACGAAGACAGATCAGTGGGAGAGCAGGCAGACGGACTGCGGCGCACCCACAGTGTAAAGCTGCCCGGCGCTGGACAGATGCGTGCCAACAGACCTCCTGAAGTCCCTCCATGCAGCAGGAGAGGCCAAGGCAGGGGGGCACGCTGTGGCTGCGGGACGTGCAGGCCACCACGGGAAAACCCCTGTAAGGTGGCGGATTCAGGCTGGTGCTTGGCCTGCAGGGGGCGAGCTGCTTCCCGGGGCGGCAGAAACGGGTCTCCTTCGCGATCGGAGCAGAGAGAAACACGGGTGCGGCCGCGCACCCGAGACTTGTGCATTTGGCTCACTGTAATGTTCTCCTCTGAAGCCTCCTCCCAGAGACAAAGGAGACCTACTTACAAAAGGACAGACTCCGCAAGATAAACCAGTGCTGACCTTGCACATCTGACACGTAGCCCTGACACGCAGATGCAGACGCAGAGACAGAGGAGGAGAAACAGATCCAGAATCACACCTGGGGGTGTTAGCAGACTTCCTCTAGGAACTGATAGAAACAGAGGATAGGGGGGGGCAGGAATGAAGTTGACATAATTGACAATACTTGTATTCACTTTGTTTTTTCAAGTACACTGAAACATTTACCAGAATTCACATGTGCTGGACCCTGAAGCAAATCTCAACAAAGGACAGAAATTACACAGCAGATACTCTCTGATAGCGACGGCACTGAGGCAGAACCCAATAACAAAAGATCCTAAAGTATTTGGAATAACCCATGGGTTAAAAAGGAAATAGAAACATTTCTAGCTGAGGCATCATGAAAATATAATGTCTAAAACTTGGGGGATATACTTTAGTGACGATAGGACATTTGTAGCCAAAATAAACATTATTATAAAATAGTGAATGCCTGGAAATCAAGTTATCTAAATAGCTGAAGAAGTTAGAAAAAGAAAAGCAAATTAAATCTAGTTTTTTTTTTAAAAAGGAAATTAGAGCACAAATCAGTGAAACAAAATAAACGTACAATATAGAAATCCAAAAAAGCAACAAAGAACGTTGGTTCTTTGAAAGCATTACTTCACCCCTAAGTGCAACTTCAGTAAACATCCCAGTCACCCCAAAACAGACTCGGGTGCAGACAGCAGCCGGGCCCGGGCCGACAGGCTTGGGAAGACGGGCCCTGGCACCACGGATCCTGGGAAGGAAATGGAATCAGATTCCTCCCCTCCTGCAGAAAAGAAGTTCTGTATGGGTTAAAATTTTAAATGAGATAAACAAAAAGGTATATCTTTTAGAGGAAACTATGGAATCATTTTATGACCTTGGAGTAGGAAGAGATTTCTTAAATAAGGCAAAAAATGTAAGTCATGTGGGAAAAGGTGGATAATTTATAAAATTCAAAATAACTTGTCCATTAAAAGATACTATTTTTTTAAGACACCATTAAGAGGGTGAGAAGACAAGTCAGGCCAGAAGATACCACACATGCACGCCACTGGGGCAGCGGTAAGAACGGGAGAGCAAAACAAAACTAAAATTCAAGGGGAAGTTTTTTCATAACAGAAGAAACTACCAAGTTTATAAAAAAAAATCCAACTTCACTAGTAAACAGTGAAATGCAAGTTAAAACCTCTATGAGACAGATTATTACTAACCTGGTGTGAAAGGTAAGTCTGACTATGAAGCAGCATCCAGGTGTGGAGGCGCTACCAGTCAGTCCTAACCCTTGGTGTGCATCTTATGGAAGAAGTCTTGCATGTTTCTAAGAAGACATATGAACATGTTGTGTGTACAATGACGTGGTTAAAACAGCAAAGCATAAACAGCACAAATGTCCATTAATAAATGATGGTGCAGCCCTACAGCCAGAGACGCAGACATGGTTGACTCTCATCAACACTGAGCAAAAACTAAAGCTACAGATTATATACACGTGTAGTAAAATCACAGAGAAAAACACGTGGAAGATAAAATCCGGGGTGGTGCTTATCTGTGGGTGAGGGGAAGAGCTGGGAAAGGGCACGTGGAAAATAAAGTATCGATAATGTCTGATTTCTCACGTCCGCCAGTGAGTGTAAGAGACCGGTCTTGTTCTTTTTTACAGCACATGAGTGCTTTTATGCGTGTATTTTAATAATATTAACAAAGCTATCATTCATGAAAATAGAACAGGAAATCGTAAGAATTTCTAGAAAAGAAAAATGATGTGCAGTTTAAAATTAAACTTAACTAACAATTGTGACCACAGTGGTCACAGTGGAAGACCCTCTCGGGGGTGGAAGACACAGCAGAGCTCTGTGCAAAAGACCGACAAGTCCAAATTAAAAGGATGAAAATCATGGTAAAATGCCCTGTAAGTTCCAGTAAAACAAAACAAACACCCCTCACCTGGACACCGAGATACAAACCAAGAATGAAGAAAACGTTTTGCGGGACCGGAGGGAATCAGAGTCGAGCTGAAAAGGAGACTCAGGTAAGCGTCAGGCTCGCCTGCACCTCTCGACTCAGGAAAGCGAGGGTTTGGGGGGCGGGGTGAGGATCGGACTCTATGATCCTGAAAAGAGCTCAGCTGCTCTTCAGGTGCACAGGCAGAATGAAGGCCTTGGGTCTGCAAGGACTGAAAGGGTATTATCCACAGACACTTTATAAAAGAAAAAATAGCGAAATAAAGGAGAAAGCAGACGGACACCCAAGAAACAGTAGCCAACATAAAAATAAGTGAACGTTGTAGCTGGCCGGGGGTCGCCGTGGGCAGGCGCCCCGGGCGGGAGCGGGGCCCAGCGCTGCTGCGGCATACTTCACGTGTCCTGGTTTTGATCAAAAATTAGGAGGCACGCAAAGAGACGGCCACGTGAAGGCAGGCAGAGCAGCCTGCCCACACCGCCCGCGTGGCTCCAGCGGGTGACTGTGCACACGGACTTCAAAGCAGCTATTATTTTTTAAAAAAACTAAAAAATTATTTTAAAAATTCAAGGAAAGTATACAACAATGAGTAAAGAAATAGACAATGTGAATAAAGAGAATTATGTTTTGAAAGAGCTAAATGAAAATCCTGGGGTTAGAAAGTACGGTAACTGAAATGGAAAATCCACTAGGACTCGGCAGCAGGTCTGAGCTGACAGGGAATCTGAATTGAAAACAGGTCAACAGAGATTATCCAGTCTGAACAACAGGGAGGAAAACCACGTTTAGAAAAAGTGAAGATCCCCAAGACCTGCAGGGCGCCACCCCGTGAGCCACGCACATGTAAGGGAGTCGGAGGGGGGAGGTGCGGGAGCAGAAGGCAGAATTTGAAGAAATAACGACCCCAAAACAACCTGCCAACCCAGGACGCTCAGTGAGTCTCAAGCAGGATGCTTGTGGAGCCCCACACCAGCTGCACGTGTCTAACAGCTGGAAGACGAGGAGAAAACCTTGGAAACAGCAAGGAAAAGCCCTCGTCGTGTACAGGGCACCAGCAACGTGACTAGTGGCTGAATACTCACCAGGAACAGAGACCAGAACACAGCGCAATGATGTTTTCAAAGTGCGGAAAGCAAAAAAAGTGTGAACCGATGGTTCCACGCTCCGCAAAACCATCCTTCACCAATGAGCGTGGAGGAAGGATTTTCTCTGATGAAGACGGGATTTGTTGGGAATGACACTAAAGGAGGTCCTTAAGGCTAAAAAAAAAATATTAACTGGAATCTGAAGAATCACTGGAAAAGATAAATATGTGGGTAAATACAAAACATTACAGAAATATATTTTTCCTTTCTCACCTTTTAATTTGAAAGACATGATTGCATAAGGCAGTTACAGCAGGACATCCGGGGCTTCCTGCAGAGATTTCATACGACAGTAACAGCACAAGAGAGGGCGAGGAGATGGGACTGTACTGTAGGATAGTTCCTACGTTTTACCCCAAATAAGTAATAATCTAATGTAGGCTGTGGTGCATTAAGATAAACAAAAAACAACCCTAGGGGAACCACTAAAACTAGCTTTTTAAAGGTAGGGGTCCATAACGGTATTACGATTGTGCACTAAAAGCAGCTGTTCAGCACACAAGGAGGCAGGAGAGCAGCAACAGAGGAACAGAATCAACGTGGAATTTAAAGGGAAAAAAGACATAATTCCTGCCACGTCACTGATCATGGTGTACATAAACAATCAAAATGTGGAACCTGTCGGACTGGATTTAAAAATAAAAGGGTCCAACCATCCTGTCCACAGAAGACACACTTCAGAGTCAAACGCATGAACCACTTCAAAGTAAAAGGATGGGGGAAAATACGGAAGAGCGCTGGAGTGGGTACACTAATTAGAGACAGATTGGTCTTTAAGGCAAGAATTGTTTCAGTGTGGAGATTCCTCAAAAACTAAACAGACTTACCATGTGATCCAGCAATCCCACTCCTGGGCATGTATCCAGAGGGAACGCTAATTTGAAAAGACACCTGCACCCCAATGTTCACAGCAGCACGATTTACAACAGCCAAGACATGGAAGCAGCCTAAGCGCCCATCAACACATGACTGGATAAAGAAGCTGTGGTATATATATACAATGGAATACTACTCAGCGACAAAAAATAAAATAATACCATTTGCAGCAACATGGATCGACCTGGAGATTGTCATTCTAAGTGAAGCCAGGAAGAAAAATATTATATGATTTCACTCATGTGGAATCTAAAGAAAGGACACTATGAACTCACAAAACTCACAGACATAGCAAACAGTCTTATGGTTACCAGGGAAAGGTGGTAGGAAGGGATAAATTTGGGAGTTTGAGATTTACAAATATTAGCCACTATATAAAAATAGATTTTAAAAAGTTTCTTCTGTAGAGCACAGGGAACTATGTTCACTATCTTGTAACAACCTTTAATGAAAAAGAATATGAAAACGAATGTATGCGTGTATCTGCATGACCGGATAGTGTGCTTCACACCAGAGACTGACACAGCATAACTGGCTGTACTTCACTTTAAAAAGAGGCAAGAACTGTTTCTAGAGACCAAGAGGGAAATTTCACAACGATTAAAGGGTCAGCTCATCAGGAAGACACAACAACTATAAACACGAACGCACCAAAATACAATAAGCCCAAGGGGACAGAACTGAAGAGAGAGAGAGGTGAGTCAACCACGCAGAGAGACTTCAGCACCTCTAGCTCGGTGATGAGACTGCAGGGGAGCCAGCGGCGACGGGGACGGTCTGAGCACTGTCAGCCAACCTGACCTGCCGCTTACGTAGCACTTCCCCAAGAGTAACACCCTCCCCTCCCGCCTGAGGACGGCGTGCACGCTCGCCCGTGCAGCACACTGCAGCGCCTTTCGCAGGACAGAAGCCACACAAAGCACCTTCTCCAGTCCCGACAAAACGACAAGTTATCAACAGAAAGACATCTGATGAGCCTCAAATATCTGGCTTTTAAGCAACACAATTCTAAAAGCCACACTGGAAAGTATAAAATATTTTGTGGTAACATGAAGGCACAACATACCAGGTTTACAGGGTGCAGCTAAAGACGTGTTCAGGGGGGAATCTGTAGCTGAAATATGCATGTGAAAGAAGATCTCAAAGTAAAAACCTTACTTTTCTCAAGAAGTAGAGGTGCAAATTAAACCCAGAGTGAGCAGAAGGAAGGAAGTTATAATACAGTTTAGGGTGGAAATGAGTGAAACAGAAGATAAAGAGAAAATGAATGAACTCCAAAACTGGTTCTCTGAGAAAAAAAAATTTTTACAGACTTCTAGCTCTACTGACCAAGAAAGAAAAAAGAAGCAAACTAGTGAAAAATCAGGAATGAAAGAGGAGACACTGTATTGGTTTTACAGAAATGCGAAGCCTATGAAGGACTGTGAGGACACCGTGAATCACCGAGTGCCGCAGGCTGGATGGTGCAGATGAAGTGGGAAACTCCTGGAAAGATACAGGCTACCAAGCCTGTCTGAAGAATTCGACATCTGGACACACTTGTAACCAGGAGAGAGGTCACGTCGTAATTTAGAAACTTCTCACCAAGAAAAGCTCAGGTTTCAGTGGCTTCGCCGGTTCGTTCTACCAAGTACGGAAAGAATGAAGGCCAGCCTTCCACAAGTTCACGGAAAGCAGAAGCAGAGGAAACACTCCGCAGCTCACTCTGCGGGGCCAGCCCTACCTCGACGCCGAAGTCAGACAGTCGGGAGAAAAGTACAGAATGTCCGCAAACCAGAGCCAGCAGCGCACAGGTCGTGCACCGTGGCCAAGTGGGTTCACCCAGGAATTCAAGGCTGTTTTAAACTCTAAACGTCAAGTGATGCGAGAAACCACATTAATAAAGCACAAGAAACGCCCCAATATATGCAGAAACAGCAAGTGACAGAATCTAACACTCGGTCATGATAAAAACTCTCAGCAAACCAAGACTACAAGGGACCGCCCTCCCCCTGCCAGTCCGCCTCCCCAGGACCCGCAGCTAACACCCAGCTTCCCGCTCAAACACCGGCTGCTCCCCCTGCAAGACCGGAAACGGGCAAGCGTGCCGTCTCGCCGCTCCTGTTTACTAGGGGTTGCAGGCAGTGCGAAGGGGAGGGGGGAGGAGAGGCTTATGGACTGAATGTCTGGGTTCCCCCCGAGTTCGTATGCTCAAGCCCCAACCCCAGCGTGGCTGTACTTGGAGTAAGGAAGTGACTGAGGCTGCACAGGGTTGTAAGGGTGGGGTCCTGATCCAGCAGGATTCACGTCCTTAGAAAAGAGCGCTGGCTCCCCCGCACCTGCTCACCGGTGGGGCGGCGGCCACCTGCCAGCCAAGGGGACAGGCCTCGGGATGGAACCTTCTTGCCCGCCACCTTCATCCTGGGCTCCCCGTGTCTAGAACTGTGAGAAAATTCATTTCTGATGTTGACGCCACCAGCCCGAGCAGACAGACACAGGAAGGAAGGGATCCAGACTGGAAAGGAGGAAAATGATCTCCCCCCGAGGGAGCCAGGATCCAGGTTCAGAAGGCTGCAGGACGCAAGGCCCACATTTACATAGAAATCAGCTGTAGTTCTCTATTCTGGCACTCAACAATATGAAAATCAAGTAATTCAGTCCACACCAGCATCCATTTCACAAAGGGGAAGACGTGTACACTGACGACTACAGACATTGCTGAGGGAACTTTAAGAAGACAAATAAAAGCAGACACATTTCATGCTTATGAATCAGCAGCTTCAAAACCATTAGCACGACAGTTCTCCCCGAGGTGATCTACAGATTCAGTACAATCCTCGTGAAAACCGACACAGGCTTTTCCATGGCAGCTGGCCGGCGGATCCTAAAATTCACATGGAAATGCAAAGGACCCAAAAGAGTCTAGCAATTTTGAAAACAGAAATGACTTACACAATCCAGTTTCAAAACTGGCTATAAAGCTACAGGAATCGGAACAAAGTGGGGCTGGTGTAAGGCTAGGGATGTAAGTCAATGGAACGGAACAGAGCCCAGAAATAAATTTATGGTCAATTGATTCTTGAATTGCCAAGGCCACCCAGGGGAGCAAGAGCTAGCCCTTTTGAGAACTCGCGCTAGGACAACTGACGCCCTTGTGAGGGATGGCGAGCTGAGACCCCGCCTCACACTGCACACACACACACTTGGGCAAAGTGGTTCGAATGTATGCTGAAAACATAAAACTCCTATAACAAGGCATAGGGAAGAAATCTACGTGCAAACCTGGGCTAGGCAAAGTTCTTAGCTATGACACCAAAAGCATGCCTGAAAAAGAAAAAATTCATAAATTAGAATTCATCAAAATTGAAAATGTTTACACTTCGAGTTTTTCTTTGCATGATTAAGAAAGTAAAAATAAGCCACAGATACAGAGAAAATACTTAACAAATCATATTTCTCATTACGCAAATGTATCCAAAATATATAAAGAACTCTTACCAATCAATAAGATGACAATCTGATTTTAGAGCAGGTCAAAGATACAGACAGTCCATCAAAGAAGATACTTAAAGCTGCTGACAAGCACATCAGAAGATCTCCAGCACCATCAGCGATTATGAAGTGCAAGCAGAACCACAGTACGGCACCACCACACACACTGGAATGGCTGCAGATAAAACCCTGACAACAACAAGAGGCTGTGAGCATGTGAGGAACTGGAGCCCTCACGCGTTGCTCCTGCTGGTGTAAAATGGTGCAGCTACGTCATAAAGCTGCTTGACGGTCTCTTAAAACGTTACACATACACTTTAACCAAATGGCCCGGCAGTTCTGCTTCTGGGTTTCTACCCAAGAGAAGTGAAAACACGTTTCCACACGATGATCTGTACGTAAACGTTCACAACAGCAATATTCACAACAGCCCCACACCAGAAACAGTACAAATGCCACCAAGTGTTGAATGGAAAAATCCGGCACACTCAGCCAGCAGGATACTATTCAGCAATTTAAAGAACACACTTCTGATACACTCTGCAACGTGGGTGAACCTCAGAAACATCCTTAGTGAAGGGAGCCAGACACAAAAGGTCACGTCCTGTAGGATCCCATTTGTGTGAAACGTGCACAAAGCCAGCCCGTCAGAAGCACAGGGCGCATCCCTGGCTGTCGGGCAGGCGTGGGAGCAGGGGCCGACCGCAAACAAGCACGAGGAAGCTTTACGTGAGGATGGAGATGATCTGGAACTGCTCTGTAATGCTTGTGCGACGCCATAAACTTACTAAAAAAGCACTGATCTGATTCACGTACACTTACGAGGACTGTATTTCATCGATTTTAATGTAAGTTAACTGTAAACAGAAACAGTGAGCTTGCAGTTGGGTTTCAGTTACTGATTTTCATATGGATAAGACGGCTAAAGCCATTTTAAAGTAGCAATTCCTACTAAACAAGGGAAGAATTCAAATGAATGAAACAGTCAACTCGACAAGCTCAGAAAAATAGAGAACAGTGTTTTAAAATACCCTTTAAAAAATTAAAGTTAGTGAATCCAGAAAACAGAAAAAAATAAATAATAATAAATCCAAGCACTGTTTCTTTTGAAAAAGCTAAAAACCTGAACACCAAGGGGAAAAAAAACAAAACCAGCCTCCTTACTGGTTTTCACGAAGAACGCGTATTAAACTCACGAACTTCTATGAGCCGTTCGTACTAGAGATGGGGGGCAGTGGCTCCGCCCACACAGACCTGGGCCCGCAGCTTCCAGTCACGCCTGGGGCTGGCATTTGCAGTCCTCTGGGCTGGTATGAACCGGGGGAGGGCCCTGGCCACCGGGCCGCATGCCCCTGCCTGCTGTCACCATGTCGCCCCTCAGTCTCCTGTTCCCGTCGTTGCCTCACGCAGGTTAGGTCATCGCCTGTGCTGCTGGGACATCACGTAACATCCGTGCCCTCGGCAACTTACACAAGCTGTGACACACACACACACAGTTCTAACTCGGGGCTAAGGGAGAGGAACTACACCTGAGCGTGCTCCCTCGCACCTTTCAGGGGGACGAGGTACGCCAGGGTGGGCGCGACGCCTCGGGCATGGCTGTGCCCTGCATCTGGCACGTCCCGCCCATTCCGCCTGGGGTTCCCGGGCGGGAAGACAGACACAGGCCAGAGACGTGCCGTGCTCAGGATCTGCCATCTGCCCTGTACGTCCCCGCAGATGGCCGGCCAGCTCAGGACGCGGGGGGGACAGGGCACCCACCTGGACCAGGCTGTGCTGCCTGTCTTCATGCTTCAGCAGCATGGTGCTCCGCCATCGCAGGTACTTCTCCTGGTGGGCCTGGATCTCATCTGTGAGGGTCGGACTGCGGTGCTGGAAGTCCTCTAGGTTGGGGGCAGGAGGAGGGGCCACCAGCTTTCCCTCTGTGAGCTCTTCCTGGGAAACGGGCAACCCAAACTCCTGGCTCAGCTCCTTGATCATGGCGGAGGAGGGCAGCAGGTCCCTGGTGATGACCTCCCGGAGCCTGGTGCTGTAACAGCAGATGCAGTGGATCCTGGAACACAGAAGGGCCCCTGCTCGGCCTCACCTACCCTGCAGGACAGGTCAGACTGTCCCCACGTTTCAAGAGGAAATGGAAACACAGAGAGGTTGCCCCACTGGCCCAGATCACACAGCTCATACAGGAGATTAGATTCTGGTCTGCTGAGCCCACAGAGGGGAATGCCTCCTTCCCTGTGTCCTCCCAGCCCCCGAGGTTACAGGCCTCCCACATTCTGCTCTGATTACTTTTTGGTATCGGTGGCCTTACTCCCTACCCCTCACCAGCCCACGCCCCACCAGGTGGGGGGCGGCAGCCTCAGCTGCCCCTCCTGGACAGGAGGGACTCTGCAGTGGACGGCACTATACACAGAGCCTCATAGCTTAGCAAAGCCCAAGGACTGAGCAGTCCCCCACCCAGCCCCACCTGGGGACGCCCCTCACTGCCCTGGCCACTGACCCACACTGCTGCTCTCCAGAATGCAGGGCAGGGCCTGCTGTGAGGCTGATGCCTGAGGACAGGGGCTCTGCCTGCCCCTAGCGGAGCTCCCTGGCCCACGTCGTGGCCTTTCTGCGCGGTTGCCTGACTGGTTGGACAGGAGCAAAGCCGTGACGGGTACAGGTCCCAAGGAGGCGGTGAGCACTTTTCTCCCCTTTCCCCAACAGCACGCTTAGCTACTTCCTGTCACCCACCCAGTGGGGCAGGGGCCAGCCTCCCCAGACCAACCCTGGAGGCTCTGGACACCCAAGTGCCCCTGGGCCGCCCAGCACCAGCCTCCTGTCGCCACTGTCTTGGGGTGACTTGATCTACACCTGCCCAGCCCTCGGGCAGAGCTGGGACGGGGAGGAAGCCTCTTTTTCTCCAAGTCCCACGTCCCCCCCCCCTTATAAATAACAGCAGGACAGCTCGGCGCCAGCTCTGGCCACACCTGTTGCTGGCTCCAAAAATACAAAAAGACGGCTTGGGCCTCCTGCTCCAGGCCAGCAGCCAGGGGACTGCCCACCTGAGCAGTGTCCGCTTGCTCTTCTCAAGGTCAGCCTTCCCTGACCACCTGGGCGAACCAGCCACCATCCGTGGTGCCACTGCGCCCACTGCGCTGCTCTGGGTCGGTCTCTGCCGCTCAGCGCTCCCCCCCGGAGCAGGCGGGGCGGCGGGTCCCACACACCCACCTGGGGCCCCAGGACGAGCACCAGCCATGCCCAACCCGCCTCCCCGCCCCCGAGCCCCGCCGCCCAGGACGGGGCGCGGCCCCCCGACGGCCAGGGCCGTCACCAGGGAGGAGCAGAAGGACCAGCGCCAAGGCTTCAAGTCCTGAAGGGCCCAGAGCTCTGGAGAAGGGCTTTCTGAGGACCGGGGGGAGGGTGGTCCAGCCGGCAGGGGGAGAACAGACGCAGACAGAGAGGCAAGCAGGGCTGGGAGGGCAAGCTGGTGTCGGCTGGCAGAGCAGGTGGCCGCAGCCTCACCGCGTCCCCATCACTCCCTGGCGGCTCGCCGCTCAGGCTGTTCCAGAACATTCCCCAAGGCCTGCGGAGACCGCGCAGCGGGGGCCTGGTGACCCTCTCCTTTCCCCAGGGCGCTGCGGAACTCCCTTGGGGGAGCGTGTGGGGCAGCGGGCAGGCCGGGCTGGGGGGGTCCCCCCCACCCCCACCCCCCACGGCGGCCCACCTGCTCAGGGCCTGGAAGACCAGCGGCGGCACCGCGCCGCGCACGTAGAGCCCCGCCTGCTTCACCAGCTGCGCCAGCGGCCGGAACAGGCGCACGTGCTGCAGGACCGCCTCCAGGTCGGCGTAGAGGCGGCGGCGGAAGCGCAGCCGCGAGTCGTGGAGCGCCTTGTGCCTGCCCAGCTCCGCCGTGGGGGCCCTGCAAGACAGGGCCGGGGCGGCCACGCTGCGCTGCGGCGCTGCCCGCCAGCGAGCTTTCGGTTTTGCTTTATTTTTGGGGTTTTGCTGATTTGACAACATGGGGGGGGGGGGCGGGGCGGGGTGGAGCTCAGTGGTAGAGCGCATTTTTAGCATGCACAAGGTCCTGAGTTCAAGCCCCAGCACTTCTATTAAAAAAAATAAAATTAAAAAAAAGAATGCATTCAAACTTAAATTGTTATCAATTTAAAATAAACTATTGTAAGTTGTTACACGTTAGCCTCCTGGTAACCATGAAGCAAAAATCCATAGTAGTAGACAAAAAAGATAAAAAGAAAGGAATCAAAGTTTACCACTAAAGGAAGTGATCAAACCAAAAAGAGAGCAAGAAAAGAAGGAACAGAGGAACTACGAAACTGCAGAAAATAATTAATAAAACGGCAATAATTACATACTTACCAACAACTACTTTAAATGTAAATGGACTAAATACTGCAATTAAGAGACATAGACTGGCTGAAGTAATTAAAAAAACAAGACCCATCTATATGCTGCCTACAAGACTTACTTCAGACATAAAGACGCACAAAGACTGAACGTGAAGGGAGGGAAAAAGATATTCCATGCAGATGGAAACCAAAAGAAAGCTGGGTGGGGTAGCTATACTTTGTATCAGACAAAACAGACTTCATAGCAAAGACTATAATAAAGAGACAAAGAAGGGCATTACGTAATTATAAAAAGATCAATCCCACAAGAACATTTGTAAATACTTATGCATCCAACATAAGAGGACCTAAATATACAAAGCAAATAATAAGAGACCTAAAGGGAGAAGCAGACAACAATGCAATAACAGTGGGAGACTTTAACACCCCACTTGTATCAATGGGTTAATCATCCAAACAGAAAATCAGGAAAACAGTGGCCTTAAATGACACATTAGACCAGACGAACTTAACAGGTACATACAGACATTCCATCCAAAACAGACAGAATACATACTCTTCTCAAGTGAACACGGAACATTCTCCAGGATATATCCAGGCCACAAAATAAGTCAGTAAATTTAAGAAGACTGATACCATATCAAGTATCTTTTCTAACCACAGTGGTATGAAAGTAGAAATAAATTACAAGAAGAAAACTGGAAAATTCACTAATATGTGGAGATTAAACAACATGCTATTCACCAACCAATGGGTCAAAGGAGAAATCAGAAGACAAATTAAAAAAAAAAAACTTGGGACAAATGAAAACACAACATACCAAAACTTATGGGATGCAGTGAAAGCAGTTTTAAGAAGGAAGGTCGCAGCAATAAATGCCTACCTCAGGAAACAAACATCTCAAGCAACTTAACTTCACACCACAAGGAACTAGAAAAAGAATAAACGATGCCCAAAATCAGTAAAAGAAAGGAAACAACAAAGATCAGAACAGAAATAGAGACTAAAAGGACAATAGAAAAGATCAATGAAACCAAGAGCTGCTTCCTTGAAAAGAGACACAAAATTGGCAAACCTTAAGCCAGACCCACCAAGAAAGAGAAGGCCTCAAATAAACAAATTCAGAAATGAAAAAGATATTACAATTGATACCACAGAAATACAAAGATCATAAGAGACTACTATGAACAATTATGCACCACCAAATTGGACAACCTAGAAGAAAAGGATAAATTCCTAGAAACAAGCAACCTACCACGGCTGCATCATGAATAGAAAATCCGAACAGACTGATCACTAGTAAGGAGATTCAATCAATAATCAAAAACCTTCCAACAAACAAACGTCGAAAACCAGACAGCTTCACTGCTGAATTCTACCAAACATTCAAAGAATTAACACTAATTCTCCTCAAACTCTTCCCAAAGACAGAAAAGGAGGAGACATTTCCAAACTCATTTTACGAGGCAAACATTACCAGACAAGGACACAAGAAGAAAATTAAGTTACAGCGCAATGTCCCTGATGAACACAGATTTTTAAAAATCTCTAATAAAACACCAGCAAACCAAATTCAACATACATTGAAAGGGTCATATACCATGACTGAGTGGGAGTTTTCCAGGTGTGCAAGGCCAGTTTCAACCTCCACAAATAAACCAGTGTGATGCACCGTGTGTTAACAAGGTGAAGGATAAAAACCGTATCATCATCTCAGTTGATGCAGATAAAGCACTGGACAAAATTCAAATCCATTTATGATTTTTAAAGACTCTTAACTAGTGGGTATAAAAGAAACGCACCTCCACATAATAAGACAAGCTCACAGCTGACATCATAACCAACGGTGAGACGCTGAGAGAGTTCCTCTAAGGTTAGATGCGGACAAGGATGCCCACTCACCACTCTGAATGAACACAGCATTGGAAATCCTGGACCACATCTTACACATACGCAAAAATCAACTCAAAATGGATTAAAGACTTGAACGTAAGACCTGAAACCATAATGCTCTTAGAAGAAAACACAGGGTGGTAAGCTCCTTGACACTGGTCTAGGCAATCAGTTTTTGGATCTGACAGCAAAAGCAAAGGTCACAAAAGCAAAAATAAACAAGTGGGACATCAATCTAAAAAGCTTCTGCTCAGCAAAGGGAACCGTCGACAAGACGAAGCAGCAGCCTACTGGGTGGGAGAAAATGCCTGCAAACCCTACGTATGAGAAGGGGTTAATGTCCAGAATGTATGAAGAACTCGTACAGCTCAACATCAAACAACAGAACAACTTGATTTAAAAACGGGCAGAAGATCTGAACAGACATTTTGCCAAAGAAGACACACAAATGGACAACGGGCACATGAAAAGATGCTCAACATCACAAATCACCAGGGAAATGCAAATTGAAACAAAAATGAAATATTACCTCACACCTGTTGAGAGCGGCTGTCATCAAAAAGACAAGAAACAACAAGTGCTGGCGAGGACGTGGAGGGAAGGGAGCCCTGTGCGCTGCTGGTCGGAAGGCAAACTGGTGCAGCCACTCCAGAAAGCGGTATGGAGGCTCCTCAACAAATCAAAAACAGAACTGCCGCACGATGGAGCAGTTCCACCTCTGGGTGTTTATTGTGAGGGAACAGAAACACTAACTTGAAAGGATATTCAGACCCCATGTTCACTGCAGCATGATTTACAATAGCCAAGATGTGGAAGCAACGTAAGTATCCAGTGACGGATGAACGCAAAAGGAAAACGTGTTCACACGCACAACGAAACATCTGCGGCCATAGAAAAGGGAATCTTGCCATTTGTGACATGGATGGACCTCCAGGGAATCGAACTGAGTGAAATAAGTGAGACAGAGAAAGACAGTTACCAAATGAGCTCACTTCGATGTGGAATCTAAAAGAGCAAAAACAAAATAATCAAAACCCAAACTCATAGGTACAGAGAACAGATTGGTGGTTGCCAGAGGCAGGGTGTGTGGAGTGAGCAAAATGGGTGAAGGGGGTTAAAAGGTTATAAAGACTTACATTTATAAAGTAAGTCCTGGGGCTGTAATGTACAGCATGGCGACTACAGTTAATATCACCGTATTGCACATTTGAAAGTAGCTAAGAGAGCAGACAAAATTTCTCATCACAAAAATTCTGACAGATGTTAACTAGACTTATTGTAGTGGTCATTTCACAATATATAAAAATATTGAACCATGATGTACAAGTGAAACTCATACAAAGTTATATGCAAATTATACCTTAAAAATGAAAAAACCCTCAATCTAAACCTTGCACTTGATACAAAAATTAACTCAAAATGAATCATAAACTTAAATGTAAACCATAAAACAGTATCTTTTAGAAGAAAACATAGAAAAATACTCAAGACCTAAGGTTTTGTGAAGAATTCTTAAACATGGCTTTAAAGGCATAGTCTATAAAAGAAAAACAATCAACAACCTGGACTCCATCAAAATTCAAAACTTTTTCTTTGGAAAAGATGATTTTTGAGATGATGAAAGGACAAGCTACACAGAGTAGCTCCTCTGAGCCTCGGTGTCCAGAGTTTTTACTGGGGCTCCATTAGAGGCATGATGGAGGGATGGATAGATGAATGGATGGGCGGCTGGCCGGCCCATGGAGCAATCTCAATCTCCACATCAGCTGACACTGCATGACCCAAACTCCCCGCCCTAAAATCACACTGTCCTCCATCTTATGACAATTGGGTGAGGCTGGTCCCCACCCTAAGACCCCGGTGTGGTTAGCCTCCAACCTAAACAAGGGCACTCCTATCAGGTATGTCGTAGGTCACCTCCCAGGAGCCAAGGGCAAAAGCGAGAACTGTCTTGGACAAGGCCCAGTGCTCTACTGCAGACCACGACTTTCACCCTTGTAAAGTGCACAGTTCGGTTGTTTTCATCGTGTTCCCGACGTGCAATCACAAACACTGTAAAACTCTAGAACACCTTCATCACCCCCCCCCAAAAAACCACACGCGTGAGCAGTCCCTCCCCACGCCCCCTCCTCTCAGACCTTGGAAAACACTGATCTACATCCATCCCTGTGGATCTGACTGTTGTAGACGTTTCATATAAAATGGAATCATATAGTATGTGGCCTTTTATGTCTGGCTGTTAGCATAACATTTTCTTTTTCATTGAGGTATAGCTGACTTACACTGTTGTAGTAGCTTTAGGTGTGTAACACAGTGATTTGAAACTTTTATAGTCCATTTATAGTTATTGTAAAGCAGTGGCTGCATTCCCTGTGCTGTACAATATATCCTTGTGGCTTATTTATTTTATATGCAGTAGTTTGTGCCTTTTAGTCCCCTCCCCGTCCCACTGGCAGCCACTAGTCTGTTCTCTGTATCTGTCTGTTCCTTTTCTGTTATATTCACTCGTTTATTTTTTAGATTCCACATAAAGGTGGTAATGTATGGTAACTGCCTCTCTGCCTAACTTGTTTCGCTAAGCACAGCGCCCTCCAGGCCACTCAGCACAGTGTTTTTAAGGGCATTCATGTGCAGCAGGACATCGCTCCTTTTTCATGCCTGAATGAGATGCCCTGGTTCGGATCTGTCGCATTTTGTTCACCGGTCGACGGACATTCGGGTCGTTTCGCTTTCTGCCCGCTGCACCTGACGCTGCTCTGAACAGTCACATGCGCGTCTTGCAGGGAGGGGCATTTCAGTTCTCTCGGGTGGATGACAGCCACGAGTCAGCTCCCACTCCCCCCGTGCTCCTGCCCCCAGCACTCGAGACCGATCCCCCAGGGCCGCACGCCCCTCCTGGGGGGCAGACCGCACTTCCGGACTCCCTGCCGCTGTCGGCACCCGGCCCTGCGGTGTCTGAGCTCTGAGGACAGGCAGGGGCCTCTAAACTACAGGGAGGCCCTCTGCACCCCAACCAGGGTACGTGCAAATCATGAAAGAAAAAGAGAGTTAGCGGGCCACCAAAGCTGAAGAACGGAAGACCACGAGGGGCCGCTTGCCCAGCCCGCAAGGGGACACTGTAATCGCCTCCACAGCGCCACCCTCAGGTGAGTGGCCATCGGGTGCCCCTGAGGCCTCCAGGGGAGGGGACTTTCTGCAGCGTAAGCAGCCCCTCCCTCCACACATCTTCCTCGGGCCGAGCCCAACACTCCGTCCTTGTGGGGGCATCTCAGGGCCACGCAGAGCACCTGCTCCCTGCTGGCCGGGAAGCCCCGCAGAAGAGTGGATGCAGGACCCTTTGCCGCAGCTGCCCTCTCTTCTACACATCCCTGAAGTCTTCCCTTAGCCAGAGGCAGGCGACTGTCCCTGTCATCCAACTACTGAGCCCAAGAGGCTCCGCATCGACAGCTCCTTCCGAGGGGAGGCACAGCTCAGTGGCAGAGCGCACACCGAGAATGCTCGAGGTCTGGGGTTCGATCCCCAGTATCTCCAGAAGAGATAAACCTAGTTACTACCCCTCCCCGGGAGGGAAAAAAGAGGAGGAAAAACAAAAACAACAAACATCCCGTCCCCGACAGAGGCACGGAACCTGAGCTTGGCTCCTAGAGACCCCTCCACCCCTCCCCACCTGGACGCCACCACATCCCCAGCGAGGCGGCCCGCGCCTACCGGCTCTGGTGGCCCTCCCACAGCCGCCTCAGGCCGTGGTCGGCCAAGCCCTCCAGGATGAGGAGGTGGACCCGCCCGTCCAGCAGGTGGAAGCCGGTCAGCACGTCCAGGTCCTGCTTTTCCTGGATCTTCACTCGCATCTTAAAGGCCGACAGGATCTGCTCGACGTCCTCGAAGGGGTGGGAGTCCAGCCCCAGGGCCCTGGCATTGATCGTGGTGATGTCCTGCAGGAGGCCGTGCAGGAGGGACAGCTTCCTGGAGTCAAACACGAAGACGACGCGGCCAAACTCGCAGGCCGTGGGGTCGGGAGCCGGGGGCCCCGCCTGCAGTGGCACCGCCACGTCCGCCCGCAGCCTCAGCAGGGAGCTGGCCTCCAGGTAGTGGCCCGAGGGCATCGGGCCGTGCGGGAGGCCGTCTCGGGGCCCTGGGAGCCCCACCGCCTTCCTGCCCTGGCCGCCGCGACCACGGTGCGGGGCCCGGGGCTCACAGCCGTGGACGGGGGCGACCAGGTTCAAGCACTTGTGGCCCAGGAGGAGGTCGGCGAAGCTGACCCGGGCGACCCCGTACGGGTCCCACATCTTATCCTGGGACTCGAAGGGGTTGCTCTCCGTCTCCTCGGGAGAGATGTGGACCTGGAGATTGAGGCAGGAATCCAGGGGGTCCTCCCCAAGCAGCGTGGGCTTCCGGGAGTGCTCCTCTGACTTGCGGTCCCGGTCGTGAACTTCCACCAGCATGGGGGGCCCCTCCAGGTACTCCCGCAGGTCGCTGGGGTGCATCGCCCCGAGGAAGATGACGTTGATGTCCTGGAAGTAGACATGGGTCCCGTGGGGCTGACCCTCAGTCCTGTGCACCGGGGTCTTGTGGAACTGGTACTGGCAGTACACGGGCATGCACAGCCGCTACGAGAGAGCAGGGGACGGCAGTCAGGGGCGCAGCGCCAGGCGCTCCGCTCCCCCCAACCCCGAGGTGGGCTCCCTGGCAGGGGGTGGGCCCCCTGCAGCCCACGTTCCTCCTCCACAGATCCTGCCCTGCAAGGTCACTGGGGGACACGTGGAAGGCACCGAGCTGGGGGCTGGCACGAGACGGGGACTCAGTAGGTATGAGTCACTGTGTCTTCCCCAGACGGTCAGTGCCACAAGGATAGGCCACGGGCCTTCTTCACATCCCAGGGCCAGGCACAGAGAAGGTGCAGAGGAGGGGGCTTTACAATAGGCAATTCATATTTTCCAGACGCACACCTGAAGGGCTGGCACACGTCCCCTTTAGCGTATGAAGTGCCCCAGCGACACGACGCTCGGGGTCTACGGGGGCGTCGGGACGAGGTGGGAAGGGGGGCGGGGCTGTGTTGGGGCACAAATGGGGAGCCTCGCACGTGCTGAGATTTTATCATCGGAAACTAACCGCTGCACAAGCTTGTGGCCGCGTGCACACTCCACGTGGACTATTTATTTTACACCGATGCAGGACATTTACTTCAAAACAGTCACAGGTCGGTAGGCTCCCAGGCACCTGCGAGAGCAACGAAGCAAACCTTCCCTCGCAGCCACGTGGATCCAGCTAGAGATTAGCATAGCAAGTGAAGTACGTCAGGCAGAGACCGCAACTGTCAGATCTGCTAAATAAACCCGGTAAGAACGCAGCACACAAAATCAGCACACAGACAGCAGCAGCGCTCCTGCACACCAGCAGGGAGCGCTCCAGGAGGGGCGCTGAGAGGGCAGCGCCTCCTGTGGCTGCAGGAGGACGAGCAAAGCCTCAGGAGCACGTCGGACCCGGGGGCCAAAAACCCGCCGACGAGACCGCACAACACTGCTGCACGAGATTGAAGAAACAAGCCTACGAAACACTTCTGAACGAAAACACACCCGCTGCAAAACACCGCTGAGAAAGTTAAAGAGGACCTTAAAAAGCAGCACAGGGACGACATCCTGCGTCCACGAATCAGGAGACTTGTTAACACGTCACAAAGTGACCCACAGGTTCAACGCGCTCCCTGTCCAAACTCCAGCCAGGGGTGCTGTTTTGCAGAACTAGAAAAAGCTGTCCTAAAATTCACATGGGATCTTAAGGAGCCTCCAATAGCCAAACAGTCCTGAAAAAGAACCAAACTGGGAGTCCTTGCACGTCCCTCCACAACCGCAGCGCCTCAAACACCGTGGGGCTGGTGCCGGCTCAGACACACAGGCTAGTAGGCAGAATGTAAGCCTCTGGGACGAGCCCTTCCACACACGGGCCAGCTGACTTTTGGCAAAGGGGCCAAGACCACTCAATGGACAAAGGACCAACTTTCCAACAAAAGCTGGTGCTCGGGGGAAAGTGGTGCCGGGGAAACCGGCTGTCCGCGTGCGAGGGCGAGGTCGGGCTCTGACCTTACACCGATGGGGAAGTTAGCTCAAATGGATCAAGGACCTAAAGCCAGCAGCTAAAACTATAAAACTCTTAGAAGAAAACAGAGGAGGAAGTTCACGGCGTCGGATGTGGCGATGTCGTCCTGGCTGTGACACCAGCAGCCCAGGTGAGGGCGACCGGATGAGCCGGGCCCCGTGAGCGTCACACTTCTGTGCACACGGGGCGCCGTCAGAAGACGAAAAGATGACCAACAAAACAGGTGAAAGCATTGCCCCAAAATGGTAAGGATTACTATCCAGAATATATAAAGAACACCTACAACGCAGCAAACAACCTAATTCAAAAATGAGCAAATACTTAAAAAGACATTTCAAAGGACTTGAGAAGACACAGGCCAACCTCGGAGACCTCGGGGCTGGGCTCCAGACCACCACAATAAGCAAATATCCCAGTGAAGCAAGTCGCACGAAGTTTTTGGTTTCCCAGTGCATTTAAAATCACGTTTACACTCTAGCCTACTGTGCGTGCAACATCATCATGTCTTAAAATGCAGCGTACACATTTTAATTAAAATACACTTCACTGCTAAAAGTGCCAACCATCATCTGCGCCTTTGGCGAGTCACAATCCTCTTGCTGGCAGAGGGTCGTGCTCCGATGCTGGTGGCGGCTGGCTGATCGCGGTGGAGGTGGCCGAAGGGAGGGGCGGCTGGGACAGCTTCTTGAAACAAGACAGCGGTGAAGCCTGCTGCATCGGTGGGCTCTTCCTTTCAGGAGCAGCGTCCACGTAGCCCACAATGCTGTTTGGCTGCATTTTACCCAGAGGACGTCTTTCGCAATTGGAGTCCGTCGTCTCAGACCCTGCCCCTGCTTTCCCAGCCAAGGCCGCGCGGCGTCCCAAGCCTGGGGTGTCGCGTCAGCCGTCTCCGCGGCGTCTTGGCCGGGAGGAGGCTCCCTGGCGGGGAACCGCGCTCTGCTCGCCCACAGGCAGCAGCCCCGCCGCCTCCAGGCTTCCCCCTGCGGCCGCGGCAGTCCAGCCACACCTGCAGCCCCCATGCCTCACTCTGGTTTTCTTGCTTTTCTGCCACATCTGCGGTGACTCCCTCCACTGGAGCCGTGAGCCCCTCGAGTCATCCAGGGGGGTCGGAAGCAACTTCTTCCAAGCTCCTGTCACGGGCGATATTTTGACCTCTCCCCCAGAATCACAGCTGCTCTTACTGGCATCGAGAATGGGGGCTCCTTCCCGGAGGGTTTTCAGCTGGCTTTGCCCAGATCCGTCAGAGGAATCCCATCTGTGGAAGCTAGAGGCTGACCAGATGTCTTTCTTAAGTAGTAAGAGTTGAAAGTCGAAAACCCTCCAAGGTCCGTGGGCTGCAGAAAGGACGCGGTGTCACGGCCTCAAAAACAACGTGAACCTCGTCGTCCGTCTCCCTCAGCGCCCGGGTGACCGGCGTTTGGTCAGCGAGCAGTGAAACTCCAAAAGGCATGCTTTTTCTGGGCAGTAGCTCTTCACGGTGGGCTGAAAATCCTCAGTAAACCATGCTGTAAACAGGCGCTGTCATCCGGGCTTTGTCGTTCCGCTTACAGAGCACAGGGGGGTAGATTTAACACAATTCTTAAGAGTCCTAGGACTTTGGGAGTGGCAGGAGAGCAGCGGCTCCACCTGGGAGTCGCCAGCTGCCTCAGCCCCGAGCAGCCTGTGCTTGGAGGCTCGGAGGCCGCGCACTGGCTTCTCCTCTTAGCCGTGAACGTCCTCGACGGCACCTCCTTGCAGCAGGAGGCTGCTTCATCCACATGGAAAGCCTGTGGTGTAACGTGGCACCTTCAGTAAGCGTCTTAACAAGACCTTCTGGGTGACTGGCCACTTGTGCTGCCCAGCACCTGCTGCCGCCCTGGCACTCGGAGTTTCTGGAGACGGCTTCCTAGCTGTCGGCCGACCTCGGCTTTTAACATGCCTTCCTCACTAAAATTAACCATTTCTAGCTTTAAAAAAAATCATCTAGCTTTTGATTTAAAGTGAGAGACGTGTAACCCACCCTTTCACTTGAGCGCTGAGAGGCCACTACAGGGTTATTAACTGACCCAATTCCCCTGCCGTGTCCTGGGGGAGGGAGGCCCGGGGAGTGGGCGGCACGGCCAGTCGGCGCAGCGGTCAGACACACACACACGTATGGATCAAGTTCGCCGTCATGGGGCACAGTTCATGGCGCCCCAGAACATTTACAGCAGTAGCAGCAAAGACCGCTGCGCACAGACCATGGTAACAGACACAATAATGAGAAAGTCTGAAACGTGCTGGGCGTGTGGCTGGGAGGGCAGCTCCCAGGGCGGCGGCCGGGCCGCACTCACCTCCAGCTCGGAGGTGCACACGGGCTGTGTCGGGAGGCAGGAGACACACTTGATCCTGATGGTCAGGGGGTTTAAGTCCCGCTTCTGCTCTTCAGTCATGATAGGAACTTCCGTTTCCAAAGTCAAAAAACAATCCAAGATGTTGGCAGACCTCCCACGGCCACGAGTCACGACGACTTGCCGTCCTAGAGGGCAACACACACAGCGTCAGATGGTCACTCATGCCGGCTCAAGATGAGCACAGAGGGTTCGGGCACCTGGGAGCCAAAGATAAAATTACACCTCCAGGAGGAAGGCTTAAATAATAACTGGCAAATGCCGACAGGCAGCATGTCTACACCAGCTTCTCAAACGGGGGTCCCCTGGGCCCTAAGGGAACTTCACTTCTGCGGTTTACCCTTGTGATGTGAGCACTTCCTGAGCCACCTACAGGACGGCTGACGCCCAGGTCCCACCCCTAAGCAGTCTGATTCGCTTGGTCTGGGCTGCAGCCTCCCCTCAGGGATTTTTAAAATCTCCCCGCGTGATTCTAGCCTCTAGAACCTCCACCCTAGACCTGTGTCGTGTGGTAGCTGGCAGCCGTATGTGGCTACTTGTGTTTAAGTTAATTAGAGCTAAGAACCATTTAAAATGCACTTCCTTCGTCCCCTGAGCCACGTTTCAGGGGCTCCGTAGCCACGTGCCACCGTGGGCGTGCGGGAGCCAGCCCTTCTCTGCAGAAAGCTCTCCCGGAGGGCTGCTCCCAGCGGTGACCATGTTCCAGGACAGGGGACGCCAGTGTCTATGTTTGGTGCCCACTGTGGGCACCTGGACTGTCGTGGTTTGGGGAGGAAAGGGTGGATGTTGCCGCAGAACCTGCATGGTAGGTCTGAGCCAAGGCCAGCGTGGCGCACCCCGTGCTATGACGGTTTTGCAACAGGGTGACTACAGGAAGAGGGGTGAATCGAGCCACTGCAGGACACACTGGCAGGTGAGGGGACACTTCTCATCGAAGGGGCCACACCCTTCACCAGGTGTCCCCAGGTGGAGACATACTGGTGAGGGCAAAAAAAAGCAATTAGTTTCAAATCCCAGATCTGACTGTTCGTCGTCATGTGACCTGCAAGTTAGCCGCTCTCTGAGGCTCGATTTCCTCGGAACAAAGAGGGCAGAGACCCCGCGTTTCTCAGGGTGAAGAGGACCCCAGAGGGCTTGTGTGGGGCCAGGGGCCCTGCCAGCACGGGGCACATGCTCCAAGAGGACAATTTTGAGGCTGGTAAATGTGGTCTCAGGGCACACGACGGCCCCCACTCACGCTCAGAAAGAGCGGTCGCCTCCCAAACGAGTCCCGCCGGTGTGTGCACCGTCCGCGCAGGCTGGGAGCATCTCCTGGGGGCCCCGGCTGCCCCCTCGCGCCTCTCCTTGTAAACTGGCTCACTAAGGCCACAGCCAATTCTGACTTGCGTTAGAGGCTTTTGTAAGCCTTTTTGTCTCAGCCTGCCCAGTTCAGAAGACACCTCTGGTGCAAACGTCTATTCAAATCATCATTCAGAAATTTGGGGTGGTGCCAGCCGCCATCCAGGGCTGGCGTCTCAACCTCAGTGCTACTGACATTTGGGGACACAATTCTTTGTCGTGGGGACCATCCTGTGCATCACGGGACATTTAGCAGCATCTTGCTCCCAGTTGTGACCACCAGAAACGTCCCCATACGGTGCCGAGTGGCCCCCGGGGGGGGCACACATGCCCACAGTGAGAACCACGGTTCCATGTAAGGAACGAGGTGAGGGGGGCAGACCCCGTGAGGCTTGTGCACCTGCAGCGGCCAGGCTAGGGGATGTTAAGTGGTCGCCCAAGGTCTCTTGGCCAATAAGCAGCAGAACCAGTGTCCAAACCAGGCCTGCTCGGCTGCGTGTGGCCCCTCCGCTGCGCAGTCAACAGAAGCATTCACATGCTCAACTTCTTGTAATAAGTATAACAGAAAAGAGTGAAAATACATATATATATATACATGTATGTACGTGTGTAACTGAAGCACTCTGCTGTACCTCTGAAACTAACAATGTAAATCAACTCCACTTCAGTAAAAAAATAAGATAAAAATGACATTAATAGAAAAAAAAAAACATAAAGAGTTCACTCCAAACACGGAACCTTTCTGGACGCTCACTAGCTTCCTGGCCAACAGCATGCACCACTGAGGTAAGAAGAAGTCTACGGCCCAGTCCGACATCGAAGGCCCTACCGGAAATGAGCATGCTAGTCTGGGAATTAGCTTACGCTATTTTATTTCACGGCAAAAAAAATGCACAACAGACCGCTGAGTTACAGCCACTCGCGGTCCATCACCGCGCCCTGCAGCATCGGGGCCACGGGGAGGTGACTGCGCTGCCACCGCCGAGCCCGGGCCCTGCCTCCCACCCACCCAGACGTCTGGCGAAGCAGCTGCCACCTCCCCGCCAGCAGCGCCCCCTCCCCAGTCCTGCTGCATGCAGGGACCCCGCAGCGCAGTTCACACACAGCCTCTCCCCGGGGGCCTTGCTGCAGCCGACCGGGGTGGGAACGGCCCCCGGCTTACAGACTCGGAAACAGACTCGGAGAAGGCAGGCGGTCTGCTGACAAGCGGCTGAGCCGGGACCCAAAGCCTGTGCGGGGGGAGCTGCTGCAGCAACGGTCACCTTACGGGCCGTGACGGCGCAGGCTCAAGGGAGGGGGGGCCCGGGCACCTCTCAGCTTCTCCCTGCTGAAAATGGCCACACCCGGTGGGCCAAGACCACGCAGGCGTCTCCAACCCCTCCCGGCAGAGGTGAGGAGCAGGTCACCCGGGGCCCAGCCGCCTGGAGGAGCGCCGGCTCCTTCTGGGCACCAGACCAAGGGAGCCTCCGCCAAAGCTGCCGGCTCCCGGCAGGGCCACGTGCCGGACTGGCTGGAGAGCGCACGCGAGTCTCTGAAAACACTCCTCGGGTGGGACTGGTTTTCCAAAATCCACTTAAAGGCGCAGGAGTTAGTATTTTATCAAAACGCATGGAAGGCAACCCGAGAGCTTGAGAGGACTGCGACCTCCCCGCCGCCGCGGAGCTGGACACCCACCCGCGGGGCTTCACCCTCCGCGTCCGCCCACGTTTCCGCAGACCGGCCAGGAGAGGGCGCGCGTTCGCCCCACGGCCCAAACCCCACAGCGAGGTAAGCTTGCAATTACTTTCTCTCAAAGAAAGAGGGTCCCACACATTACCTTTTTAAAACAAAGTCACATAATTTTACCCAAAATATATTCTGAGCCTTCCATTATCCAAACATATGGACCTAATAAATACCTATTTATTATTTCTCAAACCAACTTTATAAATGGTGATCAATCTTACAAAGCAGAAGCAAACCCCTGTTCTGCACTGAGCTGTGTGCCCTCAGGTAAGTTGCTTGACTTCTCTGAGTTTTGAGTCCTCACTGGAAAAGTAGTGACGATAATCAACCCCAATGCCACCACCACCAGTTCACTGGGAGGATCAGAGTTTGTCACAGAAGTAAACAATGGGACGTAAATACTGGCTCCCCGTCCTCATTCCCTTTACTAGATGTTCCTGCAAAAATCTGCAGGAACGTGTTTATACCAAGTAGCCTCCTACCCTAAAAACAAACTTGATATTTATTATTCTCACAGGTTTGCCTAGACTTTGGAATCAGACCTGGGTTCAAATCCTGGCTTCACTTACTCGCTGTGTGATCTTAGACAGTGCAACTGACCTCTCTGTGCCTCCGTCTCCTCCTCTGTATGATGGTGACAGTCACCCCCACACTCTGCTGAGGTGGCATGGAGCGGGGACTCAGCAACCGTGAGCATTCCATCTCGGGACCTTCTTGTCACACGTGAGAAGCAACCAGAAACTGCAGGGAACAGGTGTGGCTACCTGCGAGGAGCGGCATTATCGCCAGCTGGACGGAGAAGGCGCCCTGCTTCCCCTGGCCTGCCATCCTGGAGTCACTTTCCTCCTCTGCTCGAGATTTCTTCCTCCTCTTCTGGCTCTTCTTTCTCCAGTCCAGTTCCTTCTGTCTCACTGTGAAGTCAAAGGAAGGAATGAGCACCAGGAGGAGCTGCCGTCCCAGCCGCATACCTGCCCTACGTGCTGCAGGGATGCGGGAAGGTTCCTGGCGCCCCCTGGAGGCAGAGTTTGTTCTCTGCGCTCCCACCCCATCCCTGCAACCAAAGAGGCGTCCAAACGTGGAGAGCAGACCCATTGTCGGGACATGCAGGAAGAAATGAAGGGGTGTCCCGATCCCCGGCTCTACCACCCGAGAACGTGCTGTGATGACACCAGCACGACGGGGTATCAGAGTCTCCTCCACGGCAGCTCTTCCCCTCGGTGCTGGGCGTGGGAGCTGAGCCACCAAAGTTCCAGAACCGGGTCTCTCTCTCCTGAAGGGAAAGCGCCTTAACCATTCTGAGCCCCGATTCCCTCTCGGGCCACATGGGGGACACAGCCCCTACCTCCCGGGCATTGGGAGGAGTCGGTGAGCAAAGTTACTGAAGGCGCCCAGCTCAGCGTCCCACTCAGATCAAGAGGGAAAAGGAGAGGAAGAGACACATAAATCGGAGTAATTAAAACCATGAGCTATGGTTCCCTGACAGAAAGACCAATGGAAAGGGGGGGAGGGTGTACCTCAGTGATAGAGCATGTGCTTAGCATGCACGAGGTCCTGGGTTCAATCCCCAGCACCCCCATTAACAAAATAAATAAATCTAACTAGCCCCCCCAAAACATGTAAAAATAAAATTAATAATTTTTTTTTTAAAAAGGCCAATGGAACTGACCATTCTGGGAAAAGCCAGAAATTGACCCACACCCACAGGGAGACTCAGATGTCAGAGGTGGCATTTCAAATCAGTGAGGACGGACTTGTCAATGAATTATAATAACTCTCCATCTGGAGGCAAATGAAATTGTTGGGCACCTCACACTACAGGCAAAATGAGCTGCAGGCGACAGGTGGAACACGAAGGGGGGACCAACAGCAGGCGGGCAGGGCGGAAGCGGACTAGCTCTCCGCCAGACGGCGCTCTGGTGGCCAGGGACTCACCGGCTCATGGACAGAGGCTGTCTGCAGGGTCTGCAGAGTGGCCCACACAAAGAGAAGTTGGACTTTTATACGGCCTGGATTTTTGGCAACTGTTACCATGTCCAGCGACCGTGGGCTGGGGTGAGTGCCAGCTGCCCTCTCGGTCCCAAAATACAGGTCCAGGTCCCAATTTGCAGTGGGGTGCACAGGTGCCATGCAGAGTCACACAGGTGCAGCCCTGCCCGGGGCGGAGGTGGAGACCTGCGGGCCTGCCCTGGGCCACCCTGCTGGCTCCACGCCGAAGCTCCGGGATTCAAACCCAGAGCCGGCTCCCCATCCACCACCCACAGCTCCTGACCCTCATCAGCTGCACGTGAAAGCAGCTCGCGGGAGGACTACGAAGCCAGCCCAGGGAGAAAAGCATCAAAAGCGTCAGAAGAACTCACTGGAGACCAGACTGCCACCTGGGTGAGAAGGGCTTGTAAACGTTACCCAGAGTACAGACTGGAAAGGAACAGTCAGCAGGTGCACAAACAAGACCCCTACGTGCGCTGAAAGGGGGAGTCACAGACCCCGGCCCGTGACGCTCACAGCGCTCAAACCCGCCACGCGGGATCACTCAGAAGACCTGAAAAACAAGCTCAGGGGTCAGTAAGCAAAAATGGAAACTCAGAAGAGAACAGTCAGTGAAGAAACAGGACGAGGCGAGTGACCGAGGAACGCTGACCAAGTAAGCGCCCGAGCTGCTCTGGGCCCCACTGGGAATCTGGGACGGAGCCCGACGGTGCCGGGCCGGGCGACGACGTTGACCAACGGGAGCTCCCGGGACCGCCGTCGGGAGAGGAAGGAGGGACGGCTGGGACGCCACACCTGCAGCGTCTCCCCGGGAAGGGTGGGCGGCGCATCTCCTCCGCCCGTGGTCCCGCCGGGCGCCCTGGACCCTCCTGCAGGCGCGCGAGGGTGGCCGTCACTGCAGGGCCGGCGGTGACGGGGAACTGGCGGCGGCGCCGGTGTCCCTCAGCGGGACGGCACGTGCGAAGGGCATGCACCCACCTGCCGGGCGCCCCCCGAATTTGGGACAGAGGGGCTGGGGCTCCCACAGCCAACACAATAATCTCAGAAATGAAGAGGTGCTGGAAGAGACGTGTGGCGGGAAGCCATTTCTGTCATCTACAGAAACCGGCGTCGGCCCGAGGCCGTGTGAGTGTGACGGGGGCGGGGGCCACACCGACTTCCGTGCAGGCGCTTCTCAAAAGCACGGGATGCACAGGGGCTTACATGGGACCTGTAACCTTTCATTTCTTGTAAAGAGAAGAAAGAAAATAGGAACAAGAAAGAAAGGAAGCGTGGCCCAACAGTAGCAGCTGAATCGCGGGACGCAGGGTGCTTGCCTTTTTCCGTGTACTGTCTCCATTTCAAAAGAAAAAGGAAGGTTCGAGAACCTCGTTAACATGCTTAAAGGACAACAAGAAGGAGTGAGGCTACTTAACCTGGGGAGAGAAGCCTCGGCAGGACCTGCGGGCTGTGCAGATGGGAAGTGCGGGCGCGTCTTTCCTGAGGAAGAGGGACGGCTGCAGCCCCATGTCCCCCCCGCCCTGGGGGCGCCCGGCGCTGCGGCCTCCGCGTGGGACCGGGCAGCACACTGACTGACTGGCTGAGGGTTGAGGAAACGATTTGCAGCAGTGACGCTGAACGAATGGGAGACGGCAGCAAGGCCCCGGTTCTAGAATTTTCCATCTCATGCTGGAAACCCAGCCACTGGCTGGAAACCTGGTGAGGAGGTCTCGGCCGAGAACGAGGACTGGGTTCGGTGACCTGAGGACCCGTGCCCGTTGGCAGCCCGCCGCTGAGATCACCCACTTCCCCGAGAGCAGCTCCTGTCACCTGGGACGCTATTCCCTGCACCTCAAGGAGCAAACAGCTTCCAAAGAGAGCGTCTCCACACCCCACCCTCTGTGCTTCCCCAGCACCCACACTCCTACCCACACAGCGCCTGCCACGCAGAGTCAGAATGACTTGCTTGAAAGTCTCTGGTCGGTGTCAGAGATCTTAGTGCTCCCCGTGCACACAGCACCACGGGCCAGGAGCACGGGCGCACGGGCGGGGTGGGAAGCGGTGGATGGATGGACGGATGGATGGACGGACGGATGAGGTGAGTTAGGGCAGGTTGGCTAAAATTGCATGCAGTATTTTTCACTTACGAGTACTGTTTGGTCAGGTATCAAAGAATCTGTGGAAGCCTTCAGAATTTGAAACATTTCCTGATTCTCTTCCAGGTCCAGTTATCCTACAAAATTCCCAAACCCCATCCTAACTTACTTTGAAATTTTTGTTTTTCCAACAAGTTCGACAAGCTGTTAAACGACAATCTTTCAGTTAACTCCTTCATCTCGACCGAGCTGGCCCCTCCCAAAAAAATGGCTGGTCTTGAAATATTACATCTAGAAAATTCATAAAGAGAAAAACAAATGGAGGTGAAAAAAAAGTCTAGGACCGGATCTAAGAACCTATTTACTGGACAACCTGTGCACGACTGCAACCCAAAGCTTCTCAGGTTTCAGGGTGCACACGAATCACCCGGGAACGCTCCTGAATAAAATGCAGATCGTGGTTCAGAAAGCCGGGGCAGCCCCGAGACCCCCGAAACCCCCGTGTCTAAGAAGCTCCCAGGAACGCTGAGGCCGCTGGTTTGTCCGTCCCCCTGCACTATCGGTTCCTGACCAACCAGGACACATGGTGGAAAAACTAGCTTTTTTAATAAAAGCAACTGAAACTCTAAAATATCCAGGGATTCATTTACAGGAATTACCCTCAACATCCACAGGAAGAAAATGAGCCCTGCTGAAAACCATAACGGAGGGGAGGAATTGGGTGAGAAGATACACCATGACCATGGATGGGACAAGTTCACAATGTCAACATGTCAGTTCTCCCCAAAGTAATCTATAAATTCAAGCAAAAAAATTTTTAATCAACATTTTGAAATGACATGTTCTCCTGGTTCTTCCCATTCCATCCCCCCAGGTCACCAGCTGGGCCTCCATTCTCCTCCTAGTCCCCACAGCACCCGAGAAGCCTCCTTCTCTGGAACTTGTTAGGCTCCGGGAAGCGCAGGGGCAGCTGCGCTCCCAGCAGGAAGGGCTGTGGACCCGGTCATCTGAAGGGGCGGGCTGGGACCCTGGCTTCACCCACACTCCCCAGGTTCCCAGGAGTTCTAGTTGTGTGCCTTTGTGCCAGTCAGCTGCCCACTCAGTCACCTCACATAGAAAACGGAGACAGTGACACCGCCCCCCGAGTGAGCGTTCTGAGGCCCCAAGGAGTCAGAAGACCAACCTCACAGGAGCTCTGGGCCCGACGCACCGCACGAGCTCGAGCACAGGCACCCTTTCTCCATCCCTCCATCTCGCCGGGACTGCAGCGGCTCCAGCTGGACTGACGTTCCCAAAGTCCACGTGACCCCTGGCCGGAGTCGCTGGGGCTAGCCCAAGGGGGGCTCCACCCCCACCCCCCAAAATAGCAGGGGCCGTCCTTACCGTGCTGTGGCAAGATCCTCCGTTCTGAGGAGCTTCTCACAGTCCTCAGTGCTCTGGGAAAAGGTCTCCGATTCTGCTGGGTGAGAAGCGGGGACATTAGCCCTGTCTCCAGACGTCTTGCTCCGCCCTCGCCCACCGAGAAGCGAGGGCCCTGACACACCTGCAGGGCCAGCCCCCGGGCCGCAGGCCTGGAGAGCCGAGCAGTCGGCAGAAAGGTTCGTGACTGCGTGGCGACGAGTATTCACGAATAACCGCGACTGTGACTATCTGGGCAAACGGAGGCAAGAGAAGGCCTCCATGTCCTTATATAATGCCTCCCGCCGGGGGAAAAGAAGAAAGGTCTATTATCTATTCAGCTGTCCACTTCTAACGTGCACGTTCGAGAATACTGAGAACACTGCCCAGCTTCCTAAGTGCCCGCCCGCAGGGACGGGGGAAGCGCGTTCTACAGCTGCCAGCAGGTGAAGTCTTCTGCAGTCACCACGAGCAAAGTTTACGGAAAGTCACAAAGGAGATGGGGTGTGCACGTGACGACACTAATCTCAGAATACAAAAGTGATGTATGTGACCTCGTCTGCGAAAAAAAATCTCAGCACAGAAACAAAGAATTGGCCGCGATACGATTATCAAAACATTACAACGTTCTCTCCTCGGGAGGGAACCACAGCGCCTTCTCCCTGCTTGCTTTATACCTTTCCATACTCACTGAATATTCTGAAATACAACCCAGAACCATATGCAACTTCGGCAGTTAGAGAAGTTTTCTGGCAAGTCACAACAATGAAAAAGAATCCACAGCGGGGAGGGTGTAGCTCAGGGGTAAAGGGTGTGCTGAGCAGGCACAAGGCCCGGGGCTTGATCCCCAGGACCTCCAGTGAAAATAAATAACCCTAATTACTTCCCCCACCAGATAAATAAATAAATAAAAATAATTTCTTAAAAAAAAAAAAAAAAGGATGGCTATTAAGAAAAAGAAAAAGAATCCGCAGCAGAAGTGAGCTGTGCAGTGAGAGCTGGTCTGCTCGGCTGGTACGTGGGACAGACTCCCGGGCACACGTGCCCTGCCAGCAACCTCGATCAGTTACCCCCTCCCCGGCTGTGGCCTTGTACGCAGCTTATCCACAAAGGGGGCTCCACTCACCGGGCACAGACTTTAAGCCTTTTCCTGCTTTTTCTGGTTTCCCCGGCAAGTGCTCCTGGTGCGACTCCTCTTTGACATGAATGCCCTGTTCGGACAGTCTTCTCTGACTTAAAACCAGGTGCTTCACCTCCTCTGGAATGCAGGAGAGAGGCCCGCTGACTCAGTCAACCAGACGTCCGTCCTGAACCCACCCCCACCCCAGGCGACAGTCCGGCTCCTGGAGCTGGGGGCGGAGCCGCGGGTCGGTGGGCAAGGCTCCTGCCCCCCAGAGTGGTTCCCGGGGCGGGGGGCGGCCTCGGAACACCAGGCAGCTCAACCCTCCACCGGCCTCGGCTTCTCCCAAACGAGCCGAGAAACCCTGGGTACCTGCTGCTCCGTCCGACATTCACACGTGGCTGTAAGGACGGCACCACATCCCCCTCTACACTCGGTCACTGAAGAGAGCTGACCCTTCAGCCCAGTGAGGACAACACGCAGAGCCCCCCACCCCTCCACGCCCATCACATCTGTCAGTCGGGGGCTTTGCGCGCACACGGCCGCGGCCAACATGCGTGGAGCCATGAGCGACCAGAGGGAGGGAGTGACAACGAGACGATGCATGCTGAGGGACAGATCACAGTTTCGGAGAAGAGTTCAGGCCAAGAGCCCCTGGTGCCTGGAGGCAGGCCCTGCAGTGGGGAAAAGCCTCGAGTGTCTGGGGAACGGGGCTGGACCCAGTGTGAAGGTGGGAGCGGCAGTGGGACAGGCAGCGGGGAAACCCGCAGAGCGGTGAAGCGCCAGGGACGACGCGGTGATTTAGGAAGGCCAGGGGACAGCAGCAGGAGAGGAGGCAGCTGAGGGGCACAGAGCTCCCGGGAGCAGCACGCAGGCAGGCCTGGGGTGGGGGCGCGGCCCAGAGGGGAGGGCACAGCTGGGGGCAGCTGTGACTTGGGGGGCTTCAAGGCAGGCTTTGTCCAACACCGAGCAACCGAGAGGCTGAGCAGATGTAAGAGAAGGAACTGCTGATGTGTGTGGGATGTTCCGGTCCAGACCAGCAGGCGGAGAGCTAGCAAGCCTAGCACGTGACCTGCGGTGCATCCAAGAAAGTTTCCTGTCCCCCATGTAACATGAAACAAGCCTCTCGTGTGGTGTCCCTGCACACCCAGCAAACAAGAGTTTCCGGAAGATCTCTCCTTAAGTGGAAAAGGTGGGGCTTCAGACAACAGGTACACTAGAGCCGTCTTTGTTAAAATTTTGTGCCCAGCTGGAAAACGCACGGGAAAATGTTAGCCATGACCCTCTCTGCTCAGACAGCATGGGGTTTTCATTTTTCCTCCCTTTGGCTGGTCTACTAAAATTGTTTTGCAAAGCGAACATACACTGATTTTTTTTTTTAATGGAAAAATCTACTAAACATGAGACGCAGTGATGCCAGGCGGGGGAGGGGCTGGAGGAGGGGCGGGTGCTGCCGGCTCGAGGATGCTCACAGCAAAAGGCCCGCAGGCCCTCCCTGCAGGGCCTGGGACCCCCTTGTTCCTTACTTTTCCAGCCGGCTGATTCTACTCACCCTTCCAAGCCTGGCTCCCATGGCCCCTTCTCCAGGAAGCCTTCCCGATACCCCCACCCCAGCACCCTGCTCCAAGGTGAGGCCACTGCGGGGCAGCTGGAACCTGCACTGAGGCTGCACTCCAAGGGCATCAAACGCCGGTGGTGCAAAGCCCACACTTTGAGGATGTGGGTCTGTCCTTTGGTCCAAGTCAGAAAAGTGACCTTGAACCCCATTTTCTCTCCCAGGACAAGTGGGTTAGAGGCAAATCGGGGCTCTTCGCCAGCGATGAGGGGAGGGGAGGATTCGGGCACAGCTGGGAGGCCGGTCTGGCCCCTGGAGGGTGGAGGCCAGGGTTAAAAATCAGAAGCCCCAAGCCCCCAAGGGCAGGCAGGCTGCTTGAGGAGGAAGAAGGCGGGACACAGGAGAAAGCAGACTTCCAGTCATGGAAACTTGGGTTGTGGTTCTGGCGCTGCCACTCTGCTCGCCCCCCAACAGCGCCCCCTTCTGCGCGTTCTCAGACTCCCGTCCACTGATGTCAGACGACTTCCAGCATCTCCAAAACCTGGGCTGCATCTTGCAATGAGCGCTGCAGCCTGGTTTCACTGGCAGCACTTTGCTATAGTTTTAAAACTCTCTATAGACAACGCAACCCTCCTTATTGCCGGGGACCCCCTGCCCGGCACAGCCACAGCCCCTGAGGCATCTGACCAGAGGAAGCAGGTGCCCAAGGTCACCATTAGCTCAGGGTGGAGACGGGCTTGAGTTCCGCTGTGGGACTTCAGCCTGGGTCTTCCTCTTTGAGAGAAGTTCAAAAGGAGACCTTCTGGCACTGGTACAACCTTCACACACGAAGAGCCCAGTGGACCTGATGGAAATGTGGTTGTCCCGGGGCCGGGCGGCTCTTTAGTCCTCTCTTTCATTTCTTGATAGCCTCTACTTATTTTTTTTTCAGTGAACACACAAGACATCCTGGGAGACAGGCTGGTGGGGGCTGCCCCCCGGCGCTGCCGGGGGCGGTGGCTCAGGGGCGCGCACGCCGAGCACAGCCTGGGTAGATGGCGTCTCTGACGCAGAGACCAGCACGGACCCCGGGAAGGTCAGGTGACTGACAAGGGGGTGCTGGCTTTCATCCTATTCCTGAGGAGAAGCCATAGCCTCCAGAACATTTCAAAGACAACACAAGTACCGGACTCACCAGAAGAGCCCACGTCTTCCAAGGCTGCGGCCGCCTTCAGTCGGTAATACTTGACTCTCTTCGGAATCTTTTCTTTCGTGTCCCAGAGCCTCAAGGTTATTTTGTGAAAATTTATTTTCTTTAGCAATTCCTTTGTCACCTTGATGTTAAAAGTCTGGGTCCAGGACACCCAGACCTTGTCCCCTTCTGGCCACGGCCTCACGGTCTGCGTAAGAACAGCAAGAGACCTTGAAAAGCAAAATCACGTGCAAAGACGCCCTCCCAGCGACTCCCAACCTGGACCCAGCGCTGTGCCACAGGCGGGCGTGCGTGCACCAAGAAGTGGCAGGAGCTGCAGAGACTTCGGAAACACCTAAGAAATTATTAGATAGATATGTCTAATAGAGGGGGGAGGGCAGAGCTCAGCGGTAGCAGGTGTGCTTGGCACACACGAGGGCCGGGGTTCGGTCCCTGGTACTGAGACTGGGGGAAAAAAAAAAAAAAAAATATATATATATATATATATATAAAGTCACATAGTTGGTATTATTAGGTTAGTGCATATTCCCGTTCGGTAGGTCTGGGGTGGGGCCCAAGATCACACATTTCTAGCAAGTTCCAGGGGAAGCAAGCATCCTTCGTGAGCATTAGGCTACATGCAAAGCCGCCCACCTACACACACGCCCACCTTTATCCTCGAATCCAGGAACACCTTGGCCAAGCCTGAAAACACCACGATGTCCACTCGCTTGGGCTCTCGGTCGTCCGGCAGCAGGAAGTACTCCAGGTGGCAGTAAGAGCGAACCCTGGCCACAGGTCTGTCCATTTTAGGCTGTTTCCTGTGTTTCTCAACCAGCTTCGAATATTTTCCTTTGCGACCTAGAAGATACAGATGGAGTGAGGCTTGTTTTAACCTCACGTCGGAAAGCAGACCCATCTCCACAATTCCCTGGAGTTCCAAGAGGAGCCCTAGGCTGGAGACTGCCCGCAGGCCCCCCATGCTGCTGCCACCTGGGGGCTAAGATGTGGGGCCAGCCCTTCCAGCCGGGAGAGGAGCAGGACCAGGGCTGGGCGCCAGCAGGCAAAGCATCAGGGCCCGCCTCTGAGGCGAGCCTGCCTCTGAGGCGAGCCTCTTCTTAGATTTTTCACCTTAGGCAGTTCACCTGCCTCCCCCTAGTCACGGCAGCTCGATGTGATCTGTGTGATCCCAGCAGCGTGAACAAGGTTCTGAAGCACACCCTGCCCGGGGGTGGGGGCGGGGAGGAGCCCCCAGGGCCCTCCGCAGCCTCTTGTAGGGGCAGAGCTGGCAGACATACCAGGCAGAGGAAAGACCCCAGCTGAACCTCACGAGGGCGGCTGTACGATGTTGGCGGGGCTGGGGGGGCGGTCAGGATGCTGAAAGCGAGGCTGGGCTTCCACCAGTGGCCACGGCCTCTGCGACCTGCCCATGACCTTAAACTGACCCCAGCGGGATGGGGCTTTGGACACCATGAGAGGATGCTTCAGGAACTCCAAACACTGCCTCAAAGCTTCATTCTACAAAACTGTGACTGTATTTAGAGCTGTCATGTAAAAATTTCAAGTCGTTATCACCAAGGAGGCTGCTATATGAACGGAGCACCACCAGGAAACTTCGCTCTGGTGCAGAGTCTGGAATGGAACCTCTCCTGCCTGTCCTCGGTGGGTGTTAGAATGTCTTGTGAAGGCGCACCTGACCAGGAAGCTGGCAGTTTCACAGGTCTGCCTTCGGGCTTAATCCACGGTGGCCAGCAAGCGGACACAGACCCTCTCATTTCCTGTAGATGGGACTGCAAAACTGCTACAGCACTTCAGGGGGCAGTTCGGCAACTTCTGTCCCCAAAGCGTAAATGCGTGCCTTAGAGCCAGCAGTTCGGCATCTCAAAATGCAGGCTCCAGAAGTACCCACACGGATGCCCAGAAACGCACTGCCAGGACGTCTGTTGCGGAATTGTAAGCCCCAAACTGGAAACAGCTTTCACGTCCACCAACACAGGGAAGGACAAACTCGACACATACACTGGAAGGCTGTGTCGGCGTTTTAAACAAACAATAGCAAAGGCAAACACATCTGTTCACGTCCTACATGGTACCCAAGACGTGCCGTCAAATTTTTTAAGCTATAGAATAGAATATGCAGGATCTCTTTACGATACCCAAGACACGGGAACAGTCCAAATGTCCATCGACAGATGACTGGATAAAGAAGCTGTGGTGTATCTGTACGATGGAATATTACTCAGCCACAAAAAGAGTAAAATAATGCCATCTGTGGCAACATGGATGGACCTGGAGATCGTCATTCTAAGTGAAGTCAGAAAGAGAAAGAAAAATGCCGTATGAGATCACTTATATGTGGAATCTAAAAAAAAAAAGGACACAAACGAACTACTTATTATTTATAACTTGGATGACTGATTTCTCAAATATGCACATCTGACTGTCCTTTATGACTGGATTACAGCATTCTGTTGATTCTCATTTTATGGTTGGCTTTATTCCTTTGATAACTATGTAAGTTTAAAAAGCTAAAGCTCTAAACTGTTCTTAGAAACAATGATCAGTACACATATGTAAACTAAAAATAACATGCAGTGTATTGTGTATATGTATTTACATACGATACATTGTGTATTAGCAAATTGTAACAATTCTACCTAATAAAACTGAAAAATGGAAATAAAGAAAATGTAGGATCTCAGTTCTCTTAAAGAACGGACAGAAACATTTATAAATAGGTTCATAAACACTCAGGTATTGAAGGAAAAAACACGGAAGTTGAATTTTATACCCAGCCAAAGATAGGTCCTTCAAAGGCATTAGTACCATAAAAATACTCTCAGGCAAGAGCTCATAAATTGAGCTGCACAGAGACCTAGTCTGTAAATGCCTCCGGAGGAACCGCCACAGTAAGAAAAACAGGCCTAGGAGATGCAGCAAGAGATGTGAGGGTGAAAGGCGGTGGAGTAAGCACCAGTTTGCTTGTGAGGTGGTCTTTGCAAATGTCTTTTTCTGGGTTCTTTTGCCTGATATCAAAAGATCAAAGATGAAAAGCATCATTATGGATAGAGGAGGTCACACGTAATGACAAAAAGGTCAATCCACCAAGAAGACAGGTCAACGTGAAACATGGTATTCACCTAACCAAACCACCTCTGAAGTATGTGAAGCAACCACTCTCAGAACTACCAAGAGAAGCTGAAATTAATCCTTATGGAAGGACAGTTCATCTAGACCAAAAACATCCTTTTGTATATATCAAAAAGTGGAGGACTAGTCTCTGCCCTTAATCTTGGGGCTCAACTATGTGACTTGCTTTGCCAATAAAAGGTTCACAAGTGGGAGGAGCCCAAAGACTTCGAGAGTGCTGGGCCACTGGGCTTGCCCTCTTGTGTGCCTCTGCCTTTCCGGGACAGAGCTGTGGCTGGATGGCCCACGTGTCCTGGAGGAGGATGAGCCCCTGCAAGGAACCCAGCCTGGATCAGCTGACTTGCTCATCCAGAAACAGGGACTCCAGCTGGAAGCCACTAAACTGGAGAGCTTGTTCGGGTTCGTTACGAAGCATGTTTTTGCAAAAGCTAATTATCTTCACACTCAAGAGATTTTGATTCACTACATCTGAGAATCTGTATTTAAACAAAGTCAGGTGATAAGCCAGTTTACGGAAACCAATGCCTAAACCTCTTGGTTGTTTCTTTAGCTGCAAAATGCAGAAGTAACATCACCTACTTCTTGGGGTTTTGAGAGGTCTAAGTCTGTGAAGCCCACACAGTCACTTCCTTGCCTGGCCCACACTGGACCCCCTCAAGTGGCAGCTTCTTTCCAGATCCCCGCTCCTGCCATCAGCCACCCGGCTTAAGGGAGCCGGCAGAGGGAGCAGACGCACCCAAGCTCCTGGGCGGAGGTCACTTGTGCACCCCTCTCTGCAGAGGGTGTGGGAATTCCGCTGTGACACTTACCAGCAGTCACTGGGAAGGCCAGAGAGATGACGAACGTGCAGGGGACCACGTGGGGCACGTCGGAGTTGACGGCACTGACTGACCCAGCCGAGGACCTGCTGCTGCACTGGTGGTCAGATTCTGATTCCTGGGCCCAGGCTCCGACCTGCAGGTCCTCGTCCACTTCACACTCACTCCCGGACGGATGAAAGCTGCCCACGGAGGACACGGGCCCCACGCTGGCCCTGTCCTCATCCTCCCATTCCCAGGCGTTCAGAGACATGCTGCCGGCGCCCCACGCGAGAGGCTCCTGCGAGAGGGGCTCAGCCGCCTCGGCGAGGCGGCTCCGAGGACTTGGTCCGTCCGGCAGCTCCGAGAGGCCCCGCAGCACCCGCAGCACAACTGTGTTTGGCGGTTGCTAGGAGACGGGCAAGGCCACGGCCCGGGGGCGGGGCCCCTCCTGGGGGCGGGGCTCCGGGCCAGACTTCCGGCCTCAGCTGGTCCCAGGCCAGGTGCGCAGACAGCTCTGGAAGACAGGTGTATCCACAGGCAGGGCCAGCTGTCTTCCGTCATCCACTCATCCATTCAGTCCTGAAGGAACTCCTGCTCTGACGGTAAGCATCTACCCTCCACCTGACCCTTCCCTACAGAACAGGGGAGAGGGGCTGCTAGCTCCCACTGTAGCTCCATCTGCCCCCACCTCCCGTCCTCTGATGAAGGCAAAGGAAGCGTTGGGCTCTGCAAACTCAGGTCACCCCACCCCTCTCCCATACAGGCTCTCTGTCTCTGCCGCTGATGTCCTGAAAATATCATGAGAAGTCTGTTCAGTGATCATGAGTCCCAAACTCAAGAGATGAGGAAACTGAGGTGACACAATTTGCCAGAGGTGACACAAGCCAGTATGTGGTGGCACTGGATTGAAATCCAGGCCATCTGACTCCAAAGCTTGGGCTCTGGGAACACCCTTACCCCTGCCCCGCTGCTGAGAGAGTTCTGGTTGCTGCTCCGGATGCGGAAGACCCCAGAACACCAAAGGGGCTGGGGTGGAGGGACACACTGAAGAGGCAACTGACCGGAGGGGATCTGGGCAGGCTTCATGGAGGAGGTGACAAAAGCCAAACTGTGGTGCTTGCCAGGCAGAGAAAGCAAGAGAAGGCTTTCCAGGCATATGCAAAAGTCCAGGGGAGTGAAAACGTATGGCAAGTTCAGGAAAGGATGATGGGGCTGGGGAGGTGAGCGGCGCCCCTGGCACAGAGCCACAGGGCAGTAGTTTGTTCAAGAGAATGGCAGCCGAGGCGCCACACACGCCTGACTGTTGTGGAAACTGAGGCTCTAAGCTGAGACATGACCCAGCCGTAGCCAGAGAGCCAAACTGTGGCTGGAGCTGGAACCAGAACCCAGGCCCCTGCCTCCCACTACCCGCCTCCCTAGACCACCCCTAGGGATTCCAGAATACTGCCCACTGACTGGGGCCCTCCAGGATTCCTCAGGTTTGATCAGCCTAGAGTAACTGAGCCTCAAGAAGAGCTGCGAGGGGAAGTCACCAGATGGCAGCGAGCTCCCTGGGGAAGAGTACTCACCTTCTCACCCCCGGATGCCGTGACCACCTGTCCAGCAGCCTGGAGACATGGGCCATAAACGAGGAAATGCTAAACAGACACACACAGGGTCAGAAGGAGAAAAGGCTCCATTAAGAGCAGGTCGAGGGGGGAGGGTTTAGGTCCCTGGTAGAGCATGTGCTTAGCATGCACGAGGTCCTGGGTTCAATCTTCAGCACCTGCATTAATAAATAAATAAGACTAATTACCTCCCTCCCCCCAAAATAAATGAATAAAAAGAAACTTCCACTTTAAAAATTGAATTAAAAAAAACTAGCAGGTCAGTGACAACACCCTCCCTGAACGGACAGCAGGCCTCCTGTGCCTCCAGTGCCTTCTGCCCCCAAGGCTGGTCTGGCTCCCAAGGGTCCCTGGTCACCCTATTACCGAGGCCAGTCTCCCCAGCATTGATTGTGGGGACGTCCCTGAGCTCAGGGTCGAGAGGCCACAGGTCTTGGACAAAAAGCCCCTGTCTGGCCCTGGATGTGCATCAGACTCACCTGGGGCCCTGCTCAGGAACTGGGGATAGACTGTTTCCCAAACAACCCCCACAATAGACTCCCTCCCACACGCTCTTCTTACCGTGTGATGTCAACACTCTTCCCATCAGGGGCGGGACTCGTTCCCTTCCAGTTGAACCCAGATGGAACTCTGGGACCACCTCAGCCAGCAGATGATGGTGGAAGTGACACCACGTGACATCTGAGGCCAGGCCATGCGAACTCCACGGACTCCTGCCTTGCGCACTGGGCCACTCCCTCTAGGAACCCAGCCACCACGGCGTGAGGAAGCCCGAGCAAGCACGCGGAAAGGCCGCCAGCCTGCCTCCCTCCGGACGTGTGAAAATACCAGCCTTCAGATGACTCCAGCCCCCAGTCCTCGAGCCCCCTGGCTGGCACCGCGTGCAGCGGAAACCAGCCGTCTCCATCAAGCCCTCTCTGAACTGCAGGCTTATCAGCAGAGTAAGTTACTGTCCTAAGCATCTAAGTTGCAGGATCATTTGTTGCGCTATAATAAGTAACCAGGACAGAACCCTTATTTTTTTAAAGTTACCTCCACCAAGACAGAAACTGGACAGCCAAGATTTGGAACCACTGCCTTGAGGGAGGTAGTGACCAAGTCAAGACCCTGGGCACCGGGGGATGGAATGAGGGCACATGTGTGCCAGCTGGTACTCAGGCGTGAGGGGTGCACCGTATCTTTATCCAATCATCTGTTGGTGGACACTGAAGTTGCTTCCACGGCTTGGCTGTTGTAAATAGTGCTATGAACACTGGGGTGCACGCAGCTTTTCAAATTAGAGTTTCTGCTGGATATATGCCCAGGAGTGGGATTGCTGGATCATAGGGTAGGTCTGTTTTTAGTTTTTTACGGAATCTCCGTACTGTTTTCCAAAATGGCTGCACCAAGATGTTGTAGCATTCCTTTTTATGGCTGAATAATATTCCACTGTGGGATATACCACATGTGGTCTACCCATTCATCAACTGATGGACACCGAGGTTGGACTTTAGGGCATTTACGAAAAATGCTGCAGTGAACATTGCCGTGCAAGTCTCTCTGTAGGCAGATGTCTTCATTTCTCTTGGGGGGGCACCCAGGAGTAGGAGAGCTGGGTCATGCGGCAGTTCTCTGCTAACCTTTTACTGCCAAACCGTCTTCCAAAGTGGCTGCAGCACTTCACTTCCCCGCCAGCAACGCCTGCGGGTTCCTGTCCCTCCACATCCTCAGAGCACTTGCTCTCCGTCCTGCTTGTTCCTGCCATTCTGGCGAGGGTGAAAGAACCTCTCACTGGTTGGCGTTTGTGTTTCCCTAATGACGACCGATCCTGGGGTCTTCCCATGCGCTTACTGGCCGTCCATAGATCTTCTCTGGGGAAATGTCCGTCCCCATCTTTCGCCCACTTGTGCTGCTGTTTTGCAGGGGAGGTAATTAGGTTTACTTACTAATGGCAGCCCTGGGGATTGAACCCAGGACCTCATGCATGCTAAGCACGTGCTCTGCCACTGAGCTCCACCCGCCCCTCACCACCCACTTTTTGATGGGTCTGTTTGTCATCTAATTATTGAGCTGTCGTGGGAGTTCTCTGTCAGTTCTGAGTACAAGTCCTGGATTGGGCATGTGTTTTGCAAGTATTGTCTCCCAGTCCCCTGCCTGTCCTGTCATTTCTTATTGGTGTCTTTACTACTGCACCCTGAAGTGCAAGTTTTGAATTTTGATGAGATCTAATATATCGATTTTTTTCCTTTTAGAGGACCATGCGTGCGGTGTTGTAGCTAAGAAATCTCTGCCTGACTCAGGCCCATTTTAACTAGAGAGAAGTAACACTTGGCATCTGAACACTAAGCCAATCCACTAACCGAGACTCCTAAAAACTTAAAAGCTTTGACACTAAAAGTGATGTCTCCCGGGCATTCCCACACATGCCGGGGGTCTGAACAGAATGACCTAAAGTTTCTGAAAAACGGTTTGACAATATCAAGGGCTTAGATGTCCCGACTCCTCGGCCCTGCAATAAATCACTCAGGAATATACAGCCGATGGTTCACAGTGTTGTTTTAAGGGAGAAAAACCACAGACTTCCTCTGGGCACATGTGCCGGACAATGAAGCACCTCAAAGGTCAGTCCTGAGAGGGAGCGCGGACCAGCCCTCAAGAATATTTGCACCAGGACAGTAACGATGGGGAAGCCGTTAGGAAGGGGTGGATGCGCACAGAAAGGTCCCAAAGGCTGCTTTTCAGCTTGTTTCTTTTTGTCACCTAAGTAGGTGCAATTCACGTTCTGTACGTTTCACCCTTCCTAAGTGTTCTGACAGATGTGAACAGCCTTTTAATCACCACCCCCAGCGAAGATACAGACTGTTTCCATCACCCCCGAAAGTTCTTTCATGCCCAAATGCGTGGAAAACATCTGAAAACAAACACATCAGAACCCTGTGCTCCCCCCTGTTGGCACGATGGGGGATGATTTTTGCTTTTTAGCATTTTTCTGGGCTGTTTAAAGGCGCTTCGAACAATACGTTGTTTGGAGTGGCTCAAACAATGCTGCGCTGACTTCAGAAAACCCTTTCCCCGCCAGGGCCTCCGCTCTCCCCCACGCAGACGCTCAGCCATCCCCCCGCTCAGACAAAAGCGCAGGAGACCTCCGAGTCTGCTCACTCCAACCTCAAACAAAAACCCTGTGGGTCCAACCGGAATGATTTCAGAGGCGCCTGGTAACACTGCCCAGCAGACAGACAGGCCTGACAGCGCCCCATTATCAACCCCGACTTCCCTGCCCCTGCTGGGCTGGGGGGGGGGGGGTGCGGAGGCCAGGCAACGGCTCCATGGCCCAGATATTGAAAGGCTTTCTTTTCAATACGGACTGGCCCAGAAAAGTTCCTGTTCAAAGGACTCCTTCACCAAAAGCAGCTGCCAGCTGCAGCAGCAGGGGTGGCCTTGCCCGGGTTACCAGCTCTCAGCATTTACACCAAATCAAGTCACAGTCCTCTGAGGCAGCTCAGAAGCCCAGAGCCAAGCCCTAGGGTCCTGCCTAGATGCACACAGCAGCTCCCCAGGCGGCGGGGCTCCGGGCCAGAGGGCGCTCCAGTCCCGCGCAGCCAGCTAGACGGCGTCTTCCTTTTGAGGGAGTGAGTTCACATCTACAGAAGTGTGTTCAAACAAAACAACGTGATTCGTGCCTACTTTAAGCCAGGACCCGTGCAGGGCACGGGGTGTGCACCAGGTCTCCGGCCTTGTGACGCTCGGACCTCATGGGAAGACTGCAAATAAATGGCAGTGTGGTGCAACAGCCGCTTTAAAAAATACATGTCATTTGTAGGCAGAGAAAGCACATGGAAGGCCACAGGCCACACACCACAGCGTTCCCAGTGGCAGCGGCAGGGAGGCAACCGAGATGGGAGCTGGAGGTCTTCTCTCAGCGCACCAGACACCGGTCCTGGTGAACAGACAGGCAAGCATCCCTGCCCTTGTGGCTGATATTCTGACACAGGGAGACAGACACACACAAGGACAGAGTTTGTTAAAAAGGGCAGAGGGCTTGCACTGTCGCTGAAGGCCTCACTGAGGTGACGACGTTGGAGCAAGAGACTTGGAGGTGAGGGAGTGGGCTGTAAGTATCTGAGGGAAGCAGATGCAAAGGCCCTGTGGTGAGTTAGAACAACACTGAGGAGTTCAGTGAGTGCAGCAGTGCGGTAGTGAGGGCAGAGGGGTTTCAGGGGATGCAGGTGCCCTCTGCGCGGGGCCTTGGGGCCGTTGTGAGGACTCAGCCTTTAGTCCCCATGAGAGGGAAATAATTAGGGGTCCTGAGCCAAGGAGGGCACCCCTTGGCTGTGGAGAACAGACAGATGTAGGAGTTCAGGGGCAGTTCCTGAGAGGAGGCTGTTGCAAGGATACAGGTGAGAGCTGCTGGGGGCTTGGTCCAGGGTGGTGGCAGGGGAGCAGAGAGAAGGGGTCAGATCGGGGTGAGTTCTGAAGGCAGAGCACCGGACGGACCGACAGACGGGACATGGACGTGAAAGTGAGAGAAGACGCCGAGACGGCAGGGACGTGCCGAGGAAGGCGGGAGGAGCCAAGATGGCGGTGGGGGTGGGGTCAGGAGTCCAGGACTGGGAACACCTGTATCCCCTGACCCATCAAGACACACTTGCATGACACTGCCCGCAGGAATGAAAATGGTGCGGCCACTCTGGAAAACAGTCGAAGCCCCTCCAAAAGTTAAACATAAAACAACTGTCCAACCCAGATCTCTACCCTAGGTACATACCCAAGGGAAATGCGAACACAAAAACTTGTACATGCACGTTCACAGCGGCATTATTCACAGCAGCCCCAAAGCGGAAACAATCCACATGTCCACCAAGAGATGAATGGGTAAACAAAACGTGGCCCATCCATACAAGGGGATGTTACTTAGCCATCGACAGGAATGAAACGCATGCATGCTACCCATCACACACATGAGCCCTGAAAACACTTGTCGTTAGTCTTCTCAAAGAGAAGCCAGTCACAAAAGGCCATGTATTATGTGATTCCGTTTATGCAAAGGTCCACAATAGTCAAATTCACAGAAGCAGAAAACAGTGGTTGCCTGGGGTAGTGGGAGTGGAGGGTGGGAAGCTGGAGGAGGGGGTGTTAACCAGCACAAGGGTTTTGGGGGATGGGGGATGAGAATGGTCTAAAATGAAACTGTGATGATGGTTACACACTCTATAAATACACTAAAAGCCATTTAGGTATACACCTTAGGCGGGTGAACTTTGTGGTCTATAACTGGTAAATAAAATATGTCTTCCCTCTGCCCCCCAAAAAAGAAACAAAAACATTGCCTTGTCAAAAACAGATGTTACAGTGAAAGCCAGAAACCTCCAGCCCCAGGAAAGAACCACCAAATCTGTTTGTCAGTCCTCCCTTTTCTGCGCACTTACACCCACGTGTCCTCATAGAAAGTGTTTAGCCCTGTTTCGTGCAGGTTTGTGGTACACGGTACATCCGTATTGAAGTGTACACAATATGCTGTGACCTGTTTCCCACACATCCTTTTTCAGTGATTCATCCTGGCTGCTGTACTGATGGGTACCACACAGTCTCCCGTTTCTCACTATTACAAACAATGATGCAGTGAACATCCATTACACGTGTGTTCTTCTAAGGCAGAGGCCAAGAAGTGGAGTTGATGTAAAACTTTTCAGGCAAATTGCTACTACTTTCATAATTTCTAAAAATGCATGTCCAAAATGGTTGCGGAGGAGTATCTGACTCCTCCCTGGCAGAGGCATATCTTGGGCAGTCTTTAAGCATAAGTAGAAATTTGCCAAATGAATCAAGAGCTCGTTCTGGGGTACTGCAGCAGAGGAGACAGAATTTTACCACTTTCGCAAATCCCAGAACTTAACCTGTAAATTCCTAGCGCTGTACACAAGGCCAGATCCTGCCCACCTTGTAGCTGAAGACAGTTGACGAAATCTGCCTCTTGATCCCGGGAGGCTGGATGAGGGTACCCGGTTCCGGTATCAGGTTAGGACATCTCAACACTTCTCTTGTCAAAAAAAAAAAAAAAGTGGGGGTGCGGAGGAGAAATAGCCTAACACTCATCTGAAAGGCTGGCTTTTCTTTCATCTCCCAGAAAGGTGTTCTAAGGCACCGGAGAAAATGTTGGCCAAACACCAATAGGCACATGAAAAAATGCTCAATATCACTAATTATCAGAGAAAGGCAAATCAAAACTAGAATGAGGTATCACCTCACACCAGTCAGAATGGGCATCACTCAAAGGTCCACAAACGATAAATGCTGGAGAGGCTGTGGATAAAAAGGGAACCCTCCCACACTGCTGGTGGGAATGCAGTTTGGTGCAGCCACTATGGAAAACAGTATGGAGATGCCTCAAAAAACTAAAAATAGACTCACCATAGGATCCAGCAGTCCCACTTCTGAGTATACATCCAGGGAGTACTCGAATTTGAAAAATTTGAAAAATTACATGCACCCCAATGTTCATAGCAGCACTATATACAATAGCCAAGACATGGAAGCAGCCTAAATGTCCATAGACAGATGACTGGATAAAGAAGCTGTGGTATATTTATACAATGGAGTACTATTCAGCCACACAAAAAAATAAAATAATACCATTTCCAGCAACAGGGATGGACCTAGAGATTGTCATTCTAAGGGAACTAAGCCAGAAAGAGAAAGAAAAATACCATATGATTATCACTCATGTGGAATCTAAAAAAAGGAAAATGGACACTATGAATTCATCTACAAAACAGAGACTCACAGACATCGTAAACAATCTTATGATTACCAGGGAAAGGGGGTGGGAAGGGATAAATCTGGGAGTTTGAGATTTGCAAATATTAGCCACTAGATATACGAATAGATTTTTTAAAAGTTTCTTCTGTACAGCACAGGAAATTACGTTCAATATCTTGTAATAGCTTTTAATGACAAAATATGAAAACGAATATATGTATGTATATGAATGACTGGGACAGTGTGCTGTACACCAGAAACTGGTAATTGACTGTAAAAGGAAGGAAGGGAGGGAGGGGAAGGGAAGGGAAGGGAAGGGAGGGGAAGGGGAGGGAGGAGGGGGAGGGGAGGGGGAGGGGAGGGGAGGGGAGGGAAGGAATGAACGCATGCATGCATGCTGGCTAAACAGCTACCTGTTAGCCTGCTCCCAGCTCAGAGACTGAATTCCGGTCACATAACCAAATCACATCCTGGGGCACAAAGGGGCGGGAGGACGAAAGACCACCACTTTCCTATCCCCGAGGCGGCCCGCCCTCCAACACACACAGAGTTGAGAGAGCCAGGGCCCAGCTCAGATCAACTTCTTTCTGGGGGAATGGCCCTAATGTATCTCCTGACTTCGAGCTCGGCTTTCCTCCGCCCGCCCTGGTTACCACGTGAGGCCCTCTGCACCAGCCCTGGTGGAGCGAGACGTGGTTTCGCGAACCCAGTATCTGAATGATGCGGGGGAGGAGGGTTGTCCGAACTCGCTCGTGGGGCTACCCTCCAAAGGCTTTCTGGAGAGAAGGGGCGGGGTGACGCGTGGGCGTGGGGACACGCCTCCAGCAGCTGCACCAGGCTGCCACCCTCCAGCCTCTCCTCAGCTTCCTATCCTGCGCCCACCCCTCGCCCTCGTCTCGGGGCAAACTTTCTGCACAGAGCGGGCGGGGAGCTGAAAGCGGACAGACCCGACAATGGGAGGAAGAGAGGAGACACCAGGAACGGCCCGGGAGTGATGAGGGGAGGAGAGCGCGGGGGACACCGAGAGACGCGAGAATGGGAAAGAGAGCAGGCAGTGGCGGCCCCGCGGGGGTCTCGGGGCCCCCGGGCCCCCTCCTCAGCCCTCTTCAAGCCAACCCGGGTAAACACAGACGCCCTGCCAGGCCAGCGCAGCTGCTGGACACAGCCCTCGGCGCCGCTCCAACCAGTCACAGCTAAGCCCCTCCTTTCGAGAAACTCTAGGGCCGCCCCTGGAAGTGGCGGGGAGGACGGCCTGGAGGAGCACACTCGGCAGTGATGGAGCCCAGCGGCCCGGGCGCGGAGGCCAGCATGGAAGGCGCGGCGGGCGACCCATACCAGCGACCCGCGCGACGCACGCAGTGGCTGCTGAGCGCCCTGGCGCACCACTACGGGCTGGACCGCGGCGTGGAGAACGAGATCGTGGTGCTGGCTACCGGCCTGGACCAGTATCTGCAGGAGGTCTTCCACCACCTTGACTGCCGCGGCGCCGGCCGCCTGCCCCGCGCCGACTTCCGAGCCCTCTGTGCGGTGCTGGGACTGCGCGCAGAAGGGACCGGCGCCACCAGGGAGGCCGCCGGGGATATGGCTGCCGGAGACACAAACCCTGGGGATGTGATGGCTGGGGACGAGGCCGTTGGGGTGGCCACCGACGGGGACGCGGATGAGGAGGAGGAAGCACGTCTGGCGCTGCGCGCCGAGCCGCCCGAGCTCACCTTCCGCCAGTTCCACGCGCGCCTCTGCGGCTACTTCGGTACCCGCGCCGGGCCCCGTCTGCCCCGCGGTGCTCTCAGCGAGCACATCGAGACACAGATCCGCCTGCGGCGTCCGCGCCGCCGCCGCCGCGCGCCCCGCGCGCCCGGCCCCGACGGCGGCCCGGACAGCGAGCGCCTGGCGCGGTTGGAGGAGGAGAACAGCAGCCTGCGCGAGCTGGTGGAGGACCTGCGCGCCGCGCTGCAGAGCAGTGACGCCCGCTGCCTAGCGCTGCAGGTGCGCTAGGGTCCCGCAGCCCAGAATAGGGGAGCGGGTAATGATGGAACTGGCGGGGGTGTGGGGGCGTTTGAGCACCGGACTGGCTGCAGAGCCCCTACTGGGCAGAGCAAGGGCACAGAGGGCAGCCCGCCCCACTTTAGCCTACTTGCATCCTGTCCCTATCCCACCCCCTTCCACTCCAACCCACTCCAGTCCCCACCCCTACTCATATCACCATTTCAACCCCCATCCCAGCCCCACCCAGATAATCATCCCACATACATGGCGCCCCCATCTCATTTTGCCCCGCTGACCCAGCAGTGGAACCCTCCCAGGAAACCCGGGCTGCCTCGCACAGGCTCCTGAGCTCTCTGTCTGGCCAAGTCTAGGAGATAAGGTGTGAGGAAGGCCCTGTCCCCACCCTTCAGGAGCTCCCTGTCTAATGGGGTTTGTGGGCATCTCCATGCATTCAACAAATATTAGTGGGCCTCCCTCAGGGCCAGGCCTAGCATCCCAGTGCTAAATAGTCAATGTCACTGTCGCTCAAGCAGGCACTGGCCACCTAGCACCATGCAGCCCATCCTGAGATACGGAGAAGGAAGCACTAAGAGAGGCGTGGCCCCAGCCCAGGCACCTGGGATGCAGTCAGCAAACACTGGGGCGCCGTGTCCTGCCATGTACCAAAGGCAATACAGGAGAGTGAGGAGTCAGAGGAGGACAGAAACAGCCTCTGCCCCAGGGGACCACAGGCCAGGAAGGAGCTGACGTATCAGCCCTGCAGGCTCTCCACACGGCCTGGTCACAGCCCTGAGGGGTAAAGAGAGGCGCGGGGCACAAGGTGTGGGTATCGGTGGCCACAGCAGTGGCTGGGCAAGGGCGGCGGCCAGCGTGCACCGGAGAAGCAAAGTCTGGAGCAGGGAAGTACTCCCTTTACGTGGAGTCAGATCGTCCAGGATCATTCGTTCTCCAAGTCTTTACTGAGCACCTACTGTGTGCCAGGCCAGTTCTGGGTGCCAGTAAAGACAGAAAAAAACCGCACCCTCAAGGAGCCGGCAGTCTAGCAGCAGGCACCCGGGAGGGCCGGGGTCGCCGTACGATGCACAGAGCGCTCCCCGAGTCTAGGGGGTGGAAGAGCACAGGGAGCTGGCGCTCCGACTGCAGGAGGCGGAGAAGGAAGGGACGGTTGGGACTCACTACAACCGTGCAAAGAACAGAACGGGCTTTGTGCCTCGGTTGCCCTTGTCCATTAAAGGGGGAGGGGGGCGCCAAGAGCGCCTGCGTCGTTAGAGCTACGGCGAGGGTTAGACGAGTTCAGATGGGCCCTGGCGGGCGGTACGCACCCGCGTGAGAAATGGCTGCTCTGCTAACGTGTTCGGCCCAAGTGGTGGGGTGCGGCGCCAGGCATTCACCGCCTGCCCCTGCTGCCCTGTCCCAGCAGGTTGGCCTCTGGAAGAGCCAGGCGGGCGACCAGGAGGCGGCGCGCAGCGGGCCCGAGGCGGCGGCGCGGGAGCTGCGGGAGGCGCGGGGCGCGCTGGCGGCGGCCGAGGCCCGCGCGGGGCGGCTGTGCCGGGGCCAGGCCGAGGTGCGGCGGCGCGCGGAGGCGGCGCGGCAGTCGGTGCTGCGCAGCCTGGGGCGCGTGCGCGAGCTCGAGGCGCTGGCGCGGCAGGTGCCCGGCCTGCAGCGCTGGGTGCGGCGGCTGGAGGACGAGCTGCGGCGCTACAGGTGAGCAGGCGACCCGGGTGCCCAAGATCACCTCCCGTTCTCCCAAACGTCAGGCGTGCTTTCTGTCCCCCAGCTTGTTCTCGTGGTCCCCTGGTTGTTCATGTGCTCACGTATCTATCCACCATCTATCCATCCATGTGCCTGTTCACCCATGAAGTCCCTCCACTTGCCTATTCAGACTGCAATAGGACATAGTTATTCTTGGTTTTGGATGTGATCAATGTAATAATAATAACTGCTAACAATTACTGAGCACCTAATGTGTGCTAGGCTCTGAGCTAAGCACCTTCCCGACTTAACTCACTGAACCCTCGCAACCACCAGCCCTGGGAGGTAGGTACTGTTATGGCCCCATTCTACAGGTGAGGAAACATGCGCAGTGATCCCTTGTGTTAGCTCCACCGACAGAGGAAGCTGGGCTCGGGACCAAGGCAGGGTCTCTGACAGACGTGTGACTTTGGGCAAATCACTGTCCCTCTCAGTGCCCCCGTTTCCTCTTTGCTAGAACGTAGCTTGGAGTCCCTGCCTGCCAGGGTGGCTGTAAAGAGGCAGTGAGGTCCTGCCCCACACACTTAAGTCCTCAGTAAGCAAAGCTCCCTCTCGCTTTCAAATTGCAAGGCCCTTGGGCTGCCTGCCTTCCACATTTACTGAGCACCAGCTCGGTGCTGTGTCAGGCACTAAGGACGTAACTGTGAACAAAACATCCCGGGGCAGGGGGAAATCCTGAAATCCTTTCCCCGGGCAGCCACTCGTGAGCACATGAAGTTGCCACGTGAGCAGCAGGCTGGATGAGCGCTATGGGGGATGGGCAGGACCCTCCCCAGCACCTGAAGACCTGACACTCGGGCAGAGCACGGAGGGAGGGCTGTCACCTGGCAAGATGGGCCAGGGAGGGGGAGTACGTGCTAGAAGACGGGAATGATGTGGAATGAGCGCAGAGGCAGAGGAACCTTGGCACCGTCCAGAAACTAAAAGAGCAGCTGGAGGGGGAGAGCTGGGGAGGCCAGGCCAACCCCAAAGGTCGTGGCAAGGACTTTAGCCTTTCCTTCAAGAGAGAATGAAGCCCTAGAAAAAAGTTCTAAGCAAAAGGGTGACAGGAACAGACTTGCATTGAAAAAAAAAAATCACTCTGGCTCCAGTCGTGACAGAGAGGGGAAGGGCAGGAGACAGTGGGAGCCTGCGGAGAGGCTGTTGTCCGCCTCCAGCCTTGGAGGAAGGTGGTCTGGCCCAGCCTGGTGGGCAGGGCAGTCAGAAGGGGTGGCTTTGAACCTCGTTCCTCCCAGGAGGGACCGTGCCCTTGACTTCTGAGGCGCTCCCAGCTGGGACATGAGACGGCACAGCAGCGGAGGGAGGAGGCCCACCCTGGGCCAGCCTCCTGCAGCTCCAAATGTTTGCACAGTCACTTCCTGTTTGCATAGCTGATCGGATGAAGAGTGGGGCGCACTGGCTTGAGGCCGGTGTCCAGCTGAGGAACTTTCCCCAAGAGAAATAAAGGGTCTCTTCTTTCTTTCGCCCTAAAGTAACTGTCCTTTACAGCATGGCTATAGAAGTGACTACAAACTCTGGGCTGGCTCTTTGCACTGCGGGCTGGGTTCACACCCAACGCCTGTTCATTCCCCCAAGGACTGTGCAAGGGAGGGGTTTTCATCGCCATCTGACAGGCTGTGGGAAGTGAGGCTCTGAGGCCACACAGCCAGGAAGTGGAGAAGGTCTGCCTGCCCCCTCAGCCTGTGTTCTGTCTTTCCACATTACCTTTTTTGTTGTTGACTCACGGTTATAAGATGGCTGCTGTGCCTCCAGGCCTCACATCTGCTGTCCAGGCATAAAAGAAGAACCGGTGACGTTGGTGGTGGGAAGAATCTTCTTCTAGTGCGCTTTGCCTTTGTCTCCAGGGAGAGATCCCTCTTCTCCACTGGAACTTGCACCTCCGTCAGCTTGACTAGCTTGTGTCACGTGGCTGCTCCTGCCTGCAAGAGGGTCTGGTCATGTGGATTACCCCAGAAGCACTGGGGCTCTCTTAGGAAGGACAGAGGGAGCTGATAGTGAAGAGGTTCCAAAGGAGATGCCCAGTGAATGAGGAAACCAAGGGCCAGTGAATGAGGAAACCAAGGGCCAGAGAGTGACACCCTGTGAAGGTCACAAAGTGATCAGATGATGGTCGGTCACCTGTTTCCCTGCCCCTATAAAAACGTGCCCTTCAACCTTGCCCAGCCCCAGGGAGGAAGCAACTTGCCAGTATGGCCCACCGGTAAGTAACAGGCCCTCCTGGACTCCCCACCCCAGAAGTATCTGCAGAACACCTTACTGGCTGGAGTGGGCCGTGGGCTACCTTGTCACCTCTGCTTTTGCATGACAAGTGCTGGCAACTCAGTCCCCTGAGGGCTGAGCTGAACCCCCTCCCTCCACAGCTGGACCCTTGGGCCTGCAGTCTGGAGGAACCCGTGGGTAGGAGAGGCCCCACACCCCAGAGCCTGGAGGCCCAGCAAGTCCTCTTAAGTGACATTACTCTGGAATGCCTCCAGGTGCTCTGCAGATGTGTCTGGGGGAGAAAAAAAGTGCAGTGACTGCAATCTCCCCTGGGGATGACAGCTCGAAGCCGTTTGGTTAGAAGGAGTGACTCCCACTTTTCCTGCATCTCCCAGCCTTCAAAGCTGTCACAGAAACCGATCACTGCGGTCTGAGAACACTCAGGTTGGTGCTGGACCACCAGTTTTCAAGTGAGGAAACAGAGCCCCGGGATGGGGGTGATTCTCCGAGTCACGCAGGCAAGCTCAGAGGATCCAGGCCTGAGTGGAGTTTCCCAGCTCCTCCGAACCAGGCATCCCTCCCCTTCTCCGCCACCTGCTCAAATGGAATCCCAGCCACTCTCTTCCTCATTTCTCCAACTCCTGTTTAGTTCTTTTTCCTCCCACTCAGTCCTTTGTTGTGGGCTCCACCCTGCCCCTTACCTTTTTCCCAGGTAAGCCTCTCCTCGTGCAGTCTCTCTGGGATCGCTGCGGTCCCCAGCTTGCCAAGCTCTTTCCTCCGGGGTGTCAAGTTCCCAGCATGCTTTGTGGCTACCGACTGTGAGCCCATCTTTGGCAGAAGCCATGATCCTGGGCATGGAGTTCGTCCTCTGCCACCACCGGGGCCTGATTCTGGGCTGATTTTTAGGTTCATTTCTTAGCTCAGAGTTTCCTACCTGCACAGGTTGAGGTCCTTCCCTAAGGACAACATCCCAAGGCCAGTAAGTGGGGTTTTCTCACCTCTGTTCATGGACGAGACAGCCCCTCCCTGGCCGGACCCGGCTTCGTGCAGGGGGCCTCCTTCTAACTCACCACACGGGGTCTTGTGACCCTGTCCCTACTTGTGACGTCAGAACCTCGGTCCTGACCCCTCGTGGGCATTTCAGCTCCACCGCCTGCCCCTCACACAGGCCGGGCATCTCCCCTTCCAGTGTTTGCCCTTGGCTCTGAGTTCTTTCAAATGGCTATATCTGATTCATCACTTCTGTGTATCTGCAGTAGACCTGACTGAGGAGCCAGAGGGGAAGACGTGGCTTATGCTGCCATGATGCAAAGAGTTTCAAGTGGAAAATTTACAACGTGATTCATAAAACGCCATTTAACACCGCCATCCAACTAGACTGTTTCCCTGTCACTTCTCCCAAACTACACCCAGCCACTCTCTGCCTTTATCTCCTGTTGTCTTTCTTCCTATTCAGCCAGGTCTCTTAGATGAGTGCCAGAAAGCCTGACTCAGACTGACTTGGGTATAGAAGAAGTTGGCTCTTAGTCAAGTCTAGGTTATTTCCAGCTTCGGGCATGGCTGGATCCAGGTCCTCTAACAGTGACCTTCAGACATGGAAGCTGTACTTCACTCTCAGACAAGCTCTCTCCCCTGGCAACCTTGGGGCAATTACGTATCCATAGCTCCACATCTCGTACACAGATCCTCTCTCGTCTGAACCGTCCCACTGGAGTGCAGACTGGGTCTCAGTGGACCCACTTGGAAATATGTTCATCCCTGAACCTATCAGGGGGCCAGGAGGATGTGATGCTCTGATTGGCCAAACTTTAGTCACATAACCACCAAACATACACATACCCACAGTCAACTCTGTCGAACTTGGCTCCTCCCCGGAGAACCACAGGGGAGCGCATCCCAGACGCCCCGGGTCCTCTCTGGAATCCACAGCCCACATCCCCTTTCTTGTCCTGGGAACAGCCCATCTGCAGCCACTGGAGAATCTCTGAGCAGTGGGGGTCCAGGAGGAAGCATGCTTAAACGCAGGGCAGGCTCGTCTCAGAGTCAGCTCTTCCAGGCTGCTGAACGCTGCGGGGTGGTTGACAGTCCTCTGCACCCGCACTGACCTGGGCCTGTCCCAGTGTTTCAGAACTTGCTGGGAAGGTGGCTTGAAAGGTTCCTTATTACCAGTCTCCTGCCCCTTGGCGTTTCTTTGGGCTCAGAGCACAGCCCAAGGCTCCAGTAAGATGATGAATGAACAGACCAGTGAGCCCATGCATGGATGCCGAACACAAAACCATCTTGGCAGAAAAGGCCTGCGCGTGCAGGACTCCAGCACCAGGCAAGCCCCGAGTGGTCCGACAGACTGGTGCTGCTTAGAGGGGAACTGCCCTGGACTCAATGACTGTGGAGTCTCCAGAAGCCCCAGGTCTCAGCCATCTGCCTGCCCCGCCACCTCCTGCTCTGCGCCAGGGAGGAGCAGCTGGGTCTTTGGGACACCTGGGCAGGTGGCCTAGGGCCAGCACCACTGGGCAGGGGCTGGGCTCAGAGTCTCAGAACAGAAGACAGCAAACCAGCCCAGGTAGAGCAGAGGAGGGGCCGCTGGCCTGGCCTCTGTGGCTTTGTTGTCTGGAAGGATGAAAAGGCTGGGAGGGAGGGGGCAGGGAGAAGGAGGCCATCAGAGGCCACCTCCTTTCTTCTGCCAGAGTGCAGCCGCCTGCCTGACCCGGGATGGGCGGTGGAGGGGCAGTCAGCGGGTGGGGAGGGAGGGGAGCAGACGGGGCGGGGGGGGGGGGCAGTGGGCAGGGGCGCCGTCTGGAGCTGGAGGCGGCTGCTTGTGGATTCCATTATCCTTGGAACCGAGTGTGTGGGTGGCCGCTAGTGGGAACCCAGGCCTTCCTCCTGGGGACAATACCCAGGGCCCACAAAGGGACAGTGGTGGCTGGCATCCGCCGCAGGCCCTGCCTGGGGCCTTGGAGATGGTGAGGAGGGAGGCCCAGCCTGACCTGGTTCTTGAAGCCCAGCGTTTCCAGATATTTACCGTGGGACCAAGCTGTTCCGTCTCCCTCTGTGAGCCTCAGTGGCTTGATCTGTGAAGTGGGGGTGGCCCTGTTCCTCTGGAACTTGGTAGAGGTTCAGTAAGATGGGAGCAGACGGTGCATGGGCTGAGGGTGTAGCTCTGGGGTGGTGACCTGCGTAAGTCGTTCTTGCTCCTGGGAGCCTCCGTTTCCTCATCTGTAAAATGGGGGTGATGAGATTAATCATCATCATAATTATTTTACCCAGTTCATAGGGTATTTGAAGATAAAATGCTAACAAGTATAAAACACCTAGAATAGTGCTTACATTGAGAAAATTTCTAATGACTACTGAGATAATTATTGTGTTTATCCCTTATCACAGTGCGCCCCATAAAGAGTAATGGTAGTGCGGCTGGTGGTGTTAACATTAACAGAGTCTGGCCCCAGAGAGCCTTCTGTCTGTGGGACCTCCAGCAAGGAGTGGACAGTGTCAGCCGAGTGTGGGGGCCCTACCGGAGCCACAGAGTGTGGGCCCGCAGGGAGGAGGCGCGAGTAGCACCTCTGGGGAGAACAGTGTCATCTGAGCTGGGTGCTGAAGGATGAGTAGGAGTTTTCTCAGGCATCGCAGATTCAGGCTGCAGTGAGTGCAGAGGCTTAGAGGTGTGAAGGCCTTGGTGCCTCTTGGGAACAGAGAGACATGTGGATGGCGGGTTTTAAGTGGCAAGTGTCAGGAGAGGAAGCTGGAAGGGCAGGCGGGGATGGTGAAGGGTCCTGAGCACTGTGCACAGGCCTTCACCCCGGAGAACAAGGGAGACAGAGGAGGGCTGGAAGCAGGGAGCCGAGTGAGCACGGGGAGAGACCCTCCCAGCTGTCTGTGGAGGACAGCTCAGACAGGAGAGGCCAGAGGCAAGGAGGCTGTTTCTGGGTCAAGAGAGAGAGGACGAGGCCTGACCTCCAGTGCCTGAGAAGGGATGGACTACCAGCCACACAGCGGGGGGCCTCACCTGGAGCTGGGGGGGGGGGCCTCAGTCATGCCATCCTCTGCCCTAAGACAGAGCATTCTTCAAGGACAGAACCTTAGGATTTGCAGGTTGAAACAGACTTTGGAGCAGGAGGCAGCAGCTGGTTGACTGTGGGGACCTTCCTCGGGGTGGAGGAGCCAGCAAGGGGTCACCCAGAAGGAGTCTTGGCGTCCTCACCTCGTGCTGGGCCAGGCAGAGCGAACTCGTGTGGCTTTCACCCTGGCATTCAGAGAACCCGCTGATGGGCAGTGGGTACTTCAGAGACGCGTGGGCCGGGGGCCGAGCTAGGACCTCAGGGGTCGTGGGGAAGAGAAGCTCACACGGGCCACGGTCACAGTCACAGACCCACAGGAGCCCAGCTCAGCAAAGGACCGCACTGGGCACAAGCTGAGGAGGGGTGCTGGGTGAATGTGGTTCCTCCCGGCTCCTCAGGGTCGTGACAGGGCCCAGGAAGCCTTCGCTGGGGGGTGGCCAGACCTTTTATCCCCCAGACACCACCCTGAAATTGCCGCCGGAGTTAGTAGAGACACAGCACCCGGGTCTCAGTTCAAATTCCAGCTGCCGTTTCTTGCTGCATCCCCGACATCTCTTGCTACACTGTCCACAGGTTACACGCTCCGGCCAGTCTCACACGTGGGTGGGGACACCACCCCTGCACAGGGATGACATCCGTGGGCAGCTGGGAAGACGTCTCCAGTGGCAGGCTTATCAGTTAGGGGTACCTTCAGCTGCCATCATGGAGAACTCACCTACCCGTGCTTGGAACACGCCGGGGTTCGTTGTCCACGCCTAGCCATAAGTCTGGGGTGGGCTCTGTGACGGGTCTTTGCGATGTCCCTCAGACATGTGGCCTCCACGACGCTTTTAAAAGCAGAAGGAAAGTGGAAATCTGTTCTTTTCTATCCAGAAAAACAAGGCCTGCCCAGAAACCTCGATTGGACGTCCACCCGGCACAAGAGCCAGGGCAGGGTCACCGAGGGGCAGAGGAGCCCGGGGACGAGTGAGGCCGTTTCAGTCCTGGGCCTCTGCTTGTCCCTGCTTGATTTCCTACACCCCTGCTCCATGCGGCAAGGACCCCAGATCCATAACTTGTCAAATTCAGTGACGCAACATACTGCCTCCCAGCACCTGGAGGTGAAGTTCAGGGAAGAACGCTGCCTGCCCGGCGCAGCCTGGGTGATGGCCACCACCGTGACCAGGACGCTAGGGTGCTCCAGCCGGCCAGGACTGGCACACACACTCACCCCTGTAGTCTGGAAGGGTGGGTGCTGGGATGGGCAGGGGGCAGGACAGCTTGGGCAAGCAGGGTGGGCGCTGTTACCAGGAGACAGAAGGACGCCGGTCAGACAAAAGCAACAAGCGTCCACCTCATACCTCCCTCTTGGAGGTGAGACCCCAAGAAGCAAGAAGCCGCAGCGCGGCACCGAGCAAAAGGAAGATAAAGAGCAGATGTCCGGGCCTCTGAGCCAGGTGGTGGAAGTTTTCGTGTAGTGGACGATTTTCCAGAAAGCCTCCGGGCCCAGCAGCGTGGCCGGCTCCCGCGTCTAGGGTGGTCCCGGTCCACGCAAGAATGTGCCGCTCACCCATGAGGGGCGGCCAGTTCCAGGGCAGAGGCCTGGCATGGCCTGCGGCTCCAGAGGAACCAAGACCCTAACGTGGCCTGGGTGGCACAGATGACTTCTGCAGACCCAAGCCAAGGAGACTCGAGAGGACCCGAGGGAGGGGCACCGCAGTCTCCAGGGTCAACCTGGGGCAGAAGCAGTGGTGGTGGTCCTGTGCGGGGAGCAGTGAAGAACACAGGTCTGCCTCCTCCGGGTGGGGGGAGAGCTACCTTGTCTTGGATATTCTGGTTGCTAATGACTGAAAGCAAACTCAAACTGCCTTAAGCTTGAAAACCTGAGGTGCCCGGGGTTAGGGCTTCAGTGTGTGAATTTGAGGGTGACCGTGGCCCTGAGTAATGGGGCCCCACTCCGGCCCCAGCTTCCCCCACTCTGTTTGCTGTGCACACCTCCAGCTGCACCAACTTCTCTGTTCCTCAAACCCCCAAATCTCACTCCAGTTGGGAACAGGGTTCTTGATCTGGCCACCCCCACCGGCTCCTGACTGATTCACAGCCACATCCTTGGAGGTCCCCGCCACAGACAGCCTGCTCCTCCGTCCTCTCTCATGGCTCCTGGCCTTCCCATCCTTCATTTATTTAAAAAAATTCCTTTTCATACTTTAAAAATTAACTTATATAATTATATTTATTAAATTATATAAGTATATAATATATAACTATATATTATTTATTATATAATAGTCTTTATTAAATTAATTTTAATGAGTATATTTAAGTATTTTATAAAATTATATATACCTTTTATAAATTATATATTAAATTCTATTTATAATTATATTCATATTTTATGTAATGTAACGTAGTGGGGAGGTGACTCATCCTTCACTTATTTTGTGACAACTTCATGGAGTCCGTCTCCCCCAGGGACCACGCCCAGCCCCTCCAGCGCCCAGCAGGGCGGCTGGCTCAGTTCACCTGGCGGATGAGTTACACAGCAAAATTGTAGCTCGGACTGGGGGGCCTGCTCAGACACCCCCACTGCGCCCGCTCCCCCAGTACAGGCGGCACCCCGGGTTCAGGTGGGGGCCAGAGACTAGGAACAGTCGAGAAGGCCCCCGAGTCCCCGAGGCCCGTCTGCACCCCCCCTCCTGATGACTTAGGCCCCGAAGCCTGTCTGCACCCCCTCTCCTGATGACTTATTTTCAGCTCTTCCTCCGAGGGCCCCAGGCTCTTCTTCCTACTGTTGTTCTCTTGTTTGCACACACGAGTCCCTGCTTCCTGCGAGCCTCGGCTCAGGAAACGCGGCACAGCCCAGGCAGCCGGGCGTGCGAGCCGCCGGGGCCTCCGGCTGCCTTCTGGTCCCTGCTCCTCGGGGGCCCTGGCCAGGCCCTGCATGTCCTGCCTGCCCTGCCACTTCCCAAAGCTCGGGGGCCACTCAGGAGGGAGAAGCAAAGGCAATGACGCTTCCCACCTGTTCCAGAAAAAGCTGAGCCCCGGGGGTAAGATGGTCTCTCATGTGCCACCTTGCAGTCAGCTGATTACAGCCCCAGTTCAGACAGGAGCCTACAGCTGCCATCAGGCATTCCGCTGATGTCATTAGAGCCCATAGCCATTTGACTTTAAGTAAGGAGGTCACCCCGGAGGGTCTGGGTGAGCCTGGCTTAATCATTTGATGGCCTTAAAGCGAGGCTGAGGGCTTCCCTGAAACGGCGAAGTTCCGCCTACAGACAGAGCTCCCACTGTGCCCAGCCACCTGTGATCTCCCCTCCTCTGGGTTCCAGCCTCGCTGAGCTGACCCTCCCCCAGCACAGAGAGCTCTTCCTGCTCATACAGCCCTTGAGACGGCACTGTGGCTATGGACATGGACAAAGGTGGACACGCCCACTAGCCCCACTTCCCTGGTTGAACCCTGCCTAATCCAGGCCCGAGGCAGAAGGGGAGCGACACTGACAAAGGAACAGATGCCACCGTTTCTGTGCACCTGCCCGGAGTGAAGCATTGTGCTCAGGACCTCACATCCACAACCTCATTTAACCCCAACGCAGTGCTGTGAACCGTTCATCAACAATCATGCTTTAGGCCGCAAGTGACAGAAAACTCAACTCAGAATGGCTTACACCACAGGGACAGGGATGACCCTGCCTGAGAAGTCAGGGGAAAGCAGCTCAGTGAGATTTGGGAGGACCCGACTCTCCACCGCCCAACTCTGTCTTCCTCAGCCTCTCATCTTGGCCTGTCGGTAAAGGTCCCTCACGGTCACAAAATAGTTGCCATGGCCTCAGGCATCACCACCACATCCAGAGACAGAAAAATAACCTCCTCCTTCCACTTCTCTGTTCCCAGAGATCCTCCTGGCAGACCTCCCCTTGCTTCTCATTAGCCAGGATCACATCCCACGCCTGTTCCTCAACCAGTTCTTGACAAAAGGAAGGAGTCCTCATGATCAGCTAAGACCAACCAGATCTGTCTGGAAGCACTTGGTCAGTCAGCGCCTGAAGAAATAACTGAGATGGTGCAGGCAAGATAGATGGGGTGTGACTGTTTGGGTTGTTGTATTTGGTTTCTATGCAACTGTAACAAACGACCACAAACTTACTGGCTGGAAATGATGGCCATTTATGATCTCATGTTCCACAGGCCGGAGTCTGGGCAGGCTTCCCCGGGTTCTCTGCTTCAGCTCCCACAAGGCTGGAGTTAAGGCGCTGGCCTTGGGCTCAGGGGAAGAATCTGTTTCCAAGCTCAGCCAGGGGTTGGCAGAATTCAGGTCCTTGTGGTTGTAGAACCAAGAGCCCATCCCGTGCTGGCTGCTGGCGGGTTGGGGGGGTCTCTCTTTACATCCTACCTCCCGTGGCCCTGTCCGTCCTCCAGCCAGCAGTGACCCCAGTCCTTCTCACATTTCACATCTCCCTAACATCCTGTTCTGTACCAGCCGAAAAAGTTCTCTGCTTTGAAAGGGACTCATGTGACGAGACGGAGATGATATCCCAGCTGAAGGTCAGCTGTCCCACGTAACACCACCATCGCAGGAATGACACCTCCCTGCGTCCCCAGACTGCAGGAATTAGGGTGGGGGACCTTGGGGGTCATTCCTAGAAATTCTGCCCACCCTGCAGCAGCCGTGGTGCCGCCACAGCGAGATGGACATCTCATCGGGAAGAAAGGTGAAGTGAGTTGTTCAAGGCCGTAGGGGTTCGTGGTGGCAGCAATCAGAAACCATCGCTGAAGCAGGAAGGGAACTGCTTGACAGGGCGTCTGGGAGCTAACAGAACAGCTGGGCAGGCTAGAGGCCCGGACATGGGCAGGAAGCAAGGGAGGGCAGACCCCGCTGGTCCAGGAGCAGAGTGCCGGGTGCCCTCCCGCCAACCTAGCTCTGTGGCCGCTGTCTCGAGCCCCTGTCATCAGATTCCACAGACAAGCTGACGTGAACCTGTACCTGTGTGTCAATGTGTGCCCTACAGACTGTCGGCCGCCTACCCCCTCACCCAGCAACGACAGCCCCAACTCCCGCTCGCCTGGACGGACACACTGTCCTGGCTACCCGGGAGGCCTCCGTCCCCCTCAGGGTGGCCTTTCTAGCCCCAGCCAGGGGGCTGTTACCTTCCGTAACCTCATTCAGTGCTCTCAGCAAATCCAGAAGGTGCCACGTGGCCTTGGGCATACACGTGAGACCTGAGTTCAGCACGCAGATTCAACACACTTTCCCTGGACTAAATTCTAACCACCAGGGAAAGCAGCCATCGGTTAAATCAGGGCCTAGCAAACTATGGCCCGTGGGCCACACTGCGCCTACTTCTGTACAGCATGCACGCTGGGATCTCCTGGGTTCCGTGTCATTTTTCACTATGTCTGCTGAGCCCCCGTGTTATGATTCTGTAGTTGCTGCTTTTCCTGAAATCATCTCGCTCTTTTTACATAATTTAGAAGGAAGTTCTATCACTACCGTGTGAACTCAGACGGTCTGACGTGCCCACTGTCTTCAGTCACAATAAATGTTGAACTATTTAAAACGCACACACCTGCCTGTCCGTCCGAGCATCGCCTCAGATCCTCTCAAACTAGCAGAGGCAGCAGGAGCGCCACGCGTTTAGACATACCGTTATTTCATCTCATCTTCATGGGACCCCAGGGCCCGTCCGTGTTTTCTGATGAATGAAGGGGGATTAAAACGGAGGCTGGAGGTGGGGCAGCAAGGGGACGTTGAGGAGGGTCCCGCTGCAAAGCCACGGCCCTGTGGGGTGGAACCCAGATTCGGCGGCTCCCAAGATCCCATCTCTGCACCGCAAAACCGAGGGAGGGGTCTGTCTGTCGGAGACCAGGTGCCGGGAGCTGCCAGGGCTGGAGGGAGGGGAACATCTGGCCCTGGTCAGACTGCGTCAGCCGCTGGGCTGGGGGCCGGATGTGGCCACTGGCCTCCAGCAGGAGGAAGACATCAGAGGCTCACCCTGGGCTCTGGGCGGTGCACAGATGTGGCCAGCTGGAGGGGACACCCAGCCGACAGAAGGACGCGGGTCTGTCTAAACGAGAGGGCACGAGGGGACAGTGGGCAGCCGAAGGCCCCCCTTCCCCAGAACAGCCTGGAGCTGAGAGGGAGGTGCTCCAGCAAAGCCTGTGGAGTGACAGGCATCTCTGGAGGTCCCAGCAGCCCCCCGCCACCCCAGCCCCTCCAAGGCTCCCAAGGAGAGAGGCCCTGAGGTGCAGCAGGGAGTGAAGGTGGGGTTGCAGCCCAGGGAGGCCCCCGCCGGCCCTTTCAGTCCTGCTTATCTCAGGCCCTGGACTGGAACTGGTCAGTTTCCAACTCCCCTCAACAATGCCAAGGTCTCTTTTTAACGAAGCAAGAACAGCCTGGCTTAGAGGCAGACAGAAATCAAGATCTCACTAGGACTGGCTGTTCGTGTGCTTCTCGTGTTTTTCTGGTGACTTTCTCTTTACAACCAGAGACACTGGCTTTTTACTCCTGGCGATAATGCTTCCTATCAAGGGGAATCTATGTCAGCAAACAGAAGAGCCCGTGACCCAAGGTGTCTGCAGTCTGGGGGGGCCACCGCTCGGCGGGGTGGGCAGGGGGTCGGGGAAGGGATGAGGCTGGGACTTGTGGCTCCAGAGCTAGTGCTGCCCTGTCCTTCTGAAACAGCCCAAGAGCAGAGGGCACGGGGGGGACTGGTACACCCACCGGGGCTCTGGGCTCGTCCCAGCCTCACCTGCCCTCCCTCTTCCTCACCTGCCGGCACCTGCTGCCAGTGGTGTCATTTAACCATTCCGTCATCTATTCATTCAACAAACCTTCACGGGGACACTCCAAACTGGGCTAGATGCCCTCCAGGAAACACCGTCGGACAGGAGGGACCCAGCACAGGTAGGGGAGGCGAGTTCTAAGAGGAAGTGACACTTGCGTCAAGGCCGGGGAGAGAAGCACCAGCAGGGTTTCCAGGCAGAACTAGCAGGTGGGGGTGGGGGTGCACTCTGCAGGCCGAGGGGTCTGTGTGGAAGTCACTCCAGCTCTGCACCTCAGTCTCCTCATCTGTGAACTGGGAGGAATAAGGATAAGCCTTTCTTAGGGTTGTGGGCAGAGTAGGAGAGTCTGGCGTTAACACAGCAGCGTCCAGCGCACAGTAAGGGGACGGCTGTGGTTACCACGTGCAGAGCCCCGGAGGGCCACATACCAGAAGCTCAGTGGGTCTGGCTGGGCCGCCCCAGGGTCGTCTCCAGCGGAGAGGCTGGAGGGGGGGTCCAGGTCAGAAACTCCCTTGTGAAGGGGCTGTGATACTGGGGACTTGGATTTTTCTGGGCATTCATGGGAAGACACAGAAGGCTCTGGAGCAGGTCAGAGCTGTCTTCCAGAAAATGGCCATGACAGCAAGTCGCCACGGCCTTGGGGTGGGCGGGGAGACAAAGACACACTTAACGGGTTTGCAGGGTCAGCTCTGTGCCTTCGGGGCTGGAGCCTTCAAGGGGGCTGGAGCTGTGAGTCAGGCGGGGGGGCCTTCGCAGCGAGGCCACAGGCAGCTCCATCTCCCCCCAGAGCCAACCCCAGGGGACCTGTTCTTCTGGGAAACCCTCGTTCAACCACTGGGCTGGGTGGTCCAGTCCCAGGGCCGCAGCTGTCCGATCTCTAGGCCCAGAATATTCTAGCAAAGCCTCTCACAGACTCCTGAAGGGAGGGTCTGCAGTCAGTCAAGAAATATTACACAGATGGGCTCTATTAGACTGAACTGCTCTCGAGTGCCTCCTGCAGGTCAAAGGCGGTAAAAACCAGCAGCTCCGCACGAGGCAATCTGACACGCGCACGCCTGCCCCGCTCCAATCACCTCTGAGATGGAGTGGCATGGGGCCTTCCACGCCGGGGAGGCGGGACACGGACATGGGGCGAGGTCAGGCTGTGCTGAGGGCGGCCCGGGGGCCAGACCCCTGTGCTGCCCCCACCAGCTCTGAGGCCCCACCCAGAGCAGGGTGCCTGGGGGCTGTCTCACCCTTTCTCCCGCCTTGTTCAGCCATCCGGCCACTCTGTGAGTCCTCTGCTCTGGCCCTGCTGCCTCCCTCCCCCGCCATCTGTCCCCAAACACCTGCCATCTTTTTCCCCACCCAAGCCTTTCATTCTGCTCAACCCTAAGTCCTGCCTCCTCCAGGACGCCTTCCCAGCTCTGCAGACTCAGGGCCCTCCTTGTCTGCGTGAGGTCCCACGCTGCGTCCAGAGGGCATGGCCCTGAAGAGTGAGGGCTCCCTCTGCTCTCCGTGCCTGACGGTCCCATGCCTCTACCAGAGAACCCCCGTGGGCAGGGGCTGCAGCCCTTCCCCCTCGTCCTCTCCCTGCCTGCACAGACTCAGGCGTGGAAGGTGCCACAGAGCAGCACCTGTGCCACAGCCCTCGGCCAGGCAGCCTCGCCGCGGCACGCCTGGGCTGGGCGCTGGGGCGGAACTGAGCGGCGGGTCAGACCCTGAGCCCCCATCTGACCTCCAGGTGGTCAAACCCAACGGCCATCTGCACTCCATGGACGGCCAAGCAGGTCACGGCGCTCTTCACCAGGGGAAGTGGGAGCAGCAGGTGGTGGCAGACGAGGCTGCCTGGGGGACATCCCAGTGGAGGTGCTGAGGCAGGAGCTGTGCCGGGGACCTTGTTAGGAAACTGGACCTCAGAGGCCAGAGGGCAGGCTCAGGTGCAAGCTATCCGCACTAGAAGCCACAGCGCTGGCAGAGACCCTCAGGGTCAGTGCGTGCAGTGAAAAGAGGGCCTCTGACAGAGCCCAAGGGCACGCCGGGGTTTAGGGTCACGATGAAGTGGGGGATCTAGAAAGCAGAGGAGATGGTGCCAGGGAGGGATGAACCGCCTCCCAGAAGCCGTGGGGAGGCGTCCCAGCGCGGGAGTGACGTGGCACTCAGCCCTTCTCCGCGGGTCCGGCTGCGCAGTGGGGCGGCGTGGAGCCAAGTGGGCAGAGAAGGGGGTGGTGGGGCAGGGAGCCGAACAGTGACAGGGTTTTTTGGTTTGTTTTAAAGTGAAGGGAGATGTTACAGCTTGTTTGTGTGGTCCCACGAATGCTTCTGCAGACGGACCCAGCAGACAGAGAGGGGCGTCCATCCCTCAGCTAAAGCCCAGTTGTGGACGACAGTGGCACATCCCACTCTGTCTCTCTGTGGCCACGTTTCTTTCCTTGGAAAATTCCAAAGTGTGTCCTCATCTGTCCTGCTCTCTGAACTCTAGTCCCACTGGCTTCCTCTTCCCGACCTCACAGCCTGTGACCTGTGGTGACCGAATGAGGACAGCGGCTGGGCCAGGCTACTCCAGGCTTGCCCCCCGCCTGGCGGGGCCTGTGGTGCGGGCCTGGAGCCCGCGGCCCGAGTGCAGGCCCAGCCCTTGCATTTCCGAGCTGTGCGCCTTGGGCCCGTTACTCTAACAGAAAGGGAGTGATGATGCTACCTGCCTCGTAGGGCGCTGCGAGCAAAGGTTTAAAGCCTAGAACGGTGCCTGGCGCTGAGCAAGCGGTCTGAAAGGCTTATTGTTGTGCTGACGCAGGAAGCTGTGAGGCTTCTCAGACTCCAGCGGCTAGGGGTGCGGCGGGTGCGGGGGTCCGGTCTCCCTGAGTCAGCCTGGGTGAGGAAACTCAAGTAAGGGCTGTCTCTCCATCTCAGTTTGCTTGTTGAAGCCCTTACATAATTTAAGGGAAAGAAACAGGAAGCTTCTCCTCTATCGGGAAGACCTGGATATTGTCGAGTTTGACTCTGCAAAATCTCACCCGTTAAAGTCCCTTCCCTGCTTATTAGCTCAGTACCCCCTCCACCAGGAAGCTCAGCACCTTTCGAGGCACCCATCCCACTCCCAGCCAGCGGTCCTTACAAGGGGGTTTCCCCAATGTAAGCTAAACCTGCCTCCCTTGATGCTCCAGCTCTCATCTCTGCTCCCCCCGACCTCATCCTGGTAAGGCACTGCCCTCTGGGGCCACATAAAGCCTACTGGCCTGCACCTTTGAGTGCTGGAGACCGTGACCCTGTACCCCTGTGTCTTCTCTTCTCCTGGCTGTGGTCTGAGCCTCTGGGCTCATAGACCTCAAATGATATGACCTAAGCTTAGTCACATGGTTTCTCATTGAACCGAGAATCCCTACCCGGGTTTCACATTCTCAGCTTGCACTGGGGGAGCCTGAATGCAGGACTTTATCAGTCAGAGTTACTGGCTCATAAAACACAAAAGTTTAGGCTTAGCTCTGGCTTCAGGCAGAGCCTGATCCAGCGACTCAAATAATGTTACTAAGGACCTGTTTCTACTGCCATCATCTTTAGGCTCTATCCGTGGCCCCCAGTATCTCCAGGCAGCTACCCCCCAAAAGTCCCCAATGGCTGTCACATCTCCCCACAGCACCCACGTTCAACACCAGGGTGGGGCAAGCGGGCCACAGGAGAGGCTGCCTGGGTTTCCCATAACTGGCTGATCCTTGCACTTCAGTGGCTACCTGTGCAGCCCCTAGCCAATCACAGTAGCCAGGGGTGGGATTATGCTGATATGGGGGAGGAGCCACATGCCCTGCCCTCCTCTGAGCTGATCAGCAGCAGCAGCAGGGGCGGGGTGGGCGAGCAGGTGAGATAACTGAGTGACAACCGGGGAGCTGTCACCATTGGGGAGGGGGTACTGGATGGCCCCAGGTGGCCGATGGCCCACCCCGGGCCTCAAGTGCAACCTTGCAGACCTCCTGTTTGGCCCAGCAGACAGTCCTCTGGGTGTTGAGTCCACCTGACAAACCCTGGGTGCCCACACCTGCCTGGCCTCCCCAAGGCACCTCCTTCCCGGGTCCCAGTCACTCTGCTGTGGTCTCCCTGACCTCACACAGCCAGCAGAGTGCCTAGCCAACCTTGCACAGGCCGGATCATGAGAACCCAAGCTGAGCTGGGAGGATCTCAGAAGCTGTCCACTCCAGGGACCCACCTGCAAAATGGGGCCCAAGTCCCACTGCCAGTTCCTGTTGGCAGCGCAAAGGTTAGAACCAAGCACTCCTGCCCAGCCCTCCTGGGTGCAGAGGCTCCTCAGAAGAGCTTGCCTTTAGTCCCATTGGCTACAACTGGTTACAAGCCCACATCTTAGCTGGAAGGGAGGCTGGGTGGCTGTGCATCATGGAAGGCTGACTGCACCATGCTGGCCTTTGGGCAGGGAGCCCATAGGGTCAGCCACAAACACGACCCAGGGTCTCCTCAGGCATGACAAAGACAGCTTACCTATGCAGAGTAAGGGGTGCAGGACAGCAGGGCCACATCCACACTCTCCTGCCAGAAACTGGCTGAGCCCCACCCCCTCAACACCTGTGTCTTCCCCCACCTACAGGTCAGAGGGCACCCAGCTCCCTGCCTCACCACGAGCCAGCCCAGAGCCAGAAGCCAAGACCAGTGGACCTGAGGATGGTGAGACCAGAGACCCAGACCCTCCTCCAGAGGGAGCCTGGGGCTCAGACAGCAACTCCGGGAGCAGACCCCTGGATGAAGGTTTGTCTCTGCACACACACCCAGGCTGGCTGCCTGGCTCACAACTGACCAGGATGCACCCAGCCCTGCTCCCGGGGTCCTGTCTGCACTGATGCTGCCGTCCGGCCTCATACAGAAGCCTATCCTCTACCTGCTGAGGGTGGGCCTCTCGAGCCCCCACGGGCCCTTTCCTCAGGCCTGAGAGCAGACACCCAGCAAGGAGGGCAGGTTCCAGGAAGCAGCTTCCGGCTCAGTGTGGGGAAAATCTATCTGCTGTCTAGTCCCATGCCGGGATGGGATGGGCAGCCAGGGAGCTGGGGTGGGCTAAGCTCCCCGTCATCAGAGGGGTATAAGCAGGGACTAGATGGTCACCTCTCAAGATGACCACAGAGAGGCCTGTCATCTTAAGAACCTGGGCCGGGTGGGGCTGAAGAATGAGGACAAAAGGAGAGAGAAGCTGTCTGAGCTGGTGCCCAGGGCTCTCCCGGCTCAGCCCCAGGCAGGCGTGCAGTGGGGCGCCATCCCTCCCACCCTCAGAGCCCCTAGCCTGCCCCTGCCTCAGGTACCCGGACGACTGGCATCCGTGACACTACACACAGCGTCAGAAAAGGAAAACATCCCAAATGTCTGAAAAAGAATCCCCAAATGGGAACAAACTCAATACAGGAAACACTTCCTCAGTCACAGAGTCACGGACCAGTCACCCACCCCTGGTTCCGCTGGGTCTGGGACACCTTTTACTGAGAGAAAAACAGAAGGGCCTTGCGCCTACCCAGCTGCATGTCCAACATCAGGATACCTGAGCCAGGTGTTCCCAAACCCGCCAGCTGGCCAGGATCACCCAGGAGTCTCCTACGCTCCAGACACCCAGGCCCCCCCCCCCCGGCAGCTGCTGTGTGTGGGGCGGGTGCGGGGAGGGGCGAGGCTGACATAGCTGCGCCAGTCAGGACACTGTCCACGAGGGGCAGGCCATTCGGCCCGAACTGGCTCTAATTAAAGGGAACTTGCTGGTTCACATGATGCACACGAAGCCAAGCAGGGGTCCAGCACAGCAGGGGTCAGCAGAGCCCCACCTCCCCAGCCCCGTTTCATAGAAGGTGCCCCCAACAACTGACAAGACAGCCCAGGAGCTCAGACCCACGCCCTCCAGGTCCCGGGCTGGGGGCAGAGGCACTGCCCTCCCTGGAAGTGGGGTCAGATTCTGGCCTGACTCCCTGGCTCACATCCTGCCTGAACAGCCACGTGGCTGGTGGTCTGCGCTCTGACCGGCCTGGCCGGACTTGCGTCCCCAAGCTGGGGTGCAGTCGGGGGAGGGGGAGGGCTCCCCAAGAAGAGTCAGGGCTGCCCGGGACCCCACATCCAGTGTGCGTGATGGATCCCGGGGTTGCTGACACAGTCCAGCCAGAGGGCTGTAATGAGGCACAGCCCATCAGGGGCCACACAGAGTCACACACGCGACACCCGCTGCCCCAGGTCCCCAGGTGTCAGAGGCAGGCAGTCCCTGAGAGTTGAAGGTGGTCTCGCCTGTGCCCTGCAGAGCCCCGACCCCAGCCCTCGCGAGAGGGCCTTGGCCTCCCTGGCTGGGATCACCATGTCCCCAACGGGAAACAGCGCGCCCTCTGGGGGCACAGACGGGCCCTGGCTTCTTGCGTCATCTTAGCAGAAAAAAGGAGGGCTCCTCACTCCCACTGTCCCCTGTAAGACCCAGGGAGGGGCTCCCGGCCAGGCGCATGGGCGGGGCTGCACCAGCCCTGGGGGCCTCACCTCCCTGGTCAGGGGGTGGAGAGCCCCCAGGCCTCTCCCCTCTACCTGCTTCCCCTCCCGTTGCCCCACGTCCCCGCAGCACGTGCTTCTCCGGTGGTGGACGAGCAGCTGTTCCGCTCGGTGGAGGGCCAGGCCGCCTCTGACGAGGAGGACAACGACCACAAGTGGCAGGGAAGAGCAGAGGCCACCGGCCGAGGTCACGACCCTGCTGGCCGGCCTCTCCGGCTGCGGGAAGGGGTACGTGTGCGGGGTTGGGGAGCGCCCAGGACCAGACGCCCTGGGCTGGGGGCTCGCACAGTCGTCCTGGAAGCCCAGGGTGGCCCCTCCGTACACAACAGAACTTGAACTTGGGAGGCTGGCCTCCTGATTCAGTCCGCCTTGCAATGCTCTGACCCCTCACCCATTGGTGGAGGCGGTAAGACTGCCCCCAGCACGTGTGCGGGTGAAATGAGAGCGTTTTCAAAGGCACAGGCCGTGGTGGTCTCGTCCCATCAATTCTCACTCACTCCCTTCGCCGCTGTCCCAGACTTGCCCCCGAGCTCTAGCGTGACCCCCAGACACGTCAGCCCCTTTCCTGATCCGACACCTGGCGCACCTCAGTCACGTCTCCCGACTTCTGAGCCTCAGTCTTCCTACCTCTAACATGGAACAGTAACACATGTCTGGCAGAGGATTTGTGAGGATTTGCCACCGAGGATGTAAAACGCCCCGTGGGTGCCCAGTCACAGCAGGTGCACCACTGGGGGTGACACTGACTTCTCATTTTAAAGTTCTGTTAATTTCCCGGGACCACTGTTACCACCAACCCTTGACACCAACAAGCATGTATCAAACACCTACTATGTGCCTAGCCACCTGGAAAACAGTGATGAACAAGACAGAGGCCCTCTGCCCTGGGGCCTCTGTTCTAGTGAGTGGTGACAAATGTGAGGAAGAGAGAGGGGCAGGTGCGGGACATGTTGGGAAGGCCTCTGAGAAGGTGCTGTTTAAGCAGAGACCTGAAGCGAATGAGGAAGAGCATTCCAGGCAGAGGGAACAGCAAGTGCAAAGGCCCTGAGGCACGCTGGAGGGGCAGCAAGGAAGCTGCTGTGGCCAGAGTAGAATGAGGAGAGACGGGTGGCAGTGAGGTCAGGGAAGCCTCTGGCTTTTGCTCTGATGGGGCGGAGAGCCGCGGAAGGCGTGAGCAGGTGGCGTCGCGGCCTCACTTGGCTCTCGGGTGAGACAGACTCGGGGAAGCAGCTCCCCAGTGTTGGTGCTCTCCTCCGCTGTAGGTGTGATGACCAGATGGCCAAGAAGCTCATGACTTACTTCCACCACTTTGGCAGTGCCGACCACGCCCGCACCCTGGGGGAGCTGGAGGCCCGCGTTGCCATGCTGGTGGAGCAGCTGGACACCCAGGGCTGCAGTCGGAAGACCCTGGGGACACCTGGGAAGGAGGTCAGCTGAGCCCCAGAGGCCAAGAGCTGGACCAATGCTAGCATCTCTCACAGGTGGAAAGAAAAGGATCTCAGCCAAGCCCTGTGCCCTTTTCACAGATGGGTAAACCAAGACTCAGAGAGGAGAGGATTTAGATTTGATGAAGAATATTTTGGTTGCAAGTTAAAAGATCCACCTCAGATTAGCTCGAGTGCAAGATGGGAACTTATTAGAACACGGAGCTGGGAGGACAGTTTCAGAAGAACAGCTAAGATGAGCTTCAGGCACGGCTGGATCCAGGGACTCAGATTAGATTATCTCCACCTGCTTGTATTTCTCGAGGTGCTTGCTCCATGTGGCTGGGGAAGGGAATGCAGGGCCAGAGACAGCTCTAGGCACGGCACCTTCTCTCTCCTGCCCGAGGCCCAGAGTGGACCCAAGTGCCTAAGGACACCACCCCTTCAGCTGCCTCTCCCTCCATTGGGGCCAAGAATGAGGGCTGCCTCACCCCTCTCAAGCCTGCTCTAGAAGGCAGGTGGCCATGCAAGATTTTGTGAACCTCCCAGCATCTACCCCCTGGTATTTTGGTGGGATCTCAGAGTCAGTGTCCCCTGGCCAGGGGTGGGTCCGTGACTCAGGCTGGGCCAGCTGGCCCCCTCTCCTGGGGCTCTCCATCTTGAGGGAAGGGGGAATGGCTGGAGTGTTCTCAGCTGTGGCCCCTGGACAAGGGGCTCAAGATGTTTCTCCTGCCTCACCCCCAACTGCTGCCCCATCCCTGAGGTTCTCCAGCTGCCAGTCCCTTCTGTGAACCCTGGAGTAGACCACCAGCAAATGCCCTTTTCTGTTTTAACTAGCCAGATCGGTTTCTGTTGCTTGCAACCAAAAAAAAAAAAAAAAAAAAAAAATAGCAAAGAAAGCAGATGGTTAGAGAAGAGATGGGAGGCCTCCCACTAGAAGAGGGAACATGTGTATCCTTACAGCAGCCTCACTCTGTGCAGCCTCAGGCCAGGCATTCAGCTTCTCCGGGCCTTGGTGCCATCCCTGGGAGGACGGGGTTCTATCTGCCCAGCCCCCTGGCAGGCTTGGGGGACTGATGAGATGACCCCTGTGAGAGGGTAAAGGCAGGCCGTGGGTCCTGCCTGGGGGTGGTGCTCTGAGCACGGGGCAGAGGGCAGGCACTAAGCCCCATCGGTCCCCCAGGCAGAGCTGCAGCGGCAGGTGGAGGAGAACGAGCAGCTGAGGCTGGAGCTGCAGATGGTGGAGACGGAGAGGGTGCGGCTGTCCCTGCTGGAGGAGAAGCTGGCGGACGTGCTGCAGCTCCTGCAGAGGCTCCGCCACCTGGTAGGCTCGCAGGAGCTGGCACCACCGGGAGGGGTGGGGGCACTCAGGAAGGAGCCTGGCCTGTGTTGGGCACTGGCTCTGAGCTTCCCCTATGTGGGCAGGTGTTACAGCTCCACTTTTCAGATACAGAAATGGAGGCGCAGGGGAGCCAATCAAGAAGAAGCTAATCTAATTCATTTTATGAAGCTAATCTAACTATGACCTCAAAACCAGAGCACGATAAATACAAGAAAGGAAAACAATAAGCTAATGTCACATTTAAATATAGATGCAAAAATATTAAATAAGATATTAGCAAACCAAATCGGGCAGCATTTAAAGCAATCCAATGTGGCCAAGCTGGATTTATCCCAGGAACTTAAAGATCATTCAAGATCAAATATCCATTAACATAATACACCACATTGCAGATTAAAGGAGAAAAAACATGTATTCATCTCAATAAGTGAAAAGTCAGTAACAGTCACCTTTTAAATTATAAAACCTCTCAGCAAATTAAGAACAATGGGGATCTTCCTTAATCAGATCAGAAGTCCCAGCCAGCCACCTCTCACAGACCTCACACTTACTGACGAAATGTTCGAAGGACTCCTTTTAAAAACCAGAACCAAGACCAGCATGCCTGTCATCACTGCTCGTGCCACCTGGACATTCTAGCCTAAGCAGTAAGGCAAGAAGAAGAAAAGTGTATGGACTAGAAAGGAACAGACAAATCAACCAGTAATTGTGTATCAAATTTATCCACACAGAATCCCCAAGAGACTCTAGAGGCACAGTGTTGTGATTCCTTGGCAAGGAGCCTTATTTTAAAAAGTTCATAACATAGAAGTCAACTGTAGTCCTAAACAGCACCAGCAAAACATTAAAACACATCTTAGACATAAACTCAGCCAGGACTGCCCAGCACTGGGGGTGGAGGCCCGATTTGAACCCAGGTCTTCAGGGATTGAAGTGGGCTCTTGCCTACACATGAGGCTGCCCAGGACACAGGGCTACGGAGGCCCAGCAGTGTGACGCAGCCTGGGGGAGCGCCAAGTGGCAGCCGCGCCCTGCGGGCAGGGCGGGCAGGAAACACAGCCCCACCGGGCAGCCTGGGGGCAAATACTGGGGCTTCCCCCACCCCCAGCTGGGGGGCTCTGGGCAGATTTCCCATTCTTTCTCAGCATTGCTTTTTTCACTGGTGAAGATGAGAATAAATAAGCTGTTGCAGGGGTTAAAGGAGCCAACCTGTAAAAAAGCTCTGTATTCACGGTCACTTCCCAAGTGCCTACTTGGGCACACAGACAGTTAACCCACAAGTACGTAATCCTTGATGAAATGGGTCCTGCCCACAGCTCCATCACCCACCTAGAGCAGTGGAGCCAGCCTAGGGGTGGGGGCCAGGAAGGGACCGTGGACAGCGGGGAAGCCATCTGCTCCCAAGGAGCCACAGAGAAGCCTGTAGGGGCTACCCAGCCTCCCTGCCGACCAAGGACACAGCAGCCACGGCCTGGTCCAGCCCTGTCTCCATTTCTCTTTAAGAACATATCGAAAAGAGCCCTGGGGAAGATCCTGCTGAGCACGCTGGACACCTGCGGGGACCCTGCACACGGTAGGAGATCTGCCCCTCCATCTCCCAGAGCCTGGGCAGCAGCTGGAGGGCATCCTGACCAAGCAACTCTGTCTTAAGTCTGCAAAACACCGCCTGTCCCCTGCCCTGCCCACCTGCAAAGGGTACCGTCAGGCACAGGCTTCGGAAAGTTGAAGGTGCTATGTGACGAGAGCAGGGGGCAGACACCCCAGGGAAGGGGCCCAACGGAAGCCAGTGTGGCCGGACCCCAAGGGAGCCAGGTGTTTCCCTGCTGGCAGTTCAGACTTGCCCACAGTCCCTGGGCTTACCACAGAAGTGGTGCTGTTATCACACGCATTCCACAGATGGGGAAACTGAGGCACAGACAGACCAACAGCCGGCCGCCCTCGAGGCCTCGGACCTCAGGGAACACGAAGCCACGTGGCCCCGTTGTTCAGACAAAGTTCAGGGCAGCAGAATTTCATCAGTGCCAGCTCACGCCCATGAAAGCAAGGGAGTAAGGCCGCTCTTGCCCAAAAGGGTCTCACAGGCTAAGGGGGGGCCGACGTGATGAGCCTTTGCTCGCCGGCCTCACCAGGCACCACTGGGCAGGGCTCCGTATGTCCAGTGCTCTGATGGTCCTAGAAGCCCCCTTCCCTGGGGTCCTCAATGGGAGAGGAGGGGGAGGGGGAGGGGGAGATGGCTGGACAGGGCTGGGGAGGGACCGGGGAGGAGGGGAGTGGCTCTGAGGGCCAGAGTGAGCAGACTGACCCACCCTCCCGCCCACTCTCTCTCCAGAGGAGATGTCTGCGCCCTCGGCCATCCTGGATGCCCTGCACCAGGCTCTGGCTGGCTGTGAGCTCCTGCGCAGAGAGCCCTCGGCACCAGCCTCTGTAGCTCCTGCACTCACCAACTCCCTCCTCATCTCCTGCTGAGGTCACTGGCCCGGCCTGGCCATCATCAGACCAGCCTCCAAGATCAGCCTGATCATCATCACATCCTCAGAACCCTGGAGGCACTGCGCCTTCTAAGACAGGCCCAAGCTCAGAGACGGGCAGCCATCCCTTCTCCTCGGGCTCCTCCTGGATTCCCTGAGAGCCCCTGCATTCCTGCTGCCAGGGTCCACGTTGCCCTGCAGCTGCTGGATCAGCCTGTACCTGCTGCTGCCTCCTCTGCCCCTGGATCAGAGGTGCCCACTTTTCTGCCTGGTTCTGCCCAGAATCCCTTCCCTGGGCTCCCTTCCCAGCACTGTGCCCTTCCTCCCCGCGGTGTGCCTGTTGCAGGGACTCTGCACCCCACCAGCCCACTGGGGAACCTATCCAAGCCCTAGAATGCTGGAGACCAGGCAGAGCAGGGGAACTCCAAGGGAGGAGTGAGTGACCACTGCAGGCTTCCTGGTGGAGGCTGGCCTTGAACCAGCTCTAGAAGAGCGGTAGGATGCAGACGGGCCAAGAAGAGGGAAGGGCATTTAAAGTGAGGTAACCCCAAGAACAGGGGTGTGGTCCCATAAAGGACCCCCAGCAATGCAGGACCCAGAGCCCCTCTGTCCTGAGCAACAGGAGGCACCGGGACTCACCTCCTCACGCCCTCCCAGGAGAGGAGGACACGCTGGCAGGGCGGAGCGGAGGGGTGCAAGCAGCGCTAACCAGGGCAGCGGAGCCTGCAGGAGTCCCGCCCAGAGGGCTCTGTGGGCCCAGGGGCACAACGCACGGCCGCGGCAGGGTGAGGGCCGGCGCCGGCGGGGAGCGGGGGCAGGCCCCGGGGCCTTGGTGACGGGCGAGACCTGGACTGGACCCCGCGCAGTGGGGGCCATGGGGGGCTCTGACCTGCCTCGGGGAGGGTGGATGAGGCAGCTGCAGGGGGTGGGGACAAGGGGTCTCCCGGGGGCTCAAGCCGGAGCCGTGGGGACACAGAAGGCGGCCGCCAGGGAGGGAGGACCGGGGGAGCCCGGGACCAGCGGGCGCTCCTGGGCAGAGGCCGCGGGGACGGCCCACAGACACCGCCTCGCCTCGTGTCTGGCCACGTGAGTCTACACTGTGTTAGGATTCTTGGAACTGAGGTTCCTTTCCAAAAAGTCAACCTCACTGCACGTTAATTTAAAAAGTAGAAGAGGCCAGAAGAGACGTTCCTGCAGCGGCCCCTGCTCTGGCCCCCTGGCGTCTGCAGACAGGCAGAGGGTTCCATCCTCAGGAGCTTCCTAATAAAAAGCTCTGACCGCTGCCTGACAACCGAAGGTTCACGGTCGCCCCTCATATCCCTGGAGGCAAGTTACGAGGAGGACTAGGGCTTGGAGGGGCCTGAAGAGGCCGGGTGAGCTCCCCAGCGTCACACAACAAATTAGCATCCACGCCTGGAGGGAGGCCTGTCTTCCGAGCCCACACCTCACACACTTCCTACCACCGCCAGCTGTCTCTGCCTAGGAGGCCCAGGGCTTACCGGGGGCTTGGGGGCTGGGTTAGTTATGGTACAGGCTAAGCCGCCCTGACAGAAGAGGTCCCCAGATTCTCTGGGTCAAACAGAACAGAACGTTACTTCTCTCCTCTAACGGACCCGAGGTGAGTGGCCCCAGTAAGCAGAGCAGCTCTGCTCCGTGTGGTCCCCCCGGACCCAGGGTCCCTCCACCTTGCCGCTCTGCCATGCCTAGGGTGCTGTCGTCCTTCACGTGGCGGAAGTCACCGCACCCGCGCCGCGCCTGCCTTCAGCCCGCAGGGAGGAGCAGAGAGGGAGGGAAGCACTCTGGCCCACATCTCCTCCACTCTCATCCCAGAGCCCTAGACAGGATCGCCCAAAGAGGACCACACCAAGACACAGTCATTAAAATGGCAAAAATTATAGATAAAGCAAGAATACTAAAAACAGAAGCAGAAAAGCAACAAGTAACACACGAGGGAACGCCCATAAGGCTGTCAGCTGGCTTTTCAGCAGAGACTCTGCAGGCCAGAGGAGTGGCATGATATATTTAAAGTGATGGGAGGGAAGAACCTGGAACCAAGAACACCCTACCCAGTAAGGCTCTTCTTGCTCAGACCTGATGGAGAGACTGAAAGCTTTATAGACAAGCAGAAGCCAAGAGGTCAGCGCCACCAAAACGGCTTTACGAGAAACGTTAAAGGGACTTCTTCAAGCAAAAAAGAAAAGGCAACTAGAAACATGAAAATTATGGAAGGAAGAGCTCAGCGGTAAAGGCAAACACACAGGGAAGCCGGTAAGCCAGCCACGTCCAAAGCCAGCAGGACGGCTAAAGACAAAGGAGTGAAAATCACCCATGTCCACAACAGGTGGCTCAGGACACACAAAAAGATGTAAAGCACGACGTCAAACAGAGTAATCGTGAGGGGAGGGGAGTAAAACTGCAGGGGCTTAAAAATGCGTTTGAAATTAAGAGATCAGCAATTTAAAATACTCAGACAGATAGATAGATTGCTATACATAAACCTCACGGTGACCACAAACCAAAACTCTATTTTATACACACACACACACACACACACACACACACACACACACAAAAGAAATTCAGTATTTATATCAATTAAAATAATACTTTTGAGAACCTGGAACAAAGGGAAGGGAATCCAAACATAACACTAAAGATAGTCATCATATCACAAGAGAAGAGAACAAGAGGAGGAGGGACAAAACCACAAAAACCCCAAAACAATTTTAAAATGGCAATAAATGCATACTTGTCAAAGTTACTTCAAATGTAAATGGACGAAACGGTCCAATCAGAAGACAGAGTGGCTGAACGGATACAAAAGCAAGGCCCACAGATAAACACTGTCTACAAGAGACCCACTTCAGATCTCAAGACACAAACAGACTGAAAGTGACAGGATGGAAAAAGTACTCCATGCAAATGGAAATCAGAAGAAAGCTGGGGCAGCAATGTTTATACCAGACAAACAGACTTTGAAGCAAAGATTACAAGAGACAAAGAGGGACGTTACACATCCAGGGAATCAATCCAAGAAGATTTAACAATTATAATAAATATATAAGCACCTAAATACATAAAGCAAATACTGACATAAAAAGAGAAATTGACACAGTAATACTGGGGGCTTTAACACCCTCTTACATCAATGGACAGATCACCCAGACAGAAAAATCAACAGTGAAACACTAGCCTTAAATGACATATTAGACTAAGTGGATATACATGTAGAACATTCCATCCAAAAGCAAAATACACATTCTTTTCAAGTGCACATGGAACATTTTCCAGGATATATGACATGCTAGTCCACAAAACAAGCCTCAGTAAATTTAAGAAAACTTACATCATATCAAGCATCTTTTCCAACCACAACACTATGAGACTAGAATTAACAACAAGAAAAAAAAATTGAATATAGACACAAAAAATCTCAACAAAACATTAGCGAACAGAATCCAACAACACACTTAAAAAGATCATACACTATGATCAAACTGGATTCATCCCAGGAACACAAGGATGGTTCAACATACATAAATCAATCAATGTGATACACCACATCAACTAGAGGACAAAAACCACATGGTCAGCTCAACAGATGGAGAAAAAGCACTGGACAAAATCAAACAGCCATTCATGATAAAAACTCTCGCCAAAGAGAGTACAGAGGGAACAGATCTCAACATGATAAAAGCCATTTATGACAGACCCACAGCCAGCATCGTACTCAATGATGAAAAGTTGAAAGCCATCCTGATAAAATCTGGAACAAGACAAGGATGCCCACTCTCACCACTTCTATTCAACGTAGGATTGGAAGTCCTAGCCAAGGGGACAAGAAAAAGAAATTAGGTAAAACTGTCACTGTATGTGGATGGCATGATATTACATATAAAAAACCCTAAAGGCTCCACACAAAAACTACTAGAGCAGATAAAAGAATCTGGCAACGTAGCAGGATACAAGATTAACGTTCAGAAATCAGTTGTGTTAATCTTTATACTAACAATGAAACACCAGAAAAGTTCAAAAAAATCCCTTTTAAAATTGCATCCAAAAAAAAAACAACTTAGGGATAAATCTGGCCAAGGAAGTGAAAGATTTATATAAGGAGAACTACAAAACACTGATTAAGGAAATTAAAGATTATTTAAAGAAATGGAAAGATATCCCATGCTCTTGGATTGGGAGAATTAATATTGTTAAAATTACTACCCAAAGCAATCTATAGACTTAATCCAATCCCTATCAAATTATCCAGGACATTTTTTCACAGAACTAGAACAAATAATCCTAAAATTTATATGGAATCACAAAAGACCAAGAATTGCCAAAGCAATACTGAAGAAAAAGAATGAAGCTGGAGGCACTGCCCTCCCAGACTTCAGACAGCACTACAGAGCTACAGGAATCAAAACAGCACGGTACTGGCATAAAAAGAGACATACAGATCAATGGAACAGAAAAGAGAGCCAAGAAATAAACCCACCGACCTATATAGTCAATTAATCTTCAACAAAAGAGGCAAGAATATATGATGGAGAAAATACAGTCTCTTTAGCAAGTGGCGTTGGGAAAACTGGACAGCTGCATGTAAATCAATGAAGCTAGAACACTCCCTCACTCCATACACAAAAATAAACTCAAAATGGCTTAAAGACTTAAATATAAGACAAAAAACTATAAACCTCTTAAAGAAAACACAGGCAAAACATTCTGTGACATAAATCTCAGCAATGATCTCCTAGGACAGTGTACCCAGGCAATAGAAGTAAAAGGAAAAATAAACAAATGGGACCTAATTAAACTTACAAGCTCTTGCACAGCAAAGGAAACCATAAACAGAACAAAAAGACAACCTACAAAATGCGAGAAAACATTTGTAAATGACGCACCTGACAAGGGCTTAATATCCAGAATATATAAACGCTCATACAACTTAGTAACGAAAAAACCAAACAACCCAATCCAAAAATGGTCAGAAGACCTAAACAAGCAATTCTTCAAGTAGACATACAAGTGGCCAAGAGGCACATGAAAAAATGCTCAATATCACTAATTATCAGAGAAACATAAATCAAAACTGTAATAAGGTATCACCTCACATCAATCAGAATGACCACCATTCAAAAGTCCATGAACGATTAAAGCTGGAGCGGGCGTGGCAAAACGGGAACCCTCCCACACTGCTGGTGGGAATGCAGTTTGGTGCAGCCATTACGGAAAACAGTGTGTAGATTCCTCAAAAAACTAAAAATAGACTTGCCAGTAGGATCCAGCAATCCCACTCCTGGGCACATATCCAGAGGGAACCTTAATTCAAAAAGATACATGTAGCCCAATGTTCACAGCAGCACTGTATAGAACAGCCAGGACATGGAAACAGCCTAAATGTCCACTGACAGATGACTGGATAAAGAAGCTGTGGTATATTTATACAGTGGAATACTACTCTGTGATAAACTAAAGAATAAAATAATGCCATTTGCAGCAACATGGATGGACCTGGAGACTGTCATTCTAAGTGAAGTCAGCCAGAAAGAGAAATACTGTATGTTACTCATATGTGGAAACTTTAAAAAATGACACACATAAGCTTATCTACAAAACAGAGACAGACTCACAGAAAACAAACTTACGGTTCCCGAGGGGAAAGGGGGTGGGAAGGGATAAACTGGGAGTTCGAGATTCGCAGATACACACCACTGTATGTAAAATAGATAAACACGGTCCTACTGTAGAGCGCAGGGAACTACACTCAGGATCTTGTAGTAAACTGTAACGAAAAAGGAAGTGGAAACGAGCGCACGCACGCCCACGCGCGACTGAAGCACTGCTGCCCTGCGCCAGAAGTTGACGCAACACTGTAACCTGACTGTACTTCAAAAGTCAAACAAAGGAAAGAAAAAAAAAATAAAAAACACAAACATGTGGAGGCTAAACAACATGCTGTTAAACCAATGGATCATCAAAAAAAAAAATCAAAGAAGAAATTAAAAAATATCTGGAGACAAAAACGAAACACAGAGACCCAAAACCGATGGGACACAGCAGAAGCAGTCTAAAGGGGATGCCGACAGCGCTACAAACCTCCCTCAGGACGTCAGAGAAATCGCAAACAACCTAACCTTACACCTAAAGGCACTAGAAAAGACGGAACACGCAAAACCTAAAAATAGAAGGAAGTCAAAGATCAGAGCAGAAATCCATGAAATAGAGGCTAAATAGAAAAGATCAGTGAAAGTTAAGAGCTGGTTCTTTGAAAATATAAGCAAAATCGATAAACTTTCAGCCTAATAAAAAAAAAAAAGAGGGGGGTCCAAATCAATAAAATTAGGAATGAAAAGAGAAGTGACAGCCAACATCACAGAAACACAAAGGACCGTGAGAGATTACTATGAACAGCTATAGAAGCAAATGGCCAATAAGATGGACAACCCAGAAGAAATGACAAAATCCTAGAAATTTACCATCTCCCAAAACAGAACCAGGAAGAAACAGAAAATACGAACAGACCAATTATCAGTGATGAAACTGAATCACTAATTAAAAACCTCCCGACAAACGAAAGTCCAGGACCAGGCGGCTTCACAGGTGAATTCTAGCAAACATTTAGAGACGAGTTAAGGTCTATCTTTCTGAAACTATCCCAAAAAATTGCAGAGGAAGGAACACTTTCAAACTCATTCTATGAGGCCACCATCACCCTGATCCCAAAACCAAACAAAGATATCACAGAAAAAGAAAATTACATGCCAGTTTCACTTACGAATGCAGATGCAAAAATCCTCAACAAAATTCTAGCCAATCAGCCACAACAATGCACTACAAGGACCATGCAGCATGATCAAGGGGGATTCACCCCAGGGACACAGGGATTTTTCAGTATCTGCAAATCAGTCAATGTGACGCACCACACTAACAAACTGAAGAATGAAAACCATATGATCATCTCAACAGATGCAGAAAAAACTCTTGAAAAAATTCAACATCCATTTACAATAAAAACTCTCCAGAAAGTGGGCACAGAGGGAACATACCTCAGCATAACAAAGGCCACATGTGACAAACTCACAGCTAACATCACACTTAATGGGAAAAGCTGAAAGCATTTCCTCTAAGATCAGGAACCCGACGAGGATGCCCACTCTCGCCACTTTTTTCCAACACAGTTTTGGAAGTTCTGACCACAGCAGTCAAAGAAGACAAAGAAATTAAAGGAATCCAAACTGGAAAAGAAGACGTGAACTGTCCCCGTTTGCAGATGACATGACGCTATGCACAGAAAGCCTGAAGACCCTGCAGAAGCTCATCAATAAAGCCGCAGGACACAAAATTAAGACACACAAATCAGCTGCGTTTCTATCCACTTACAACAAAACAGCTGAAAGGGAAATCAAGGAAATGATACTATTCACCACCACAGCCGAAAGAATAAAATACCTAGGAACAGACCTGCCCAAGGAGGCGAAGGCCTGCACTCCGAAACCGTACGTCGCTGATGGAGAAGAACTGAAGACGGCGTGAGCAAATGGAAAGATACACCATGTTCTTGAAGTGGAAGAATTAATATTGTTAAAATGGCCATTCTGCCCAAGGCAATCTACAGATTCAATGCAATTCCCTGTCAAATGACCAATGACATTCTTCACAGAACTGGAACAAAACGTGTTAAAATTTGTGGAAACACGGAAGACCCCGAATAGTCAAAACAATCTTGAAAAAGAAGGATGGAGCTGGGGGAATCATGCTCCCTGACTGCAGACTCTACTACAAAGCTACAAAGCAAAACAGCATGGTGCTGGCACAAAAACAGACACACAGATCAACGGAACAGGATAGAAAGTCCAGAAATAAACCCACACAGGTATGGTCAATTAATCTACGACAAAGGAGGCAAGTATACACATTGGAGAAAAGATGGTCTCTCCAATAAGTGGTGCTGGGAAAACTGGACAGCTACCTGTAAAAGACTGAAATTAGAACACTCTCTAACACCACGTACAAAAATAAACCCAAAATGGATTAAAGACTTAGTGTAAGACCAGATACTACAAAACTCTTAAAGGAAAACACAGGCAGAACACTCTTTAACATAAATCACAGCAACGTATTTTTTGAGCCAGCTCCTGGAGTAATAAAAATAAAAGCAAAAGCAAACAAATGGGATCTAATTAAACTTAAAAGCTTTTGCACAACTAAGGATACCATCAACAAAAGAAAAGACAGCCTACAGAATGGGAGAAAATATTTGCAAATGATGCAACCGACAAGGGATTGATTTCCAAAATATACAAACAGCTCATACACCTTAGTATCAAAAAACAAGCAACCCAATCCAAAATGAGGCAGAAGACCTAAACAAGCAATTCTCCAATGAAGACATACAAATGGCTAACAGGCACATGAAAAAATGCTCAATATTGCTAATTGTCAGAGAAATGCAGATCAAAACTACAATGAGGTATCACCTCACACCAGTCAGAATGGCCATCACTGAAGTCTACAAATGATAGATGTTGGAGAGGGTGTGGAGAAAAGGGAACCCTCCTACACTGCTGGTGGGAATGTAAATTGGTGCAGCCACTACGGAGGACAGTATGGAGGTTCCTTAAAAAATTAAAAATAGACTTCCCTTGTGATCCAGCAATCCCACTCCTGGGCAAGTACCCATAGAAAAATAAAATTCAAAATGACACCTGCACCCCAATGTTCACAGCAGCACTATTTACAATAGTCAAGACACGGAAACAGCCTAAATGCCCATCGACAGATGACTGGATAGAGAAGCTGTGGTTATTAATACAATGGAATACTGCTCAGCCATAAAAAGGAATAAAATAATGCCATCTGCCACAACATGGATGGACCTGGACATTGTCATTCTAACTGAAGTCAGCCAAAAAGAGAAAAATACCATATGATCTCATTTATATGCACAATCTAAAAAAAAAAGGACACAAATGAACTACTTACTATTTATGACTTAGATGACTGACCTCTTGAATATGTGTAAGCACATTTGACTGTCCTATATGATTAGATTACAGCATTCTGTTGATTCTTATTTTGTGGTTGGCTTTATCCCTTTGGTAACTATGTAAGTTTAAAAAGCTAAAGCTCTAAACTGTTCTTGGAAACAATGATCAGTGCGCGTATGTGCAAAAACAATGTGCAGTATATTGTGTATATGTATTTACATGCACTATATTGTGCATGTGCAAACTATAACAATTCTACCTAATAAAACTGAAAAATTGAAAAATAAATAAATAAATAAATAAGAGAGGTGCCGGGGCACTGCCAAGACGGCAGAGCAGAAGGACGCAGTGCTCACCCTCTCCCACGAATACAACAAAAACTACATCTACAGGTGGAACAGCTCCCACAGAACACTCACTGAACTTTGGCAGAATCTCTCTTACACTGAAAATACAAGGAGAATCCTCAAAAAACAAGAACAAGAAGAACAAGTTTCTACTGCACAGCACAGGGAACTATACTCAATATCTTGTAGTCGCCTATAATGAAAAAGACTATGAAAACGAATGTATGTATGTATATGTATGACTGAATCGTTACGCTGTGCACCAGAATTTGACACAACATTGTAAGCTGACTGTACTTCAATAAAAAATTTTTTTAAATAAGTGGTACTAGGAAAACTGGACAGCTACATGTTAAAGAATTAGACCATCTTCTCACACCGCCTACAAAAATAAACTCAAACGGGTTGAAGACCTAAGCGTTAAGACCAAAAACCGTAAAACTCCTAGAAGAAAACATAGGCAGAATAGTCTTTGACATAAATCGTATCAATATTTTTCTAGCTCTGTCTCCTAAGGCAAATGAAACAAAAGCAAAAACAAACAAATGAGACCTAATTAAACTTTAAAAGCTTTTGCACAGCAAAGGAAACCATCAACCTACTGAACAGGAGGAAATATTTGCAAATGACACGACCAATAAGGGTTAGTATCAAAAATATATTAACAGCTCACACAACTCAATACAAAAAACAATCTAACTAAAAATGCACAAAAGACCTGAACAGACATTTTCCCAAAGACAACACACAGATGGCCAACAGGAGTGTGAAAAGATGTTCAGCGTCATTAATCAGAGAAATGTAAGTCAAAACCACAGTGAGGCATCACCTCAGAATGGCCATCATCAGAATGACCACAAACAACAAATGCTGGCGACGATGCGGGGAATGGGGAACCCTCCTGCACCGTTGGCAGGAATTCAAATTGGTGCAGCCATTGAGGAGAACAGTACGGAGTTTCCTCAGACTAAAAACAGAGCCACCACATGATCCAGCAATTCCACTCCCGGGTATATATCCAGAGCAAATGAAAGCACTAATTCAAAAAGATACAATCACCTCAATGTTCATTATTTACAAGTCAAGACATGGAAGCAGCCTAAGTGCCTATCAGCGGATGAATGGATAAAAAAGATGTGACACATACACACACAGGAATATTACTCATACATAAAGAATGAAATTTTACGATTTGCAACAATATGGATGGACCTGGAGGTTACTATGCCTAGTGAAATGAATCAGAGAAAGACAAATACTGCATGATTTCCCTTATACATGGGATGTAAAAGAAATGAATGAATATAACAAATAATACATATAATTAGGTGAATGGGAACCACTGCTATATGATTCTAATGGATTCTTTGTAGGAAAATAAATCTGTCATCATCTATATTAAGGAAGGAAGAAAGGAAGGAAGGAAGGGCTGCAGTTTCCAGTCTAGTGTATAATCACTCTATCCTAACAACAAGTGAAAAGCTGCATAAACTGAAAAACCAGCTCTTTTAATTCAGAGAAATGAGATCACAGGGCAAACAGGTCTCCCCCAAACTGGAGAGACAGACAGGTAAATACAGAGAATCATAAAGACACTCGCACCCCCATGTTCACGCAGAGTTACTTACAACAGCCAGGATGTGGGCACAGCTTGGCGTCCAGTGATGAACGTACGGATAAAGAAGATGTGATTCTATTATGTGTTGTACATTTTTTCAGCCATAAAGAAAGAGAATGAAATCCTGTCATTGCGACAACTATGCGAAGTGAAATAAGCCAGATGAGGAAAAGACAGAAACCGCATGGCCTCACTTACATGCAGAATCACACACAAACCCTAGCCCCCCAGACTCGCAGCTACAGAGAAGACTGGTGGGTGCCAGAGGTGGGGGTCAAAAGCTACAAACCCGGGGACGTACAACCCGAAGACTGACCCCTCGGGGGAGCTGTGGACTCTGGGTGACAGTGTCGTGTCCACGCAGGTTCATCAGTTATAACAAGTGCGCCGTCGGGTGAGGGTGTTCACAGCCGGGGAGGCCGGGGCAGGGGGCACAGGGGAATTCTGTGCTTTCCACCCGATTTTGCTGTAAACCTAAAACTTCTCTAAAAAGTCAAGTCTATTTTTTTAAAAAGGGGGAGAGTGGGTACAGGAGGCCTCTCAGCCGTCTTTGCAGAGAGTCGGCCTCGGTGTCGGGCACTCCCTGGACCCTAAGCCTTGCTGACCTGCAGCCTGGTGGCCTTCCCTTCTACCCAGGGGGGAGAGGCTGGGACCTCAGTTCAAGACCTTGAACTTGGATGTCACCTAAGCACCAGCCTGATGCTCCGCCCTGGCCCGAGGCCTCAGGAGCAGAGGTCCTGAGAGGACCGTGGACTTCCCTAGAGAAGGGCTGGGTCTGTGACCAACAGAAACCAGGCATGAGGTTTCCTCCCACCTCCCCCTCGACTGATGAGGATGCTCCCCCCACCCCGGCCCACGGCCACGCAACCCAATGGCTGAGCCAGGACCCAAGCCACACTCATGACCACTCGACCAGCCTGTCACCACAGTAAGCAGCCAGGGCCTCCCATGAGCATCAAGGCCAGAGGTCACTGACAGGAAGGGGTCAGCGGGCACGACTGCACAGGAAGATGGGCCACCTTTGCTGAGCTGAAGGCTGGGGTGACGCCTCCAGGGGGAAAAGGAGCAGCTTACATCACAGGAAACAGGATTTCCTTCAGTCGGAAGCAGGGTAAGTGCACAATTCCTGAGCAACCCTCACCAAAAGCAGGCCCTCCCTGACACTAGGCCTGAGAATCCGTCACGGCCCGGACCCCGAAGTTTCCTGTCCCTGGAGGCTCCTGCGAGCTCCATTAACCAATCACTCCCTTGGGAGATGCCTCGCCAAGCTGTAGCGCCTTCCAGATACAGGCCTTGCAACTACATGAATTTGAAAATCTCCTGTTAAAACATCTACAAGTCTCCGACGCTCTCCCTCTGAGATACAAATCCAAATGCCCTTCCCTCTGCCTGTGCGTCACACCTGGACACTCACCTCTAACAGAGGATGGAACTGCCGCTGACTGGGACACCAGGTCATGGACGGCCCGGGCTGCCCCCTCACTCTCCACACTGGAGGACACTCAGGCACCCTGTGGGAAAGGTCCTGCGACAGGCGACCAGTGTCCCCCGGCAATAGCCAGTGAGGAACCAAGGCCTCCAGCCAACAGCCTGGCTCACATCTCAGAAGCCTTCTAGCTCACATCTCACATGTCTTCTAGCCCTGGTCAAGCCTGAGTGTAGCCCTGGTTGGGATCCTGCCTGCAGTGCCCAGAACCCAAGCTGCCCTGCTAAGCCACACACAAGAACTTGATCCACAGAAACTGTGAGATAATCAATGAATGCATGTTATTGTTTTAAGCTGCTAGTTTGGGGAATGATTTGTTACGCAGCAGCCACAGATAACAGATACATTTCCTAATGAGAACAAAGGGTAACTGTGGAGTATTTTAGCGGGTGTTTAGGTATATTAACCAGTAACCATCGGAGGCCAGACAGTCATCACCAGCAGGTTGGAAGGAGGACAGGACCTCCACAGCTTGCAGCCCACTGAAGGAACACTCAAAAGAACCTGGGGGAAGAGGGCAGGCCTGAGGGACCCTCTGCCACCAGCTGCAGACTGATGCCTGCTGGTCAAGGGCAGGCTGGGGGCTAGAGGACCAGGGGAGCAGGCAGCCAGGAGTCGGGAGGTGTCGGGAAGTGGAGTGTGTAGCCCAGGCTCCCAGGCCCTGGTGCACGCCCCTGGGCCCACTGGACCTCACTCACAAACAACGCAAAGGTACGAAGACCACAAATTTCAGGACCACGGCGGCAGGGCACCAAACCCCAAGCCCAGGGCCTTTCTGAGTGGGCCCTGGGCAGCTACACTGGCTGCAGGCCCTGAAGGTGGCCCGGGGGGAGGGGGAAGAGGCAGGAGGGGCGGGGGTGGGGCAGGAATTCTACCACGTTTTGGGAAAAATAGGAGAACAGAATACTGGTGGGCAGCCCTCAGGTCCACCACTCTCCTTTTGCCTTTTTCTAGAAAGGCTCCTGTGGGATTGTTCAAATGGTCTGCAACTTCTTAAAAATGCTTTTTAGGAAATCTGAACTAATGACCTCTCTCACTTTCTGGCCACAAAATCATGGCCAGACCTGAAATTCAGGCTGACCTGAAATTGCTCCCACCCCACCCCACCATGGAAACATCCTGTAGTTTCACACTGGCGCCACCAGGTGGCGACGGCACCCGTGGCATAGAGGAGCGCGGTGAGAGGGTCCCAGCCCGCTCAGAGCAGGAGAGGGCAGCGGTCCCCTCCATGGGTATCTGCCAACTCTCCCCACCACCTGTGCTGTTGCCGACTCTACCTTTTCCTTAGAATCCGCTCACTTTTTTAAATCTACGTAGATGACTCTAAGAAGGCAGGTGTAAAACAGTCTCAGAGACAGTCAAAGCGCTCTTACTGTTGAAGGGGAAGCGGGGAGGGATAAACTGGGAGTTCGAGACGTGCAGATACTAACTACTATATATAAAATAGGTTTGTCATTCTAAGTGCAGTAAGCCAGAAGGAGAACGAAAAATACCATATGATATCGCTCATATGTGGAATGTAAAAAAAAATAAAGACAGACGAACTTATTTACAAAACAGAAACAGACTCACAGACACAGAAAACAAACTTACGGTTACCAGGGGGAAAGGGATCGGGAAGGGATGAATCAGGAGTCTGAGATTTGCATGTACTAATATATATAAAATAGATAAACAACAAGCTTATACTGTAGAGCACAGGGAACTGTATATCTTGTAGTAACTTACAGTGAAAAAGAATATGAAAATGAACATATGTGTATTCATGCATAACTGAGGTGCTGTGCTGCACACCAGAGACTGACACAACACTGTAAACTGACTATACTTCAATAAAAATATATATTAAAAAAATTCTATTGCCTGGGTAGACTGCCCTAGGAGAACGTTGCTGAGATTTATGTTGGAAGATGTTTTGTCTATGGTTTCTTCTAAGAAGTTTATAGTGTCTTGTCTTGTATTTAAGTCTTTAAGCCATTCTGAGTTTACTTTTGTGTATAGAGTGAGGGTGTGTTCTAACTTCATTGATTTACATGCAGCTGTCCAGTTTTCCCAGCACCATTTGCTGTCTTTACCCCATTGTATGTTCTTGTCTTCTTTGTCAAAGATTAATTTACCAAAAGTTTGTAAGTTTATTTCTGGGCCCTCTATTCTGTCCCATTGATCCATGTGTCTGTTTTTGTGCCAATACCATGCTGTTTTGATGACTGCAGCTCTGTAGTGCTGTCTGAAGTCTGGGAAGGTTATTCCTCCAGCTTCATTCTTTTTCTTCAGTAATTCTTTGGCAATTCTGGGTCTTTTGTGATTCACACAAATTTTAGGATTAGTTGTTCTAATTCTGTGAAAAATGTCTTGGGTAATTAGATAGGGATCACATTGAATCTGCAGATTGCCTTGGGCAGTGTGACCATTTTAACAACATTGATTCTTTCAATGCAAGGACATGGGATAGACTTCTATTTCTTTAAGCGATCTTTAATTTCCTTAGTCAGTGTTTTATAGTTCTCTGCATATAGGTCTTTCACTTCCTTGGTCTCAACAATGTTCTCCTAGGGCAGCCCACCCAAACAATACAAATAAAAGCAAAAATAAATAAACGGGACCTAACTAAACTTATAAGCTTTCACACAGCAAAGGAAACCATAAACAAAACAAAAAGACAACCTACAGAATAGGAGAAAATACTTGCAAAAAATGAGACTGACAAGTACTTAGTCTCCAGAATATATAAACAGCTCATACACCTTAGTATCAAACAAACAACCCAATCCAAAAATGGGCAGAAGACCTAAACAAGCAATTCTCTAATGAAGACATACAAATGGCCAACAGGCACATGAAAAAGTGCTCAATATCACTAATTAGCAGAGAAATGCAAATCAAAACTACAATGAGGTATCAACCTACATCAGTCAGAACGACCATCATTCAAAAGTCCATGAACAATAAATGCTGGGGAGGCTGTGGAGAGAAGGGAACCCTCCTGCACTGCTGATGGGAATGTAGTTTGGTGCAGCCGTTATGGAAAACAGTATGGAGATTCCTCAAAAGACTAAAAATAGACTTGCCATATGATCCAGCAATCCCACTCCTGGGTATGTATCTGGAGGGAACTCCAATTCGAAAAGATACACGCACCCCAATGTTCATAGTAGCCCTATATACAATAGCCAGGATGTGTAACCAACCTAAATGTCCATCAACAGATGACTGGATAAAAAAGTTGTCGTATATTTATACAATGGAATACTACTCTGCCATAAAAAATTAAATAATGCCATTTGCAGCAACATGGATGAACTTGGAGATCGTCATTCTAAGTGAAGCCAGAAAGAGAAAGAACAATACCATATGATATAACTCGTATGTGGAATTTTTTTTGAAAGGATACTATGAACTCATCTACAAAACAGAAGCAGACTCTCAGACTTAATAAACAATCCAATGGTTACCAGGGAAAGGGGGTGGGAGGGGATAAACTTGGGAGTTGGAGATTTACAAATGTTAGCCACTACATATAAAAACAGACTTTAAAAAGTTTCTTCTGTATAGCACAGGGAACTATGTTTAATATCTTGTAATACCCTTTAATGGAAAAAATACAAAAATGAATACATGTAGGTATATGCATGACTGGGACACTGCTGTACACCAGAGATTGACACACTGTAATTGACTTGCTTCAATTAAAAAAAAAAAGAAGCTGTGGTGTATTTATACAATGGAATACTACTCAGCCATAAAAAATAATGCCATTTGCAGCAACATGGATGAACTTGGAGATCATCATTCTAAGTGAAGCCAGAAAGAGAAAGAAAAACACCATGTGATATCATTTATATGTGGAATCATTAAAAAAATGACAAAAACTTATTTACAAAACAGAAACAGACTAACAGACATCAAGACAAACTTATGGTTACCGGTGGGGAAGAGGGTGGGAAGGTATAAACTGGGAGTTCAAAATATGCAGATACTAATATATATATAAAATAAATAAATAACAAGTTTCTACTGTATAGCACAGGAAACTATATTCAATGTCTTAAGTAACCTATGGTGAAAAAGAATATGAAAATGAATACACATATGTTCCTATATGACTGAAGTATTGTGCTGTACACCAGAAACTGAAACATTGTAACCTGTCAAGGTCACTGTAAGTAAGGAAAGTTTGAGAAACTGTCACAACCAAGAGGAGACTAAGGAGACATGACAACTAAATCCTGGAGAAAGAGAAAGGACATTAGACAAAAACCAAGGAAATCTGAATAAAGTATGGACTTTAATGATGATGTACCAGGAACTTCCAGAGACAAGAAAATAATGTGCTACAAGCTAGTTTAAGGCTTACATTTACCAAAGGGATATTTCGACGAGATAAAGACGTGTGCTTGGAAAATAAATCAAAGGGGAAACGGTTGGGGAGGGATAAATTAGGAGTTTTGGATTACTATATATAAAACAAGGACCTACTGTATAGCACAGGGAACAAAGTTCAATATCTTATAATAGCATATAAAAGAAAATAATCTGAAATATACATATATATATACGTAAGCTGAATCGCTTTGCTGTATACCTGAAACTAACATTGTAAATCAACTATAAAGCAATAACAAATAAAATTTTTAAAAATAGATAAATAAGCTCATACTGTAGACCACAGGGAACTATATTCACTGTCTTGTGGTAACCTATAATGAAAACAAATATACGTATACGTATGACTGAACCAGCATGCTGTACACCAGAAATGACGCAACATTGTAAACCTGAGGTGGGAAGCCCCATGAAAAGACCAGCAGGACCCACAGGCAAGGCCACTACTTTCCACCAGCGCCATCCCGTTCCCTGCACCGGGGGCATTATCTCGCGTTTTGCTTCTGTGGCTTGCTTTTAGACGAACGGAATTTACCCCTAAGACTCTATTGGCTACCAAAGTTCACTCCTGATTGGTCCATTTCTATCACTCCTAATTGGCCCAATTCTAACACCTACTCTGCATATGATGTTGCAAGATGTTGCAAAGTCTAGACTCGCAGCCTACAAAAGCCTGTGTAAACTTACAGACAAGGTGCAGAGCTTGGAGTGTTAACTCTTCTGGGCTCACAGGCATTATAAACCAGAGTTCTTAAACTCTCCAAGTGCTGCTTGATTTCTCGCCAGGATCCAGGTTGCTGTCACAACTGAGCTATAACACAGAGCTGTAACACACTTCGCTGCAACAAACCAACTATACTTCAATTAAAAAAAGAAAAAAAAAAAAAGGAAAGTGTCTGTTCTCAGCTGAGAAAGCAGCCTCACCTGTCCCGCAGAGCCTGACAATGAATCCACAGGAAACAGCAACCAGGTGCGCCTGGTCGGCTGAGCCCAAGGAGACCAGCACTGGGAAGTGGGTTTTGGCGCTGCAGACTGTCCATCCTTCTCGTCTGGAAACATAAGTCCTTAGGTTGCGGGGGCCAAGCAGGGGCACCAGGCCGCCCTGCAGCTGAGGAGCCTGGCTCGCAGCAGCCCGGCTCCAAGCTGGGCAAACAGGCTGAGAGGGGCGAGGCCTTCCGCGGACCACTGAGCGGGCGCGCAGCCCCCCGCCCGGCCCCAAGCAGCCGGTTGGTCGAGCGCGTGTCCGCAGAGCCCCAGGGAGCAGCACCCCAGGCCTGTCTGCCCGCTGGCAGCGAGGCCCACGCCAGGCGTGCAGCAGAGGAGGGGCTCCTTCTGGGGCGCCCAGCGACGGCCAGACAGAACTAACCTGAAACCCCTCCCCAACTCGGGCGTTTATGGGATAGGGCGGAGGCTGCGGAGGACGCGGGCGGCGATTGGACAGGACGGGCCTGCGCGGGCGCATGGGCAGAGAGAGGCAGCCCTGGGGGTGGGTAGAGCGCGCGTGCTCAGCGCGCAAGCGCCCGGAGTTAGAGCCCCAGCCCCTCCTCCAAGCAGAAATAAATGAGTAAACCTAATTACCCCCCTCATAAAAAACAAACCGTACAAGAGGCAGCCTTAGCACCTTTTGAGGGTGGCATTTGAGGCCCTGGGAGTCAAAAGGTCACCAAGCGGACACTCGTGCAGGCCCAGTTGGAGGGTCGTGGTCCTAACACGGCCTAACCAGTCTCAACCGGCTTGAGCTCAAACCGGACGCAGCTGAATCCAAGTTTCCAGAAAAGCAATTCGGGCAAAGTTCTTGTTTAGGCCCTGGGCCCAGGTGTGGTCCTCAACAACGGTTAAGAGCACCAAGTCCCTGCCCTTCTGAAGATCACACCCAGTGGAGATGTGATGGAGACATTTCATCAACGGGGCAACATGTCAAAATGAGATAATCTTAGGTCCTGCTAGGTGCTGTGGAAGTGAGGCGGGGAGCCCCATAAAAAGACCTGCAGGGCCCCCAGGCAGGGCCGCTGCTCTCCTGCCAGCACCATCCGGTTCCCTGGCCCAGAGGCTCTATCTCACTTTTTGTCTCTGAAATGGCTTCTAGGAAAGTGGAACTTACCCCTAAAATTCTATTGGTTCCCTAAGCTAACTCCTGATTGGTCCATTTGTAGTACTTCATTTGCATGGAGCTCACTCCTGATTGGTTATTCCTCTCACTCTTGATTGGCCCATTTCTACAAAGCTTGTTCCTAATTAGTCAACTTTTGTTATACTTTAGTTGCATATGATGTTGCAGAGTGTAAACTGGCAGCCTAGTAAAGCCTGTGTAAACCTACAGACGGCGTCCAGAGCTTGGAGTGTTAACTCCTCTGGGCCCGCTGGCATAACAAACCTGAGTTGTTCAACTCTCTGAATGCTGCTTGGTTTCTCGCCCAGATCCAGGTTGCTGTCACAGCTGAGCTGTAAGGCACTTGTCTGCAACAGAAGAGGAGTCCTGGGAGAACAGGAATCAGGGGCAGCCTTCTCAGAAGGGTCACACTCTCCATCCGAGTTTGCAACCTGCTGGGAACAGTCCAGGGAGGAGGGGTGATGGGTAGGGGCCATGTCCTTGAACCTGTGAAAGGAGTCGAGAGCAGAGTGGGCCCCTTAAGTTGGCGTTCTCTTGCTGCTGTAACAGATCACCACAAACGTCAGGGCTGACAGCAACACCCATGTCTTGTGGCTCACTCTTTGTGGGCAGAAAGTGCACGTGGCTCTGGGCTCCCTGCTTCAAGCTCCCCGGTGGAAGGCGCGGTGTGGGTAGGGCTGTGCCCCACCCCGAGGCCCTGGGAGGAACCCACTTCCTCCTCAACTCAGCCATGGCTGGGCCCTTCTCAGCCCAGAATCGCCCTGACTTCCCGTCTGCTGCGTCCCATGCTGCTGCTTCTGCCACCAGCTGCACAGAGCTCTCCGCATTTAAGGGCTCCCACGTTCACAGGCAGGCCTCCTGGGAAACCTCCCTCTTTCAGGGTCAGCTGTGTGGTGAAGTACAGACCAGGCAGAGCTGCGATGTCAGATCAGATGGTCCGGGATCTGGCTGCGGGGCGGTGGGAGCTGTTCTGAGGGGTTCTTACGGGGGCAGGACCCTCTTGGGCTGTAGCAGGTGGGAAGGCAGAACTGTGGGCCTGTGCACAAGCACACACCTGCATACACGCACATGCACACAGATGCACGCACACAGGATCTTTCCACAGTAAAGGAGGCATGAGTGTGTCTACAGACACAGCAGTGAGCCAGAGAGAGGGCTTCCGTAGGCAGATAGTAGGGTGACATGATAAGAAACCTGATGGGGCCAGAGCGGGAACGCCTGCATCTCCCCACAGGGAAAACCGTGTGGTCAGCCAACTCAGGCTGTGGAAGGAGGAGCCCCCCAGGAAGCCCAGACGGCTGCCCCCCACCCCCAGCACATCCCACAAAGGCCTGTCAGGGAGGTAAGGAGCGAGGGAGAGCTCTTGAATAAATGATAAGCATCCACTGTGGAGCCACGTGGATGCTGGTGACCTGCCGGTGTACCAACAGGTGGGAAAGGAGGTTCCAGAAGGGCATGGGCCCCGCGTGGCCCTATTTGGGTCAGAAAACAACATAGGCAGGAAAGAACAAAAGGTAGTCTTGTCGGATACTGGGGTTGAGGGGAGCTTTTATCACCTTCTTCCTGCTCATCCATGTAGCCCAGCTTTTCCACAATGAGATTTCTTATTTGCGTCTTCTGTTGGTTTATGTTGTACCTGCTGAAAATAAATGGGAAACCTCAGAGGCCCTAGAGAGCATGTGGGGCTGACCCGGTGAGGTCAGGTCAGGAAACAGCCCGGGGGCAGTGGGTCCCCCACTCACTGGGGCCCCTTCCCCACCTGCTGAAAAGGCCTGCATGCAGGGGGAGGTGGGCAAGGCGGGGTCCACAAGGCAGGGAGGGAGGGCCCAGGAGGCTGACTTCCTGTCTGGGGCCCAGGCTCAGGAGAAACCTACCTGGTGACCCCACAGGCAGGCAGCCTCCAGGGCAGGGGTGACAGCATGTGACAGCACACCTACCCGCCTGGTTTGGGCTGAGCAGCGGGAGGCTGGCAGCCTCCGTGGGCGAAGAAGGAGGGTGACCACCCTGCTCCTACCCTGAGTGCAGACTGGGCCCCTTCAGTGCAGACTGTAGGGGAGATGTGGCCCCCCTAGGAAGGCCACCTCAGGGGAGGGCCAGGCCAGTCTGGGAGGGACGCCCTGAGATAGGAGATAAAAAACCCACACTCTTCAGTAACCCTGGGCAAGGGTAGTCGGTCACAATTTGTTTGACCAAAGTAGAGTATAATCCTACATTCTGGTGCATTTGATGCGTGCCATTCAGCAATACTCAGTGGAAATTCCTTCAACACAGCTCTTACAGCTTGCCTTCATTTTCCGCGACATCCGTGTGATACTGTGCCGTGTGCTGCGCCAGTGAGTCTGCCTTGGTTTCCCGTTTCTGGCGACCATTAGCAACACTGCAATACACATCTCTGAGTATTTTTTTTAAAAAGGAACCCCAGGTGTCCTGGGAGCAGAGGGTCGCTGACAGCGCTGCTCCGTGCAGTAAGGGCTGGCGGGATGGGACGAGGACGAGTCCCTCCTGCTGATGGAACCCCCACCTCCTCCTTCACAGAGCACGCACAGCTCCCCCCCCCGACGGCTGGAGGTGCCCACACCGACCCAGCACGGTGACTTGGCCGCCAGCTCTCAGGGGCTGATGTCTGTGGGGAGAAGCAGGCGATAAGCACACAAATGCTGGAGGTCAGCTCCCCCACAGCAGAGGGCTGGGAGCCACAGGACACTGCGACAAAACACAGCAGGCACCCACTCCCTGTCCTGACCATGAGGGTCCAGTGGGGTGGGGGGAAGCACCCTCAGCCCCGCCCTTGACTTGGCTGCTGTGACCCCTGGTGCTGCGATCCTGGTTTAAGAACAAGAGTCAGCTGGAGGGTTGCAGGCTCCCTCCCTCCTGCGGGGTGAGGTGACCTGGCCCCGCTCCAAGGCCCAGTGTCCCGTCAGCTGGCATCACGGCTACTCCAGGCCTGAGTTTCCCTCTCCAGCTCTAACCCTCTGAGTTTTAGAGGATTCAGAACATTCCAGATGGGGGCCCCAGACCCTCTTCTCAGGTTTGACATCTTTGGCTGACACTGGCCTCGACCACAGGAAATGGATGGGGGCTCGGCCCCTCCTCAACAGCCCCCACTCTGGGCCCCGCCCCTGGGCCCCTCTGGCCGAGCCTCTGTTTGCAGAGGTTGCTAGAACCTTGCTACTTGTTCCCAAAGCACTGCCATACCTCAGGGGTCCCCACACCTCAGTGCCCCCCAGCCCTCCACCGCTGCAAATTTTGTCATCTCTGCAAATCCCTTATTGACTAAGTTGACATTTCGTAACAGTGACACTTTTATAACTTGTGATAAACTGCATAGCTCATGTTTTAATTTTTATAATTGTTCACAACATTTTACTATTGGGCTTGATTTTAATTCCTATTTTACAATGTTAAAAATATAATCAAAGATACACTTCTCTTTTAAGGAGAACTTCAGATCACCAACAGAGATGGCAAGCTGGTGTCACCACCCTGAGCAGAATGTCACTTTAGAAATAAATATGATACCCATAAGACAGTGGTCTTGACTTCTAGCTTGAGGCTAATGCAGCTCTCAGTTAAAAAGAAGGACCAGCAAGTGTTCAAAGGCGCTACAGATGCAACGGCACCCAGAGGAGACTTTCTCCATCTTCAGAAGGACCAAGGAAAATTACAAACCAAGTCCCTCTCCCCACTTGGGGTTCTCAGCCCGTGGCAGCTGCCCCATCCTCCTCTGTGAGGGGTTACTGGTCCCATTTTACAGATGAGGAAAACTGACATTTGGAGGAACAACCAGCAGAGCTGTTTTCCTCAGGGGCCTCCTCCTCCTGGAAGCCTTCCCCACCTCCTGGGACCAGGGCCCCCCGGGTTCTCCCGCACACCCTGTACTGGGGCTCCTGGAAGCACTGGTGGTACAGCAGGTGCAGTGCGGGACCTCTCTGTAAGTGGGGGTTGACCTGCGGTTCTGTGTGCGAGGTCCCAGGACCCCAGGGAGATAGGCCCTCGGGGCTGCACGCGGGGATAAGCCAGGCTATTTTTGCCATTTCCTTCCTCCCAACTCAAGCTGGGGCCACCATCAGCCGCCTCACACAGAGCGGCCACTGCAGCCTCAGCCAGGGCAGTTCAGGCCAGAGAAAGGGGTGCCCTGACTGCAGGCCTGTCAGGTAAGTGGCCCTCATCACCCAGCACTGCTCCCCACAGTGTGGGCCCTCCTGGGGGGGACAGTGGGTCCAGACCCTGCAGGGAGGGAGGGCGCCAGCAGGCAAGTCCAGCCTCTGCCCCTCCTTCGCTCCCCCATAGACAACGGGCTGGGGGCATTCCCTCTGAGACATCGGGTCCTTGGCTGAGTCAAGATTCACTGGTTTATTCGACAAATGTTCAGTGGAAGCCTGCCACGGGCCAGGCCCTGGTTGAGGAGCTTGTCTTCAGCAGGAGACTCAGCCCCCACTGAGTCATGGAGGGAGGGCATGGACCAGGCAGAAGACTGGGCTCACGAGACTTGAGTGAGTCTGGTCTCTGGCACAAAGCGCTGGGCTGCCCCGCACAAGTCAGTCTCCCTCTCTGGGCCTCAATGCCCCAACTCCAAACTTGATCCTCCCTCAGTGGGTTTCCAGATGGCGTCCCTTCTGGGTTCCCTTCCCTGTCCCCCCTCAGCAACCTCGCCCAGCTGCTTTCTACATCAGGGACCACGAGAGAGTTTACTCTGCAGTGGCCCAGCTGTTTGGAATGCGTGGGCTGAGATAGGGTCTGTGCTGGGCACACCATCGATGGGTTGGACCCCAGGCTGGAAGATGGGCTGGTGGGAGCAGCCTGGGAGGCTCTCTCCAGGACCCTTCCAGCCTCTGGGGGCAGGGGCCAGAGCTGGGATCATTTAGCAGGCATCTGCACACCACCCCCGCCCCCCGCCCTGAGCAGGGGCTGGGGTTCCTGCCAGGGGACAGGAGGGCCCTCCCCCTTCGCAAGCACGGGCTGAGCCCCACTCCCCGCCCCCACCACAGCCACCCCGACGCCCTGCCTTCTGAGTGTCCAGGAGGGTCGCCAGCCAGAGGTGGGCTTGCCTCACTTCCTTGTCTCCACCACTCATCTCACAGAGGAGAAAACCGAGGCCTGACCTGAGGGGGAGGTGAGTGGTCCCTTAACCGGGTGGTGGGGTCCCGCCGGCCCTCGGGATGGGGCGCAGGCCTCTGGAGGACCCCCTCACCTCGCAGCCCCTCTCCCTGCAGCCCGCCGGCCCCATGCCCGCCTGGGCGGCCTTGCTGCTGGTCTGGGCGGCCGCCGAGGCCGCGGAGGACTGCCCCGCCCCGTGCGCCTGCCGGGCCCTGGACACCATGGGGCTGCAGGTGGACTGCCGGGGCCGGGGGCTCACGGCGCTGCCCGCCCTGCCGGTCCACACCCGCCGCCTCCTGCTGGCCAACAACAGCCTGCACTCCGTGGCCCCCGGCGCCTTCGACCACCTGCCACAGCTGCAGGCCCTCGACGCGGCGCAGAACCCCTGGCACTGCGACTGCGCGCTCACGTACCTGCGCCTGTGGCTGCGGGACCGCGCGCCCAAGGAGCTGCAGCGCGTGCGCTGCGCCGGCCCCGGCGTGGCCGCCGGCCGCGCGCTCGGCCAGCTGGGCGGCTGCGGCTGGCGCCTCGCGGAGGCGGGGGTCTCCCCGGGGCTGTGGTGGGACGCGGCGCTGGCCGCCGTGGCCACGCTGAGCCTGGCTCTCCTGGCGGGCCTGCTGTGCACCCTCTCACCCCGGGGCGGGCGGGCCAGGCCCTGAGGCCGCCCCCCCCCCCCCCGCACGCCGCCCGGGCAGCCCGCCCACCAGTAGCTCCAAATAAACCAGCCGCTCAGCCATTTCAGCCAGGCTCAGAGATGGGTATTTTTACTCTCAGCACCTGTCTGGCTCCTTCTGGAAACCTGTGTCCATTTTTGCCATGACAGATACCAATTGGGGCTTCTCTGTCTCCCAGCTCCCAGGAAAACGGCTTGTCCCACCTCCACGCCACCCCCAGTTCCACAGTCTCTGGAAGCCCCAGCCCTTTCCCAGTGCCCACCAGGTCCCAGGACTCCGCGTCTCACACCCTCTGCCGGCTGCGGGCACCTGCTTCCCACATGACTGCCCCGACAGCCCAGGTCAACTTTGCATCAATACTCAGCCCCCAAGTTCCATGAAAACCTTGTTCTCACAACACAGCAGTGAGCAGAGCAGGAGGCAGGAGGACCTCAGGTGGGAGGAGAGGAGACTTACCTTGTCTCTGTGACAGACACACCTTGGAAGCACATTTCTGCTCCCAAAATGGCCTTTGGCCCCTCCGTCCTGGCCATGAGGCCACGCGGGCTCACCCGGCCCCATCCTTTGTCATCTCCGCACTCTCTCTCCCTCCGTGTCCTCCTCGCCACCTCTCTTCTCCAGAAACAACAGCAGAGCCCTCCCTTTCTCAGGGAAGCAAGGCCCCTCCTGGGGCTGCATTAGACACCTGCAAGCAAGTGTCACTTCTTGCTTCTTCCCCAAGCAACAGTCACAGAAGTCTTCAGACAAGAAACTTCTCTCCCTCAACGGAACTCTGGGGCCAGTGGTTAAAATAATAAACTTTTCCCCACCATATGATGTAACAGTCACAAGCCCATTACTGGCCAACCCAAACCAAATATGATTATACCAAGGTCTATTCCCTCAAGGAAGTCCACGTGGCAGGCACAAGGTGTCACAGAGAAGGCCACACGGGTACAGAGTGCCACTGGAGGACACTGATCCACAGAGGTGAGGCTGGAACAAAAGTCCCAGACTCCGGGCAGATTGACAACAGGGAGGGATGGGGACTGTGGCAAACCAGAGAGCCGTGTTCCATCCAGAGGCAGCATGCAGGGAGGTCCTCACAGGCAGAACCGTATTTCCATTATTCGTATGTATTAACTGAGTCATTTTTAAGGGTAGACTAGACTCCAACCCATTGTGTCTGTACTAAAATTTTATTCGTTCATCTCTTATTGCTAAACATTTAGGTTTAAGTGGAAACTGCAATTACAATTGTGTACAGCAGTTATAAACCGCTGTCCAGTTTTCCCCTTTACTAGCGTTTTTGAACCAATATTAGCATTCCAATCAACATTCTAATCAAAACTTCCTGTTGAAGGTCATTTCTATGCTACCCCTTGTCTGGGACATTTAGGTTCTTTCCAAGCTCCCTTACCCCAAATAAATGCATTGTGGTTGAAACCTTTTTTTTTAATCTTTGTACATAAAACTTCCTCCATATCTAGACATGTTTTCTTAGGGCAGAATCCCAAAAGTTCATTTAGAGGCTCAAAGGTCAGACCTATTTTTAAAAGCAAGAATGTTTCCTCTTCTCCCACATTCTCCTCCCCAACCCCCTAAAAAATAAAGCTGGCCCTAAAACGCTGGGTGAAGAAAAGAAAAGGCCTCTAGAACAGAAATCAATGTAAAGAATCTGGAGTGCAAAGGAATTCACCCAGTGTCTGAATGTACTCTGGAAAATAAACATACGTGCCAGGGCATTAGTCAGGGTTCTGCAGAGAAACAGAAACAATAGGATGTGTATATATCTAGGGAGAGATTTATTTTTAAGGAATTGGCCCATGGCTGGCCTGCCCAAAATCTGCAGGGTGGGCCTGCATGCAGTCTAGAGACCCAGGTAAGAGTCGATGTTACCGTTCAAATTAAGTCTGAAGTCCGTCTGCTGCAGAATTCCCTCTTATGTTGGGGAGGTTAGTCTTTTGTTTGATTCAGGCCTTCAGCTGGTTGGACGAGGCCCACCCACATTATGGAAGGCCATCTGCTTTACTCAAAGTCCACTGATTTGACTGCTTGTCTTATCCAAAAACACTCACCCAGAAACTTCTAGAATAATATTTGACCACATATGTGGGCAGCACGGCCCATACACATTGACACAAAAATGAACCATCCATCAGTAATTGCTTGCTCAGACACTTGGCAGCACCAATCATGACGAAAACACTCCTTTGGTGAACGCCAGCTATTTGTGTTACATCCGTTATTATTATACACACATCATGTACATCATCTCTAAGCCTCAGACACGCTGCAAGGTGAGAACTGTCCCCACGTTTTCAGATGAAAAAATTTAAGCTTAGAGGAAAGAAGTCATGCCTCAAAGGCTGCAGGGTTGGAGTTTGGGAAAGCCGGAATTCAAACCCATCTTTCATTAACCCAAAAGCCCCTCGGTCTTTTCCAGCCACCTGCAAGCTGGTTGGGGAAAACGAGACATGTCAGAGTGAGTCCTTTCCCTGGCTGTTGTTCTGTCCTTCATCCGTGGGAGCAGAGCCTTAGCCGGGCGCAGGGCTCTCCAGAATAAAGACGGCATTTCCCAGTGCCCGGAGTCAGCCATGGCTGCGCGAGCCCGTTCTAGCCAAGGGGGGGGGGGGGGAAGCAGACGCGGCAACTTCCTGGTCGTGACCTGAAGGAAAAGCTCTGCCCTCCCCCTTTCCCCTTCCCCCTTCCCGCGGGGCCGGACGCAGATGCTGGCCACCTGGGCAGTGCGGTGCCGGAGGCACCTCAGCGCTGTCAGGGCAGCAGCCCCGATGGGCCCCTCCTGGCCCTTCTCCGTTTTGTTCAGGCTGTTGCAGGGACACGGATAAAGCCCTATTCTGTTCACTTCAGTCTGTGTATCCCGACTAATGAGACAAAATGTGAGGTTTACAGATGGCATCGTGAAAAGAGCAGGCAGGCTCTCAAGTTCAGCCGACCCCCTGGACACTTTACCCAGCGCTTCCGAGCACCCACCTGTTCGTCCGTGGGGTTTCTGCACCCTTCTTTTGAGCTTCTAGATTCTAAAAGAACTCCAAAGACCTGAGTCATCACCCAGATTCCTTCGAGTTCAGAAAGTTTGAATGATCTTACAGAAAGTTTCTTCTTTTTTTTTTAAGAAAGTTTCTTCTTGAGCCAAGTTTTTCATATATTTGTAGGTTTCCTTCAGCCAACATGCAGATCATTTTATTTTGCAACTGAAGCCACCCATTCATCTGCCTTTAAAAAATCTAGAGTGAAAAAATAAAATAAAATAAAATAAATAAAAAATCTAGAGTGGAGGCTGGGGTGGGCTGGGAAGGGGGAGTTCTTGACTAATGAGTGTAGAGTTGAGTCTTGCAAGAACTGAATTGAAAACGTTCTAGAGATGCATGGTGGTGAGAGTTGCACTACAATGTGAATACAGTTAACACGACTGAGCTGTGCACTAAAAAATGCTTATGATGGTAAATTTTCTACTGTGAATATTTTATCACAGGTTAAAAAAAAAGTCTAGAGTGATAGTTTTCAAGCCTTTTTAGCAATAAGACCTTTTTCCAGCAAACTCCTAGGACACACCTAGGATACGAAGTAGGTGAGGTGCCTCGGCCTGGTCCGTCTTGGAGCCTGCCCCTTGTGGGGCTTCCCACAAGCTGTTGAAGACTCTTAAGAAGCCCATTTGTCAAACACAGATCTAGAGCTTCAGGGGGATATGAAAAAACAAATGTGAGAAACGAAAAGCAAGAATAAGAATAAAGAAAGAGCGAGAGCCACAAAATGTGACTGAGGACTTTAATAAGGAAGGTCTGAGTAGATAGAAAAATGCACCCATTTGTGAGCAAACAGCAAGGTTCCGTTCTCACCGATTAACCTCGAAATTCAGTTTCATCCCAGTCAGAATCTTAACGAGATTTTTGGTAGAAATTGATGTGTGTATGTATCTAGACATGTGGTTACACACTTATGTAATATATGTAAAGAGGAAGATATATATCTGTCTATACATAACGTGTAACATATTACAGGTGTCAGAAAATCCAAAGTTCCCTTTTTAAGTTAGTAAAGGAAAGAAAGAGGAAGCACTTCATGGCTCTATTTTAACACGACCACCGTCAGCATCTTCACGGCCAGGCTTCCCTTCTTCCATCAGTCATCACGTTTCTCTACTTTGCGTTTGGAATCCTTCAAGGAACATTGCATCATGGACACTTCTGAGTGTTACTTACATTGTCTTCGTGACTCTGTCAACGTTTATGGGGTCTTTCTAGTACAAATGTGGTCTGTGTTCGTTTTGGGAAACCGGAAAGCGCTGGGTACGCAGAGGGAAGACCCACATCCCTCGGCCCCTTCTCTGAGGCTGGGCTGCGACCCTCCTGCGACCCGCACGTCGACTCACCACCTGAGGTACCGGCTGCCCCCGGCCCCCCCGCGCCGCGGTGCTCCTGGGCACGGAGCTGTGACGGCTTTGACGACTCGCTCCTCCTGCTGGCTCCCCGCGACAGCGCTGTTTTCAGAAGGGTTTCCTTGGAGTCGTGTCCTGGGGTCGAATGTAAACCTGACCACGTGGTAGGTGTCTCTGCAGCACCGTCCACCCCTAAGGTTCCCTCTCGGGCGACAGGGACTAAGGCGCAAGCCCGGAGCCCGACGTCCAGGGCTCGCGCTCCGCTGCCCCTGGCGCGTGTGCTGAGGCAGGCGCTTACACTCTCCTAGGAGTTCACGCGGAAACCCCTCGATCGGCGTCAACCCGCCCCCCGTCTCGGGGGCTGGAAGCGCCCTTTGGATGGAAGCCTGAAGATCCCAGACGGGAAGGCCGGCAGCCTTGGCCCAGCTCCCCGCTGGCCCGCGACCACGGGCCACATTTGGGTCCAAGTGTGAATCTCATCTTTTCTGACAGAGGGTCTATAGCCTGAAGTGGTCGGGGATCCAGAAAGGGCCTGAGCTTGAAGGAAAGAGCCCTTGTGTCAGGTTGACCCCTCCGCGGCCGCGTCTCTGGCTGGGTCACTCGGAGCCTGGCAAGGGGCGAGCCAGCACCCCTGCGCCCTCAAGTCCACAGGTCAGGTCGCTGCCTGCGTGAAGGAAGGAAGGTAAACAGGCTAGATCCTCAGGACTTCTTTTTCAGCAGGAACCTGCAGCTTCTGCGACGTCAGGGCCTGCCCGTGGGCCGCCTGCTGGGGCGGGCAGGCTGTGGAGACCAGTGTTCCTCAAACTGTATCGTGTACACGAATCCCCTGGGGATATTATTAAATCCAGGCTCTGACTCTGGAGCTCCGGGGTGGACACTGAGATTCTGCATTGCTAACAGGCTCCTGGACGGTGCCCGGCTGCTGGCCCATGGACCACTCGGTGAGCAGAAGCCCAGAGCATCTGGCCCTGCTCACCCACTCCCAGGAGCTGACTCACCGGCCCCGTGACCACCCTCTCCCCTGGCCTCCTCTCCGGGTCCCTTTTTGTGATGGCCACCCCTCCCCTGGGTCCCCTCCCCAGCACACAGACTCCCCAGCTCCCTGGCAGACACCCTTGTCACTGTGCTGGTGAACCAGCAGCTCTGAACTTGATATGAAGGGAAACCTCCTTGTCTGAGGCCTGTGCCCCGGCTGGCCTGTCCTGAGGCCGCGGCTGCCCCGGGACAGGAGGGTCACACTCGCCGCAGGGGACGGGGTCCTGAACGCAGCCGCAGTGTGGGAGGGCTGGGCCCAATTGCCGCACATCTGGGAGCTGAGGGGTGGCAGGGCCGCCCTCCCCGAGCCCCCTCGCCCACCCACAGCTGCAGATCAGGGCTGAAGCCGCGGGGCCTGCAGCACCGGCCTGTGAAGGACACTTCAGGCGCCCAGGAGTCGAGTCCAGACTCCCTGTCCCAGCCGAGTCTCGTCTTCCCAGAGGAGAGAGCCCATAGCAGAGGCCGCAGCCCCGGGCAGTGCAGGGAGGGGCTCCCCAGGCTCAGGGGCGTCCTGGGCATGTGGCTGGAGGTGACGAGTGACCAGGGAGAGTGGCCAGTCCCTGCAGGCCTCCTGGAGGACCTGAGGGCAGCAGGAGCGGTGCCCGGTGTGAGCGAAGGGGTGACCTGCTCAGTGTGGGACCTGCCTTAGGAAGTTCCCGGCAGCCTGGGGTGGAGGTTGGGCAGGGGCCGGGTGTGGGGATTGGCCGTGATGAAGGTGCCAGGGGCTTCAGAGCAATGGAACGGGGCACTCAGCATCCTGGCTTCCCTGGAGAATGGGTCAGAGGGGCCCCTGGGCCAGTGTGTGCAGGGAAGAGGGAGAGGTCGAGGCTGGAGCTCTGGGGGCCGGGCAGGGTCAGACTCAGCCCAGGCCTGGCCCCAGGGCAAACTCAGGTGTGAACTGAGTGGGGACTTTGAGCAGGTCCCGCTGGGCCCTGTCTTCAGTTTTTCTGTTTCAAAGTCCAGGAGTGGACCTGGTGCCCCCTGAGTTTGCCCGGGGTCTGGGCAGTCCCATGGAGTGGGCAGAGGCTGGGGAGGGCCCTTGGGACAGCCTGGCCCTGGTTTGAGCCCCAGGGGGCTGGGGGATCCCAGCTCAGACTGGCCCAGTTGTGGGTTTTTCTTCCAAAGGACACACCTGGTGTTCAGAGAGAGCAGGCTGTTCAAACAACAGGTATTTCTTGTCCCTGGAAGGATGGTCGGCAGGTGCCTGGAGTGGGGCCCCCTGGACTGTCCGGCTCCAGGCCTTCCAGACAGAAACAGGAGCCCCTGCTCCAGCCCCTCCCCACGCGGGCCTTGCGGGGCTTCCCAGGATGGGATGCAGGCAGCCCAGGGATCAGGCCCAGGGCTGAGGAGACCTGGGCTCTGATGGAGAAATGCCTCTTCCAGGGACGCGCAGGATCTGGGCAGGCCTGGGGTCTGAGTGGTGGTTGTCTCACCCCCAGTGTCCATCTGTCCTACAGCAGGCGGGGCAGGCGGGTGCAGCACACATGGGGCCCTGAGCTACCGTGCGGGGCCCGCTGCGAGGGACCAGCAACAGACCCAGAAGAGGGTGCGGGTTTGAGGGCTTCCTGCCTCTTTGAGCACCCACTGTGTGCTCGGATCCTCGCTCCGTGCTGGGAGTGCAGGGTGGGCAGGACCAGTCCAACCCTCCCAGACCCTGACCTGGAGAGACAGCTCCACTTCCCATGACCACAAGGCTCCCACCCTGAGCACGTCCAGGGTGGTGGGACGTCCCTCGCAGGGTTGTAGGAGTGCGAGGGACGAGGGGCCTGATGCCCCAGTAGCCCTCCCCCACCCGCCTCCCTAACACAAACCCAGCTGAAAGAACTGGGCCCAGAGAGGTGCAGCAACTCACCCGAAGTCCCACAGTCACCCCGGCAGAGATGGGACCCAACTCCCGCCCTTCCTGCCCGAGGCACTCACTGCCTCTCCACCCAGGGGTCCCACGCTGGTCTGGGGCAGAGAGCGGTCTTCACAGGGCTCCGGGAAGCAGATGGACAGAGCGCTGGCCTGGAGACCTGTGGGAGGCCAGCCAGGCAGGTGGGCCGGCGGTGGGGATGTGGCCACCTGGGCCAGCTCTGGGCTCCAAGGTGAGAGAACCAGTCTGAGCACCGTTGGCTCGCTGTGGACATGTTTAATGGTTTAGGAATGTGTACTCTGGCTCTGCTAAGTCTGCATAAAAGCAACTTTTCCATGTTTTAAAAAATAGATTTGATATAAAGATTTATATTTTCATAAATAGGCAATGTGAAAGATTCCCAAACGCATCCTTGGGCTGCGGCCCTCCCCCCCCCCCAACACAGTGCAGCGCTGGGTCCCCGAGGCCCAAGCCCGGAGGCCTCCCGGGGAGAAGTAACTGAATTCAATATGAATTGGGAGCTCCTCCAGCTCCACGCCTGCGGGGCCTGTGTCCCGGGGTCAGCCCCCTTCTGGGACAGGGACCCCCCCTTTCTGGCTCTGAGTCGGGCTCCCTGTCCCTCCTCCTCTGTCTGATTCCCTTCATCCCAGGCCACAGCCCGCCCTCCTCCGTGGTGGCTGGGACACTCCGCGGCCCTCCTTCCTTCCCGCTGCGCCCTGCACCCTGGACCCTGACCCCACCGGCTCCAGCTCTTGGGTGACTTATAAACAAAGGGAGAGATTAAGCTGCTCTCTCGCCCAGAGGCCCTGGGCGGGGCTGCGTTCTGTCTTCAGAAGTTCCCTGTTTTCTCTTTCCCATGCCCGGGTCCCCATTTGATGGAGGGCTGAGGCCCAGAGAGGTCGTGAAGCCCCGCCTGGCCGGGCACCCACTGGCCCGCCCAGGGCGGGCTCTGAGCGCTGGCACTTGCGTCTGACCTGGAGGCCCCGGGTGCCTCTCTGCAGGAAACGGCTTCAGCCCAGGACGGGGACCTCAGGACCTCGCAGGTTGAGGGGCGAGGAAGGAACTCATTCTTGCCGGAGAGGACAGCGAGTGAGGGGCTAGCTGGGGCCAGTTCTCAGAGGTGTCCAGCTGGTCACCTGTAGGAGGAGGGCAGGGAGGCGTCCCCCTGGAGAGGGAGTCCTCCTGGGGGCAAGCGGGAGCTGGGGAGAAGCCGGAGGAGCTGTGGGGGCCCTGGACACCTGGTTGATGGGCAGTATCCGAGGACACTGGGGCCCCCTGGGGGTGTCAGGGCGGGGAGGGACCTTCCACAGCTGCCACTCTGACAGCAGCAGTGGGGCACTGGGGTCTGGAAGCCCAGGCCACGGGGGTCAGTGAGGTGTCCAGGTGAGGGGACGGGGCACGGTGGGAGGGTGGGGAGGCAAAGCGGGGACCCTGGAGTGACCCCTGAGTTCTCGGTTAGCCCCCTGGAGTGAGGCTGCTCCGTGTGAGGATGGCGGGGGGCAGGAGACCCACCGGGCGCAGCTCTCTGACATCCTGGGACTGTGAACGCGGGGGAGTTAAGTGCTGTTTCCTGGTTCTGGGTGAGCCAAGCAGCCACCGTGAGGCCACCTCCCCTTGTAAGCCAAGCCTGTGCAGGGTTCAGGCCTCCAGTCTGGGGCGCAGGAGGAGGACGGCTCACAGCCCAAGCTGGCAGATGAGCCCCTGGCAGCGGCTAGCTGCCTGTTCCTGTGCCCGTGGGCACCGGGGACCCTTCCGGCAGCCGGGGCTCCCTCCTTCCCTGAGCCCCGAGAGGCAGCTGAGGGCCATGCCCAGCAGCAGTGGCTGGAACTGGGGGTACACACCCCCCAGAACAGCAGGTGACATCTTTGAGACTTGTCCTCCAGCTGGGGCCTGGACTGGATGCCCAGCTCAACATCAGCCCCTAGCAGGGAGGTGGAGGGGCTGGAGGACCTCTGCCCTTGGCCTGGAGAGGCGCCCCTCTGGGGAACCCCAGTGCAGGCACTTCCTACTGTGCAGCTGGAGCCCGGGTCCCACAGGGGAGGGGCTGGAAGACACCAGCCCCACCTGCCAGCAGCTGGGCCCCTCCCATCAGCAAGGCCTCGGAGGAGGGAAGCCAGGCGGCCTTTCTGCTCCCATTCCCACCCCTCTGCACAGACCCCAGCTCCTCCGGAGCTCCTTCCCCTCCAGAACGAGGCTCAGCTGTCGTAGCCCTGCACAGCCCCACCCAGCCCCACCCCCCGGGGCTGCTATACAAGGTCTGGCTTCCGGCTTGGGGGCCAGGCCTACCTGGGACCAGGGGCTGGGGTGGAAGGCGCGGGAAGCCTGAGCTGCAGCTGTGCTGCCGCCTCCCGGCTCTGAGGGCAGGTACTTCCTGGGCCCCACCCTGGGGGGGGGGGCGCTGAGGGGCTGGACTGGGCTGACAGGAGAGGCTGGGGTTGGCTTGGGAAGATCACCTGCTCCCTCAGCCTGATCCCTGCGATCTGAACCCCAGTAATTCAAGTCCCTTGCCCTCCAACCTCAGCACCCAGTGCACAGAGAGGCCACTGAGGGCGGTGGGCCCACAGGGGTGAGATGCCAGGGCCTCACCTCTTCTGTCTGGGAGGTTCTCTAAGCGAGACTAGGAGCGCTGGGGGAGCTGGCGCTCTGAACGCGGCAGGAGGGATTTCTTCACATGGGGTGGGACAGGGGCCCTGGGGGTCCTTCTCAGACCTGGGCCTCGGGGGTGACAGATTTGACTCTCCCTTAAATGTCCACATTCCCATCTCATTCCCACCACCCTCAAGCTTCTGAGAGGCAGCGCTTAAGAGTCAGCCGGTTTTGCAGCCTGAGTGGCATGACCCCACACGCGTACCCGGGAAAACTGTGAAGATGGAGGTCTTGCTAAATTAAGGCAGGAGCCGGGCCCCAGGGCACCTGTGAGCTTAGAGCTGGCAGTGAAGAAAGGAAGGAGGCCCCACGTCTGGAAGGAGTTAGGGCTCCCAGGGGCCGAGCTCAGGACCTGAGTCTGCCGTGCAGTTGCTCCGCCCCGTGGTACACCCAGAGGCCCCGGGATGGCCTGGGAGAACCCAGGCGCAGCCACGTTGCTGGAAAGCAACCCCCTGCAGCAGCTCAGGTGTGAGAGGGTCAGAACTAGGACACGGGGAGCAGGGGAGACACGCTCCGGTCCACACCGGCAGGCTCGGGCCAGTCCCAGGATGCAAAGCCAACAGCGGGGCAGCTGCTGGCCGGCAGGACAGGCCCCACACCCTACCCAGTGTGAGAGGCCTCCTGGGGGAGGAACCCCGCTCCTTCCTGGAGGACAGTGTCCCCATCAAGCATCAGGCCACGGGGTGGAGGGTTCCAGACTCCGGCCGGCTGGTGCCAGGTGGGGCCGGCGCTGGGGGGCTGGGCTGGCAGGCCAGAGGGAGGAGGAGGTGGGGCGGCCCCTGCCTGCCCGCCCTGCACCCCGGTCAGCACCCGCAGCCCCAGCTCTCCCCGACGTCCTTGCTGTCCAGCTGGATGTGGTCGGTGCCCTTCTCACTGAGCAGAGGGCCCCCGTGTCTCATGACTAGCTCTGTGGCCACCCTCACGAAGGCCTCCTCCACGTTGCTCGAGTCCTTGGCCGACGTCTCGATGGCGCACAGGATGTCATAGTGCTCAGCCAGGCTCTGCGCCTCGGCCAGCGGGACCTCCCGGAGCTCGCTCAGGTCCGACTTGTTCCCTGCAGGGAAGCCAGGGGCAGGGTGAGGCCCGTGGAGCCCGACGGCCCGCCCTCCCGGCAGCTCCCAGTACAAGCAGCCGGGCGGGAATCCACCCACCTTCATCTTAGTGCTCTTACCCCGTCCTTCAGTCCTGCTTCTTATCTTTCTCTCTCTTTTTTTTCAACCTTTGCCAAAGGCTTGTCTATTTTATTGCTTCTTCCTAAGAAGTCGAAGCAGCAGAGAAGGGTGGCGGGCACAGCTCAGTGGCAGAGCATGTGCTTGGCATGCACGAGGTCCTGGGCTCAATCCCCAGTGCCCCCATTAAGAGGGAAAATTAAAACCACCTCTTCTAAGACACAGAAGCAGTAGGGTTTGTTGAAAAGAACACCCTTAGAGCAGCAAGAAGGCCTGGGTAGAGGCGCCAGCTTCCTGTCACCTGCTGTGTGACCCTTGGGTAATTCACTCCATCTCTGAGCCTCAGTGTCCTGTCTATGACGCCACCTTCAGCAGAGCAGGGGGTTGAGTGAGGCAGTGAACGTGAGCCGGCACCCAGCAGGCACTCCGTAAGTGGTGACAGTAAAGCCGTCTGGCCTCGCTCCTGTTTTTGCTGTCACACCTGAAGTTTAGTCTCTCCTGCTTTCCTTTGAAATCTTTAAATTCTCGGCAAGACTGTGCTTGATTACTTTGTTTTCCTGACGCTAAGAGCACAGACTCCAGCTGCCCCTGACGGCACACCTCTGCCTGTCCTATGAGACAGGGGTGGTTCGTTACGTTCTAAATAATCTGGTCACCTGCTCCCTGGCCTAATTTCTACAAGAATTTTTTAAGTCTCTAACTGTGTGACTTTTCTAATGTGACTATAGGGAGAACAGCAAAAAAAGGAAAGAAAATAGATAAGCGTCTATAAAGACCTAAAATGTCTTCCGATTTCAATGTGTGGAACTTATTTGGATCCTAATTTCAACAAACTGAAGAAAGAAGAAAGCACGTGTGAGGTCTGTGAGCTGTGCAGACGCTGAGCAGCCTTCAGCCATCTGGTCACACTCGGGGACGGCGGTGCCTTTTAGCTGTGAAAATGGTACCGTTGTCATCTGTCCTTTAAGTGTGTACATCTTTTATAGATTCACGCTGGAACCTCTGCAGGGGAAATCGTCTGGGGTAGGGACTTGCCTCAAAACGGGGCTGAGATGGAAGGGGACAGGCGCTGCTGCGTCTGCTGGATCTGGGGCTCATAGTACCATTCCTTATTTTGTATTTGTATAAAACGCTCTATAATCAAATGTTTTGTTTTCAAAGTCCTGGGTGAAAAGGGAAATGTGAAGCCAGGTAGGGAGAGCTCCCTTCCTGTCCGGGGTGCCCAGCCCTGCCGAGTGCACCCACATCCCAGCCCAGGCCCCACTGCACAAGCTCGTCTTAGAAGAGTGAGCCTGACTGTGGGGACAAGGACCCAGGGGCCACACACATGGTGCAAAGTGTCTTGAGTCCATGTCCGGGAAGTGCATGCAGGAGGTAAAGGTAAATGATGGTCACAGCATCCCCTGCAGCCGCGGAGCTCACAGCGGGGTGACCCTGTCACCGGTGAACTTGTTAGAAGTGCACATTTGCGGGCCCCGCCCAGACCCCCCAGGCCAGACACTGTGGGGGGGGGGGTGCCCGGACCCCGGCTGTGCCAAGCCTGCAGGGTGATTCGGGGCTCGCGGCCCTGGGGAAGCCCTGCTCTGCGGTGTGGTGCACGGAGCAAGTGACTGAATTACGATCAGCAGAACTGAACTCAGAGTCCACACTTCCTTGCTCACAGGCTGTGTGGACTGGTGTAAACGGCTTCACTTTTTTGAGCCTCTCAGCCTCGGCCCCCAACAAACGAGGAATAGGCGGGGTTATGAGAACACACGTGAAGACTTAACCCGCCTGGACCGCTGTGCGGCCTGTGGTAACCGTGGTAACTGCAAAGCCAGCACTGCTTCCTGTCCCCCGTCCCCACATCCCAGCTCTGACTGTCACTTTATAAGTGATGAGCAGGGTCCGAATTTGCAAGATCACGGTTCAGGTCCTGGCTCCGCTGCTGTCTAGGCAACCCCAGCCCCTTTTGTGCTCTGGCCTGCACTTTGCTTCAAAAGGAGGGACTCAGACAGATGGCCAAGCGGCCCAGCTCACCGATCAGCAGCTGCACGATGTTGGAGCCCGCGTACTTCCTCACGTCCTCGATCCAGTGCGGCACCGACAGGAAGGAGCTCTTCTTGGTGATGTCGTAGGCCAGGATGGCCCCATTGGCGCTGCGGTAGTAGCTCTGGGTGATGGTGCGGAAGCGCTCCTGGCCGGCCGTGTCCCAGATCTGCAGCTAAAGGGACAGGGGCCCCGTGAGCCTGGAGGTGCCGCCGAGCTTGGGGAACGGGGGCCCAGCCCCGAGACCCACCCCCCAAGCGCTCCTCCCGCTGGGCGGGCCACAGCCCCGCACCCTGGCAGGAGCCACGCAGGAGGGCCAGGAGGTGGACAGAGCCAGGGAGGCCTCTGAGCCCTTAGGAAGCAACTCAGTGGCCAATCTGAGCAGGACAGGTGGAGCAAAGGGGAGGCGAGAAGCCCTGCCGCTGCCTCTGCCTCCTGAGACCCTGGGTGGGGGGTGGATTCTGCACTGCGGCAGGAAGTGCGCGCGGCCCCGCGTCCTCTCTCCCCTGAACACACTCCCTGCTGGGGACATGGCTGGCGGTGAACTGGCCCCCGGGGCCCGGTGATGCTGGCTGCGTGCACGTCCGTGCCTCCGCTCTCTGGGCTGCAGGGAGGCCCCCCCAGCTCTCGGGCTCTCCTCAGTGACACCCGGGACGGTGCTCACCTGGTGGTGAGGGCCCAGGGGCAACGGGCAGAGCAACGGGCAGTGTTACTCAGCTGGTCCAGCCTGGCCTCACCCCGCCCTTGTCTTCACTTTAACAAGCACCATTAGTACCGCTGCCAGGTCCGCCTGGACGAGGGAGGAGCCCGTGTGTGGCCTGCCTCTGGCCATGGTCCTTCGATAAACTTCAAAAGACTCAATTCTTACAGAATATCCCTCTAACCACACAAAACACTAAGACAGAAATCAAGAACGCTCTGGGAGAGACTTCTTCAGGAAGATGGGACTGAGAAGAAGCAACATACTGAGAGGAAAGTTACACAAAGTGTCAGATGCAAAGCAGAGCTACACCAACGAGTGGCGAGACTGGAGGTGCATTAGTGGTAAATACGCCCAAGCAAAAACCCAGATGCTCACTACTGCCAGGAACACCTGGTGAGCAGGGCAGCGAGGGACGACGGCAGCAGGCCCCGCGGCGCGGCCGCGAGCAGCTCAGCTCCTACTGGTGCGGATGTGTTTACTCAGCCATTTCAACAAGTACTCACTGGACACCTGCTGTACATTCTAGGGCCCAGAGACACCAGGGCCAGGAAAACAGATGCAAATTCCTGTGCTCAAGCTTCCAGTCTAGTGTAGGAGACTGGAGCTTTGTAAGATAATAGTAGGTAATAAGGATACATACTTATTTACATAGAAATATTGAATATAAATATTTATTATAAAATAAGTAATAAAATAATAAGTATGTTAGTGATAAGATGGAAAAAAACAAGGGCAGAAGCTATGACGTATGCAGTGAGGAATGAAATTTTAGACAGGGAGACCTCTAACTGTTGGGTAAAGATCTGAAAAAGGTCAGCGAACTGTGCAGATGCCCAGGAGATGAGCATTCCACGGAGCGAGAAGAGCAAGTGCAAAGGCCCTGAGGCAGCAGAGACATGTGCAGGAAGCAAGAGGAAGACCAGTGTGCTTGGAGCAGAGGGAAGGGGGAGACGGAAGTAAGGGACAGGGAGGTGTCCAGGGGGCACATCACACAGGGCCCTGCAGACCAGGCAAGAACCTGGCTTCCACTCAGTGCAGGTGGGGAGCCAGGGGGGTTTTGAGCCATGGGGAGACCGGTTAGGAGGTTATGGCCAGTAACCAGGGAGAAGATGGCGGCTGGACCGGTGAAGGCAGGGAGAAGTGAGCAAACCCGGGATGTGTTTTGAGAACAGAGCTGAAGGGGATCTGCTCTGCAGCTCTCCTGGGAGGACGCAGAGAGAGAGAGAGTGTGTGTGTGTGAGAGAGAGAGAGAGAGAGAGAGAGAGAGAGAGAGAGAGGGAGAGGGAGAGGGAGAGAGAGAGGTGAGGGCTGGGGAGAGCTGAGAATTAGTCAAATCCTCATCTTCCAAAGTAAGAAGTCAACAGGTCATGCCTGTAACTGGGGACATGTGAGGGAGGGGATGGCGGGGGTGGGGTCCAGGAGGCCTTCTGTGCCTCGTTGACCCTAACGACTCTATAATCATCTTCAGGCATAACCGATAAAAATTTACAACAAGTTAAAACCCAACAAAACAGCTACAGGCAACGGCATCTAGGCCAACCGACGGTGAAATCTGGGCAGCGACGCAGGAGGTACTTCTGGAAAGCAGGTCCTTCCATGCCTGGTGACACTCTCGCCTGGCTCCCCCAACGCCAGGGCAGAGTCAGCGCTCGGGGCCGTCAGGCCTGCGGTCCAGGCCAGTCCTGTCACTCACCAGCGTGCTGGCCCTGCTCTAAAACTTAATTCAGGTTTTCGTCTGTTAAAAAAAGATGCTGTGAGGGTCAGATGACACACCCGGCACCCAGCTCCCGGCACAGGGAGGGCTGGGTAGACGTGCACACTTAACAGTGCTCCTGAGCGGTCATCGCGTTGGGGTTAGTGCACGCAGAGGAGTTTTACTGCGAAGTACAATATACAAGGTGCCCGAAGAGAAACGCACTGGGCCGTGTGCAGGGCCGCGCACCTGCTCACTCAGTCCGCACTGAGCTCCCGCCATGTTAAGCCCCGGGTGGGGATCTGGAGATGCTGCAGGGAGTGAAACAGAAACAGAGCTCACTTTCCCATGAAACGGAGGCAGACATGAAGAAGCCAAGAGGACCCTTGCAGAGGAGGGTGAGAGCATTCTGGGAACAACAAAGGCCATGGGAGAGGCTCCCCGGGATGGGGGCCTCCGAGGGTGGCAGCCCAGAGGCGGGACGCAGCCCCCGCAGTGGAGGCAGAAAGGGCGGAGCACCAGCCCGAGGAGGCGCTGCCGGAGGCGGCGGGCGCTGGGGCAGGTGGGCTCTCCCGGAGGGAGCGTGGAGTTGGTTTCCACTGCAGCGGGAGGCTCCAGGAGGTCGTCTGACGCAGGGAGACGTGTGCCAGACGCCCTTGCGTCCCACTTCGCACATCTTAGCCACACCTTGCACCGCAGCCTTCCCCACAGGGCCCAGCCTCACGCAGGAACAGCCCCCCCGCCTGCCTGGGGGCCTCTCCGATTCCGCCCGGGAGGCCTGTCGGGAACCACGAGCACAGGGGCTCACCAGCCCACGGGTCAGCCTGCCCTGCGGGGACACAGCCTCCTTGGCCCTTCCTCCATCTCTGTTTCACTCAGGCTGCCCCTGGGAGCCCAGGCCAGCCTGGCCGTGCTCTGACTGCCGCCGTCTGTGAAGCACACGCTGCCGGCGGGGCTGGGGGGCGGGGATGGCGTCCTGCCCTGGTCGCTAACGGCCTCCGTGTTGCGAGAGACGGGAGGAGCCAGGCCGGGGGGCGGGGGCTGCTTTCCCGACTGAAGCCCCAGGCTGGTCCCTCGGCAGGGCCCCGGGGGGCTGGGGGAGAAGGGCAATGAGGCTGACCTGCCACCTTAGCTACACGAGGGCCTGAGGAGCAGACAGGCCGTCCTGAACTGGCTGCCGGGGAACGCGGGCCGGGCTGTCTAGGAGCCGGCGCGGAGCCCTGCAGGGCCCAGAGCACAGCATCACAGAGGAGAGAGGTGTGCTCGGAAGGCGCAGCGACGGGCCAAGGAAGGCATCCAGCATCGTGCAGAGCCCAGGACCATCTGTCTGTCTGTCCGTCTGCCTCCCCGTCACACGCGTCACCAGCTCCACCGTCATCACCACTCCACCAAGCCACACCCCGGGCTCCCTGCCCTCAACCTGCCCGGGTTTCGGCCCGGTGCCTGGTCCACTCTCCCCACAGCACCCAAAGTGGAGCCACCAGAACATGGCTGAGATCCTGCGGCCCCTCTGCTCTCCATCTCCAAGCGCGTCCCCTGAGCCCCTCAGATCCTACCAGGGGACCGGCTCTCTGCTGTCACCCACCCAGCGTGGCTGCCTCCTGGCCGCTCTGAGTACCCGAGGCCTCATCAGGACCCCTGCCTGAAGCATCCTCCTCCCAGATGGTCACCTCCCTACATTCCAACCAAATTCAAATCTCAGCCCCGCTAAAAGGCGGCCGTCCCGACCCCTCACCCCAGCACGCTCCTACAGCGCGCTCCGCGCCGACCTGACATGTGCACGTCTTTATTCCGTCTGTTTTTAAACTTTTGTTTTGAGCTGTCTTACTGATTTTGCAAGTTAAAAATTTTTTTTTGGTGTGAGTGGGGTGGGTAATTAGGTTTATTTATTTATTTAGTTTTTTTGATGGAGGTGCTGGGGATTGAACCCAGCGCCTCGTGCATGCTAAGCACACTCCACCACTGAGCTGCACCTTCCCCCCACCCCTGCCAAACATCTTAAATGTTTACTCTCCCTCCCCTACATGGGTTTCCGGAGGGCAGAGGCTGTGTCTGGCGAGCTTTCTGCCCACGCCCACCCCCTCACACGGCACCTGGCATGCAGAAGGTGCTGGATAAAGACACAGTCCACTGGTGGACGAGCACCCGCCTGCCCCGCCTGCCCCGCCTGCCCTCTCTCTAGCAGCTCAGACCCCAGGCCCTGGCTCAGGAAAGCCAACCGGGGGGGGGGTACTTGGCATCGTGACAAGCCTCGGGCAGTGCTTCACTCCCCAGTGTACACACTTGGCCCTGAACTACCGCCTTCAACTACGGAGAACACCTGCCAAGTTGAAACCACCACCCGACCCTGCCGCCTTCCCCACCCACCAGAGGCCCTCTGCCTGCACAACAGGGACTTTGTACTGCGAATCACACCTGAGCCCTCCCCACCTGATGCCCCCTCCCACTGGCGGGCACACCGCCAGCTTCTCCGTCCGACCTTCCAGCCAGATGACTTGGGGGAAATTGTCCGGGCTGCTGATACCCAGAGTGAGGTCCAGAAGCATCTCAGGGCACAGAGAGTGGAAGGGAGGCCCAGTCAGGATGGAGAAGGGCTCCTGGGGCGGCCTCTCTCCAGCTCAGCAGGGGTCAGTCAGGTGGCTTTCAAACAGGTGAGGTGGGGATTTCAAGGCAGCAAGAGCTCTGGGTTTCCGGTCCATCTTTCCCTTAGTGGCGGGCGGGCGGGCTCGGGCCCACAGATGGCTGCCACAGCCGGGAAGCGCCGTCTCAAGACGAGGATGAGGCTGCTCTCTCTTCTGAGCGCCACACCTAGCAACTCCCAGTTCACACTGTCCCTCTGGTCTCTGCACCCATGGGGGGGAATTATCATTTTGTCATTATCTCCTTTTCTAGGAAGGACTGCGTTCATCTTGACCTCTGGCGAACTCCTACCTAAACTTCAGGACCCCAGTTCAAGGTCACCTGGTCAGTGGCCTCCACCAACACAGGAGCCTGGGCCTCAGTGCCATGCGGACTCAGTCTGCTTTCTGTCATGGTCCACAGCCCTTTACTTCAGCCTCTGCAGCAGCACACACCAGATATGTCAGCTGTCCCAAACTCGGTGCCCTAGAGGCCAGGCAGGGAACATAAAGTGAAGCAAGACGGCAGACAGGACATCCTGCCTGAAGCAAATTCAAAAAACCACCCCGCAAATCACCACCGAGCAGGCCTCGGGGGAACCGGCCCAGGGCTGTGCAGGAGGTGGGGCTCTGGCCCGCAAGCTGGCCTGTCGCCACGGAGAGCGGGCTTTGGTGGGGACAGGCCGAACGGCAGTCCTCTGTGCCACAAGCAACCTGGCGCAGAGCAGGTGCCCGACAAGGAAGGAAGCCTTCTGCAGGCAGGTCCTGGCGGTCGGGCCGGTTGTGGGGCGACGAGGCCGGTGGGGGAGAGCTGCTTTCCAGGGATTCCGGTGCAGTGTTCCCACGTGCCCCAGTGGGAAGGCTGAATAAACCTAATAAAGAAATAAAACAAACTGCACCATTGGCGGCGCAGTTCCTGGAACCTGTGTTCAGCTCCGTCACTCCCGACAGAAACAGCAGAGGCTTTATTTGAACAGACTTTCTCCCAGGTGCCGACGAAGGTGGTGGGACTTTCCTTGCTTCTTCAGAGCAGAAAGAGACCGCGGAAACATCAGTTCTCAGGACAAAACTCCAGAAACCGGTCAGATGGACATGAATACGATCCCCTGGGCTGCTGCTCACCGCGTCTCGGGATGTGGGGCGTCTGGGCCAGGAGGGGGTCTGCAGCCACTCCCTGGCCAGGCACTGTCACTTCTCCTGCCTTGGTTTTCGGGGAAGAGCTCGGCCTGGACTCAGAAGCAGGCCACAGACCGAGAGAAAACACGGCTGCTCAGGATCCCGGGCTCAGAGGCTGCTTCTCTGTCCCTTGTTACCCGGCAGCTCAGGTGGCTTCCTGGCGTCTGTGTTTCCTCTCCAGCATCTAGGGGACAGCGGTGACCAGGCCATCCTGCAGGGCCAGTCGGGGCACAGGGCAGTGAAGGTGGTAGGCGTGCTTGGAGACACTCTGGGCGGGCTCTGCCGGGGCGCCCGTCTCGGTGCACGCCACCCCAGGCAGCCTGGCCCGAGAGTCTTCCTACCTTTTGCAGGAGGGCTCTCGGGCCACGGGAAGCCGTGCAGGAGGGCTTGGTCCGACGCCAAAGCCCAGTGCCCTTTGCTGGGCACACAGCTCTCCACAGACCGCGGGCCTTGTTTTTCTCATGAAACTTCCTTGATGACTTACACCCCCTGCAGAAACCAGCCAGCCTTTCCTCAAGTCCTGGCAGGAGGCAATACAAGGAGAAAGGCCCAGGCTCCACTGGTGAGTCCTGCCTCGGTCGCCAGCCCAGGGCCGCCAGCTTGCCAGGCCCTTCTTGCTGCACAAGGACCCCAGGCCACCCTCGCCCCCCATGGCCTCTTCCCCGCTCACAGCCCCACCGCGCACGTGCGGAACATGGGGGCAGCAACACGCAGAGAGGATGGCAGGCACCTGCCCTGCCAGGCCAAGGGTCTGCTCCCGGGGGGCAGTAGCCTGTGACCCCCAGGGAGGTGGCTTCTGGGGACACACAGGCCAGGCTCCTTGGACTGATGGAGGCGGCCACACTGGGTCCCCTGGGCCTGATCCTTGTGCCCTGGACTAGGCACTGTGGCTGGGCCCCTGGCCAACATCAGGCAAAGCTGACCCTCCTCCACTGGTAGACACACCGCCTAGCACGTCTGGAAGGTGAGCCCCACGCCCTGTCCAGCCCCATCTCCCCCACCTCCAGCCAGGCTCCTCGCCCACTCCCAAGGCTGCACAGAAGCACAGCCTTGCAGCAGCACCCCTGTCTTTCCTCCCTGAGAAGCTGTCACCCTTCGGGCCCAGCTCGAAGCCCACGGCCTCTGTGACTCGGGGAGAGGACGGCACCTCGTCTGTGCCCTGGGCGCCCAGCGCACAGCCAGAGACAGCATAGCATCCGGCACCGGCAGGGCCCTGCAGGGTGGGGACAGTCCCAGGTCCAAATATCCGGCCTGCTGTTGCCACGGTGTACACATGTATGCTGGTCAGGCCACGTGACCCAGTTCCTGGTTCGGCAGCTCAGTCCCTGCAGCGGTGGCACAGACGGCACTGGGGCTACTTAGCTGTTTGCACACCTGTCCCTCCACCAGACGTGTGCTCCCGAAGCACAGGGATGTCCGTCTGTGTGTGCATTTCCTGTCGGTGCTCAGAAGAGCGCATGGGAGAGAGGAGGACCTCACGGAACACACCCTGAACTCGCACCTGCAGCTTCTGTCCCAGGTGTCAGACGGTAAACTCTGCCAACAACCATGATTCAGCTCAAGAGGGCACCTGCTAAGTTTTATGTGTTTTTCCCTCTTTGTGTCACTTAACTTGCAACAGACAGAAAAGGCCAGCTAAAGGCCGTGGCTCTTAAATGACTGTCTAAGAAATAAAGTTAACAGCAAAAATGAATCTTTAACAGTAAATACGAGTGGAGCTCAAACTTGGCCTCACCGCCGGCAGGGCGCCTGCACCACGCGCACCTGCCACGGGCAGCGGGGCCGCAAACAGGGCCCGTGAGTTGTCTCGCCCAAAGGCTCTGAACTCCACCTCCAGCTTACAGGAAATACTGGGGGGGGGGGGGGCGGGGGGACAAGGGGAAAGACACCAGGAGGGAAGCAGGGGGTAAACCCAGAAAGCAGCGCAAAAACTCAGTCATCCAAAAGAAAGTGAGGCATCGCTGGGGACTCTGGCCCAAGGGGGAAGCACTATAAAAGGCATTTTGGAGGAAGCTGGGAAAACTGAAGAATGGACTACACAGGAGACGGTCTCACAGAGACACCAGTTGGCTCGGGTACAATCGGGTACCGCGCTTATCTTAAAAGCTGCATGTCGTGTGGGGGAGGATACAGCTCAGTGGCAGAGCACGTGCCTAGCATTAAATAGATGAAAAATCTAATAAATCTAATTACCTCCCTTCCCCCCAAAAAGATAAAATAAATTAAAAAAAAATTTAAGTTGTATGTTGGGGTCTCCAGGGATGAAGTACCTGCAACTTACTCCCAAATTAAAAATTTCTCTCACACACACAGAAAGATGAGGCAAAACACGAACAGCTGTTGGGTCCAGGCAGAGTATGCAGGGGCTCCCCGTGTTATCCTTTCAACTTTTCTGTATGTTTGAACTTTGTCACGGGAACAAGTTGGGGAAAATGAAAGTATTAAGAGCATCCTGAGAATGAAAGTATCACCGATGCGAAAGAACCAGAACGAAACCTGTAACTGTCAAAAAGCAAAGGACGAAACGAGCATCAGGACAGGTGCGGCTGACAAGCCCGTCAGCGAGCTGGGGACGGAGCCCGGCCGCCACACGGAGGGAGGGGCGGGCTGAGGGCCTGGAGGGCAGGCCCACGCGCGCCAGCTCCCGCCCCGCGCCACCCCCAGGGAACAGGGAGAATGACAAGAAGGGGTGAATCGAAGCAACGAGAGCCAGCTCCCTAGGGCTTCAGGTACAGGCTCTTCACAGGGAGCTCGGAGAGGGAGAAGGGAAATACGGCCTCCCTGGGGCAGAGGGCCCCCGGCCCTGCCAGGACGCCGGGAGCGCAGGGCTGGGGGCAGTCACCAGCAGAGCCCACGCGCCCTCGGGGCCTGGGAACCAGGCAGAGTGTGACCGTGAGGGGTGGGGGGAGTGCTAGGAAGGAGAAACTGCGCAGCCCCAGGAAGGGTGAGAAGTGACGCAGACCCGGGGCCGGGGGAGCAGCTCAAGTGGTAGAGGCGAGCCCGGGGTCCCGGGTTCGATCCCCAGCACTGCCTCTGAAAGTAAATGAACAAATCAAGAAGCCTAGTTACCTTCCCCCACCCCCACCCCCGAGGAAAAGTAACTCAGACCTCAGAAGCCTCGCACAGGGACTCCCGTGATCATGCGGTTCCACGTACACGCGTGTCCGGAACAGGCAGCTCCGCAGAGATGCTCTGGGGAGGGTGGGATGGGGGTGACTGCTCACGGGGGCCAGGCTCCCCTCTGGTGATGAAAATGTCCTCAAATTGGTGAGTATACGAAACAAAAACGAAAAAGACCACAATGAATTATACACTTTAAATGGGGGAGTTTATGGGGTATGAATTATATCTTGATCAAGATTTTTTTTAAAAAGAAACCTCACAGAGCACTAGTTTAGACAGGATGGTCAGGAAATGCCAATTTATGGAAACAAAATGCTGATGCCCACACGCACACACAGAGCACACTGCCCCAGCATCCTAGCACGCTGCGGCCCTCCACCCACCACCCCTCCTTCCCAGTGGCAGGGACCCCTGCGCCCCACACCCATCTCCCCCGAGTCCCCCACGGCACGGACCCCCCTCTTCAAGCAGAGCTTCCAGACCCACTGACCCCCTTCCTGCGCACACAGGTCCCCGCCTTCAATTGCTTGTCCATTCAGCCAATAGTGGTCAAGAGCTTATTCTAGAGAAGAAAACCCAAAGAGTTTACACTGAGGTATCTGCCTTCTGATTCCAATAATAAAGTTGACTTCTCCCTGTGTAGCTCGTCTATAATGCAAACACGGCAGACGTTGCGATTCACAGCTAATGAACTGAAATTTACTGTGATCCACCTTTTCATCCTGAAGTCGCCCCTATTTGTGTTCCCACTACAGACCTAAAACCCAAGAATAAAAAACGTGTTAAACCAAACTGTTCCACTGCAAAGTGTAAACAGAATGTTTTTAATTTTAAAAAGATCTGATTTTTATACTTTTTTATACTTCTCAGGCATAAAAAAGGCAGGGGTGGAGAGAACCTGGCTTGACACTATAGGAACTTTCTTCAGGGAATGATGGGACCCCACGTGGCAGCCAAGGAAACTGATGCAAGGACCGAGAAGGACCCACCGACCGTCTGCTGTGAGCTGGAGGCCACCTCTGCAGGCCTCTCAAATCAGGGTGACCCTTGTCCCCCACACACGGTGATTGTCCTCGGGTCCTCGGGCAAGGTCCCTGGCCCAACGTGAGCCAAGACTTCAGTTTTATGGTCTGACCTCATCTGGGACCAAAGGCCTCCTAACATCGTGTCAAGTTCCAGGTCCACTCTGACCTTCAGATTTGTCCAATCCACCCTGAAGGACCTGCCAAAGGCAGAGCTGCAGGTTCTGTGGATTCTGAGCAGGGGCTGTCACTGCCGATAAAACCTCTGGGACACACGTATACAATTTCTCAAGGAGACCACTCCGAGAGGGACAGCTCCGATTACCACATTTAAGTTCTAAGGCGTTACTTTTTAGGAATCAGTCACATCACTTTCCGGTCAGAGTCCAGACTCAGGAAGGTGTCCTGTCAATTGTTCCCGAGCCTACGTGGAAACTCACGCGCCTGGGCGAGGGCTAGCTGGCCTCTTCCTGGCCCAGGAGAGGCAGGCCTGCAAGGCCAAGCAGGCCAAGCATGAAGGGCGGACAGTCTGGAGCTCAGTCAGGCGCTGTGAACGACCCCCGGTCCTGACTCACCAGCTCCCCAGAATGGGCGAGGGAGGACCCTCTCTGACGGCACTGGCTTGGCTGTGTCGCTGCCCAGTAAAACGGCGCTTGTAGGCCATTCTAGAAGGCAGGCTTTTCTTCTGTTCACACTGGCCATATGCACTTCTCCCAATTAATCTGAATTAATAAGGATTTGTTTCAAAAGCACATGGCGTTACGGTGTTACTATAATACTGTTAATCAAAATGTAAAAGAATGTCAAGTGCGAGTTGACAGCCTAGATTTTAAACTGGTCCCAAACCGCTCCGCGCATGTGTGTGTGAGCACATGCGTGTGTGTTGGTGATGACAGAGGGGGAGACGCGGCGATGAGGAAAATGCACCAGACCAGGGGCGGGAAGGCAGGGTTCCGGCTCAGACCTGCCACACCTGGGGCTTCATTTTCCCCTCTGTGAAACGGGGTCCCTCACAGGGCGGCTGGGAGGACCAGGCAGAGAGTGCATGGGGAGAATGGGGCAAAAACTGAGAAGATGAGGACACAGGGCGGGAGGGCCGCCCGGTACTGCCAAACTCTGTGATTGCCACGTGCAAAGCCTCCAAAGAAACCCATGTGGCATCAGGTCTCAGCAAGGCCCTGCGACAGGCCCGGAACTACACGGGGGCCAGTAGGAGGTAAAGCAAACATGGGACAAAAACACGGAAAGGAGGCAGGGAGAGACCCTGAGCGACGCTGCCCCCCCGCTGTGACCCCGATGCACCACACGGGCAGCAGACCGGGGCAGTAACTTGCACGGGGTCAGCCGGGCTGAGAAGAGACGTTTCCTGAGACCCCAGGCCCCCCACTCTCTCCAGGGACCCAAGTCAACATCAGTTCCCGCCTGCTGAGGGTCCGCTGTGGGCTGGGGCCTCAAAGCCCAGGGATTACAGGTGAAGCAGGTAAGAAGCCGTGAGGTCACGCACCCACGGCCCCAGCAGGCAGAGCCCAGACCTGGCCCTGGTGCCCAGGGCTCTCACACGGGCCCTCTTCCCACTGCCTTTCCACCACGAGTGCTGCCCCAAGACCGTCAGAGACCTCGGGAGGTGAGGCTCATTTTGCAGTACGGATGGCTGTCACGGGCACCAAGGACAGATTTCTTGAGACAACCAGCATGACCCAGAACTTATCTAACCTTCCTTCTGCTGTTTCTGATCAAATCTGGAAAAGTCCAACCAATTTTCTCCAAATAGGAAAAGCCCCTGAGCAAAGCCAGACCCCTGGTTGAAAGCACTGAGGCTGCAAACTTAAAGAAGCCAAAGTCTCCTTCCACCCTGGCCCTGCCCCTCTGTCAGAGGCGCCAGGAGCCGCTACAGGACACGGAGACCCGTGGAGCCCAGGGAAGCCCGAGGCGAAGGTCCGGAACTGCGGAGGCCCAGGCCCGAGGGCAGGACTGGGCCTCTGTGAGGGAGCGCCCTGGCAGCCTCCCCAGCACGGGGACCGTGAACCTGACAGAGGCTGAATAAAGGGGCGCAACTGTCCAAGGCCGGCCTGGGACGTGGCTCTGCGCGGTGCACAGACCAATTTACATAACAGGCCTTTTGTCGCCCCAGATAAGAGCAGGAGAGGTGCTTGCTCGGGACGCTTTCAGGATTTAGAACCGGCTGAGATTTCCTGGGGGACCGGGAGGCAGGGAGGAGTGAGGGGTGGGGAGGGGCGGATTGGGAAATAATCTGTCTGACCTGGGGGGAGAATGCTCACAACAGCAATAATAAAATATCCGCTTGTACCTGTGACTCCTCGGTTCCAGCCACAGCAGCTCTTCCAGGACAGATGAGGAGGAGGCGCACTGACTGCCTTTTCTTACAGGGGGACCAAAAGGGAAGTTGTTCTTTGTTCTTTTTACTGTACGTCTTTTTATGTCTTTGAAAGTTTGAAACTCTGAGTCCTGAGGATGAACGATCCAAAAACATGCAAAGGGAATTTTCAACTATTTTGAGCATGTCCAGAGCGACCAGCAGCTTCTAGATCTGCTCTCGAAGCTTGGTCTGCACGGTGGCAGGCACGGTGGGTGCACGTGGAGCAGGGCCTGGGGGCCCCCCGCCCCGGACAGAGTCCTCCTAGCAGGCAGGGCAGCTGCAGGAGCCAGCTGGGGCTGGCCGGGCGTCCTGTCAGCTGACAAGCACCCTTAAAGTCCTTGGGGTTTCAACCCTCGTTACTGAAAACCTATCAAAATGCCCAAGTCCACACGCTGCTCTCAAACCGCAGTGGTCAAATTGCATTTTCCCTAGATTCATTAACCTGCAGAATCTCAGGGTCATCATTGCCAGCTGAGAGGGACTCAGGAGGGTAGTCAAGTGTATAAATGAGCACTGGACCTAAGAGCCAGGCAGACCCTGGGTTCAAAGCCTGGTTTTATATGAAAACGAATGTATGTATGTATCTGCATGACTGGGACACTGTGCTGTACACCAGAAATTGACACATTGTAACTGATGTCTACTTCAATAAAAACATTCACTCAAATTAAAAAAAAAATTCTGGTTTTGCCACTGACTTGTGTGTGGCTTTGGGCGTGCTGGTCCCTTCCCTTATTTTGGCCTCCACTTCCTCCCTGTAAATAAAAATCCATTAACAGACATGGAGTGAGCACCATGTGTTCACCACTGTTGTAGATGGGGGATTCACAGGAACTTGAGGCAGACTGCAACCCCGCACTTTCGAGGAGCCAACACTATATGGGGAAGACCCACAAACAAGGGAACGCCAAGTCCTGGGAACTGCCATGAACTTACCCCTGAACTTACCCTGTAATGGGATGGAAGGCTGGGAGGTCAGGGGAGGCCTCTCTCTGAAGAGGTGGCCTGGGCAGGAGGAGCTGATTGACAAAGCAGCTGTTACACAGGTATCTGGGGGCGAAGCGTGTGTGACAGGCAGGGCAGCAGATGCAAAAGGCCTGGGGCAGGCATGTTTGAAGGACAGAAAGGGCTGGTGAGGCTGGAGAGTCGTGAGTATGGGGCAGAGGCAGGGAGATGGAGTGGGTGAGGCAGGCAGGGGCCCTTCTCTTCAGGTAAGGGGTCTGGATGTCTGACTGCAAAAAAGGAAGTGACTATAAAAATAAAGTTGATTTAATTAGGTCAGGGATTTTTAAACTTTTTATTTTTTGGCAGCAGAACTCCTCAGTCAAATAAAAACAAGTGGAACTTCAGTGTAAAACTAGGTAAAAGCACTAGTATTGCTCAACCAGGTGAGAAGCTAGTTAAGGCCCCGTGGCCTCCAGGCCTGCCCCCCACAGCCCGCAGCACCCCAGCCCGGGCTCAGAGGGGCTGGAAGGCCACTTGGCGAGCAAGAACTAACAGGCACCAGCAGCACAGGGAGGAGACTTAGAAGCCCATGCCGGGTACTTGCTGGACCCCAGACAGGCCTGGAAAGGCTTTAAACTAAATCCCTGATGTGGACTGCTTTCTGCAGAAATGGCAGCCATGAAGTCTGGCTCATCAAAGGGTCCAGTTCAAATCTCGCTGCTAAAACTGTAGGGACAGAAAACAGAGCAGCAGTTGCCAAGGGAGGGCACTGGCACAAAGGGACACAAGGAGCTTTCTGGGTCGATGGGAGTCATCTATACCCTGAATGTGGTGGTGGTTACAGGGCTGTACACGATCGTCAAAATTCCCAGAACTGTACACTTGAGATGAGTAACGTTTACTGTGTGTAAGTCAAACTTCAATAAACTTGATTTAAAAAAAAAAAAAGTTGCTGGAAGACACCCCGGAGGTATTTTATGGGTGGGGAAGAACGATCGGCTTCTGCTGAGTCAGGATGGCCCAGAACCCAGGGCTGGAGAGACTGTCCCCCCACACCCACCCAGCTTTAATTCGCTGGCTTCAGGTTTCTCCCGCTGCAAAATGATGAGGTAAGTAACCGCCACAGGCTTTCCCACTCCTAATCATCAGATTGCAAGAAGCCACCTGGTGTGGGGGAAAGACCCCCCAATGCCGCTGAGTTGGAAAAACTGGAAGAAAAATCCCCTGCGTCTCAGTTCCCAGCTCTGTGCCCGGGGACACCTGTCCTGTGTGAAATGGGATTCATCACAAGAACACATCTGTCAAACAGCTGGCACTCAACAAACTCCCCAGGGGGCGGCCGGAGTAACCCTTAGGAGTCTACCCTGCCTCCACTACTCTCCTGGCCCCAGTCCCCCCACTGCCTCACAAGAAGAGCGATCTGGAGGTGACCAGAAGAAAAGCAATCACTGCCTGCCCAGCATTGCATAACCTGCGCCGGGCACACGGTACACCCCAGGCTCAGCACAGGTCGTTATCTCGCCAGGTAAACAGGAACACCCTACCCCCTCCTTGACCACCGCCAGCACCGGGGGAAGGGGAGGAGGAGAGGGCGCCAGCTTGTTTATGCCTGTCCGTCCACAGGCCACTTCCCCGTGGCGGCTGGCATTCTCTCAGGGGCACAAACGCATCTGTGGACACACTCCACCCATCCCACAGCCCTTCCCTCACCACCTGCTCTAAAGGGTGGTCCCGAATAATGACTCAACGCTGCTGGCCACACCTTATTCTTTTTTCCTATCCTAAGGAGACCAAAAACACACAGAAACCCAAAAGAATATTTAAAAAGAAAGAACTCCCTTTGGGCAGGGAGTTTCTGCTGCCCCGTCACATCAACTCTAGACGCACTGTGGTCGCATACCGACTGTTGGCTTACTTCTTCTCCATGGTGGGGCAGGAGGGAGGCAACACCCAGAAATTATCCCAATTTTGCAGAAACAAAGAGCTGAGTATTCTGGAGAAAGGCCACCGTGAACAGGCCCACCGCAGCCCAGGAAGGCTGAGCATCCCAGCATGCGGGCTCAAGGGACTCCAACCACTCTGGCTCAACTAGAAAACACGGAGATGACAGGAGGCAACCCGCACCCTGCCTGGCGCCTGCCCGGGGCTCTTAGAGCTGTCCCGGAGCGCGTGTACACGCAAATCCATGAAAGAACGGAAAGGATTTCCGTGCAGCGAGGTTAAGTAAAGCTACTGAGCAAGAACAATGGTCTCTGACTCTATTAGGGAGGGCCAACGCCAGGTTAAGAAACCGATTCATTAATCACAAATATTAGTTCTCGAACCATTGCCAGGACACTGTGGCAAAGACATCCTGCTGTGTCTGTTCAGAGCCATTGCCAAAGCTCGGTCCTCTCCCCCACCTTCCGGTATCTGTGAAGTTTTCAGTTCCTCCCGAGCTGCAGCTGGGGGAGGGGACCCAGGCCGGCCCTAGACGAGTAAAGTTCCACCACCAGGTCCACAAAGAGACTGCAGGGAGGCGTGGCCAGGCCGGAAATTCTGACAAAAAGTTTTGGCCCTCCGGTCCTAGAAGCAACTACTTCCTGGTCCCTCCTAGTCGTGGGGGGTGTCGTCTTCTGCCTGGGGTCCCCACCCGAGGGCCGAGCTGGGAGCTCCCACCGCGGTGGGGCAGGGGCAGGCCGGCCAGGCGCCCCGCTGTGCCCGCACCCGAGGCGCCCAGCCGCCTGGCACTGGAGAAGCTATTTTGGAGAAAAGTCCCCCAGGGGTGTACGTAGCTCAGGAGGGCAGGGCCTCCACCTCTGCACTCCCTCCGTCACGCAGCCACGCGCCCTGAGGCGGGGGCTCTGCACACCGAAGCCGGCCCCGACGCCGAGGCCAGGCCTGCTCGGACAGGAGGAAGGGGAGGGAGCCAGAGGGGCCGCCAGCCGCCCCCGAGCAGTCGGGGCGCTCGCCGCGGACCCTGCCCCCGCCGGGAAGACCCTCCAGGGCCCTGGCCGAACCGTCGTGCCTGGGGCCCGGCTGCACGGCGGCCCCAGGCCCGGCCTCCCACCTTGACCCGCTGGCCCTGGATCTCCAGCGTCTTCATGGTGAAGTCCACGCCGATGGTGCTGCCCTGGCGCTCCGAGAAGGTGCCGGTCTTGAAGCGCTGCACCACGCACGTCTTGCCCACGCTAGCGTCGCCCACCAGCACCAGCTTGAACAGGAAATCGTACTGCTCGTCCGGGTCCCCCGGGCCCGGCCCTGCCATGGCCGCGCGGGAGCCCGAGCGCCGGCGCTCCGGACGCTGGGGCGGCCTCGGCTCGCGCAAGCCGCGGGCCGCCTGGCGACGTGGAAGCGCCGCAACACCTGGAGAAAGGGCGCCACCGCCCGCCGGCCGCCCCGCCCCGGCCCGCCCGCCGGCCCGGGCCCCGCGGCCGCGGCTCCGCCCCGGACTCGCCCGGCCCGGCCCTCCGCTCCGCGCCAGGCCAGTGCGGCCCGCAGGCCCGGGCTGGGCGCCGCCCCGGGGCCGCCCCCAGCCGGACTCCGGCCTCAGACCTGCCCTCCGATCAGACTCCGCCCCCAGGGCCGCTCTCGGTCCCGTCCCCGCCGGGACTCCGCCCTCATGCCCGACCCAATCAGAATTCACCTTCGGACCCGCCCCGCCAGACTCCGCCCCCCGGCCGGCTCTCAGACCCACCCCCAACCGGACGGCGCCCTCTGTGCCGCCCTCAGCGCGTTCACTCCTCGGCTCCGCCCCTAAGCCCGCCCACAGCCCAGCTCCACCCGCAGCACGGGTCCCAGCACGGCCACGCCCCCATCTCCCCCAGGCCTGGCCACCTGCCCGGGCTCCCCAACCTGGGCTCTGCCTGGCCACAGTCAGGAGCAGGCTGGAGAGAAGGGGGGCTCTCTGGGCCTGTTAATGGCCTCCTCTAGGGTGGGTCTCTGAGGAAGGCACGCCCACGGCAGTGTCACCTCGGCGCTCACAACAGCAGGGCCGACGGCGCAGAATCCCTCCGACAGAGGCGGGATAGGGGTCGCACCCCCAGACTGAAGAAGGGAAGGCCTGGTGGAACACTCCGAGGAGGAGAGGAGGAGGCCTCCGTGAGGCCACAGACTAAGCTGGGGAGGAGGCCAGCGTCCTTGTGGGCGGTGAGCTCAGGGTGACACCCCAGGATTCTGGGGGAGTGGAATGAGAGGGCTCCGTCTGAAGGGAGGCTAGGCCAGGAGGAGGAGCTGGGGGATCCCACGCCCCCAAAACTGCCTAGCTGGGGTGGAGGCAGCTGCCCAGACGACCCAGGATGGGCGGGCCCAGTTGGGGTAGTGGGCCCTGTGGGGGGAACTGACCCACCCGGTAAACACCAAAGACTGGCGTGAGGGGGGGAACCAGGAAGGTCCGTGGGGACTTCTGTGGGAGGGTGGTGACCCACTCCCCAGATGGCCAGTGAACCAGGGATCCTCCGAGGAAGGAGGCCCAGACGTCTGCGAGTGGCTTAAGACAGATCAAACAGGACCTACTCCCTAAAGGCTCCCCAGTCACCAAGATGGAAGGGGACTGAGAAGACTCCCGCCTGTTCGGACAACCTCTCCTAAAGGGGCTGCAGCACTCCAGCTTCATGTAAGTAAAAGACTTGATTAATGCCTGCCGTGGGCCAGGTACTGTTTGCAGGCCTTGCAAAACATCAGCGCACAAAGCAGAGAAAAACACACACCCTCCCCAGCAGAAAAGGGAAGACGGCCTTCCTGTTACTTAAGGAGACCACAGAGAGCAAGTCCAGCGGGAGGGCGTAGCTCGAGTGGTAGAGCGTATGCTTAGCCTGCATGAGGTCCTGGGTTCAATCCCCAGTACCTCCTCTAAACATTAAGTAAGCCTAGTTACCTCTCTCCTCCTCCCCACCAAAATAATAAATACACTTTTAAAAAAGAGAGCAAGTCCCCTAGGACCAGGACCCCTGAGGACCGTGACCAATTCTACTGGCCAAGTGGGGGAAGAAACTGGATCGGGAGGCAGAGGCAGGCCCCTGAGAGCTACTGAGCACCACTCCCGTGGGAAACACCCAACCGCACCAGACAGGAGCCCCCAAGCAGACCTGTGAGCCCAGCTTCATAACATCAGGTTGGAGTGGCCGGACAAAGCCTGCATCCAGGGCAGCAGCAGACTTAAGGACACGGGGTGGAAGGCTTCTGCATGCTGGGTTGGCTCTGAGGAAGGGGACACGTCAAAGCCCAGGACCCCAGGAAGCAACTTCTGCCTCCAGCTCCGAGCGGCTCCCACAGCACCAGGGGGAGACAGGGAGGGAAAGGGGCGTCCAGGAGCCAGGATGGGCCAAGGTCCCACCAACGGAGGCACAGGGAGAGGAAGGGAGAAGGTTGGGCAGCTGTGGGTAGGGTGGACGACTGGCTGGATAGCTGAACTGGCCTTTCCACTGGCCTGGCCTGGAGCTGGTTTGGGGTGGGGAGGGGAACTTTGGTCTGGGTGTGGATTTTGTCAGAAAACCCAGCCACCACTTGCATTTGTGGGGTGATGGAATCGTTCTAAAACTGGAGTGTTGAGAAGGTTGCATGACTCAGGAAGTTTATTAAAATCATGAAGCTGCACGCTTACAGTAGGTTTTTATGGTCTGTAAAGTATACCTCAGTCATGTTAAAAAATACCTGCGCTTCCTCTTTGGTGGTAGACTCCCAAAAAGCACTGCGGCATTTTATCTGAAATTGAATTATGCTTGTTTGAAACGGAGCAATTCAAAAATGTCTACGATGCCTCCCTTAATGCCCCAAATTTAAAATAACGCACATCCCCAATTTTTAAAAGTGTGCCAAGAATTTAACATTCTTAAAGCTCACGGTGGATGGGCTGAGTTTTCAGTTTGTGCTCTTGCCACACGGTGGCACCATCCTAGCTGACACATGCACCTGCTGTGACCTCAGCATCCGGGAGCAGAGCGCCCCCCAGTGGTAAGAGGGACAAGTGCCTTCCTCCCTCTCTCCCTTTCTTCCTTTTCCCTCTTCCTCTTTCCCCCTCATTTTTTTTCCTTCCTCCCTCCCTCCCTCCATTTCCTTCCTCCTTTCTTTTTACACCTTTTACTCTCTACAGTCACCATTGTCAAAATATCATCCAATTTTCTTTATTTGGCAGGGCCCAGGCTCTTACTGAAAATGTGCCCCCAGTCAGAAACAAAGGTGAAAAAACACCATGAAGACCAGGCACCAGTCGTGACACGTCGTGTTCTTAATATAGAAGAGCGCTGGCTGCAAAGTATTAGAAAATGAAAAGCCGCAAGAATGCAAAAATCTGCTGCAGCGGCGGTAGATTTAGGTGCCGGCCTGGCGCTGGCTGCCTGCTGGCGGCCAGAGACCAGAGGCCATCAGACATTCTGCGCACCGCCACCCCCCCTCCCGTCCACCTAGAGCGTCACACAGGCCAAAGGAGCCCTGCTTCGTGGTGCCAGTCTCACGCTTGAGGCTCTGACTGGAAATAGGGGGTCACCAGGCTCTCAGCATTCCCTCTCCAACCTCCACCAGCCCCGTGGTGCCCTCCCACCCCACCGCTACCCCCACCCCCGCACAGTACCCTCCTTGGCTTCCTCCCTCTCAGCTTCTGGTTGGTCCCCAGCGCCCCTGCCCCCACTAAGTGGGCTCACTGGGCAGACGCCAGGGACCAGCCCCAGACCCTTGGGAACACCCACTCACCTGCCCAACTGCTCCCCTGTCCTGAGGACCAGCCCTTAACCCCCTAGCTCTGAGTCCCACCTGGCACCACCAGAGGGACCTGGGAGCACATCCCACCTTACTGGAGTGGGAACCCGGGCTCAGTCATGCAGAGAAGGACCCAGTGCAGCCCCACCGGCGGCCTTCCCTCTTCATTCTTCCCCTGAGGGTGGTGCAGGAGGGGACACGCGATGCTGCCTCCCCACAGTGGGCCTGTCTCAGACGCCAGGGCAGGAGAACGGTGTCAATCTCTTCCTTGTTTATAAATTGCCCAAGAGCCGGAGCACGGGGGGGGGGGTGTCAGCGGCTGCAGGGGAGGAGGGCACTGTGAGGCCTGGGTGGGGCTGGCGTGGTGAGTCCTAAGGCGCCACAGAAGGCTGATGTGTCAGACTCAGGAGGGCGGTGGAGCGAGGGAAGAGGAGGGAAGACCATGGACACGTCTGTGTGCAAAGCTGCCATTCTGGAAACTGCAGAGCCAAAGCTAACAAACCATGAGACAGATTTCGTCAACCAAAGATTCCTCAGCAGCAGCTGAGCCAAGGTGACCACATCCCCACCAGTGGCCACACCCACCAAGCAGACTTCCCTGCTGCTCCAGGCCTGGGGTGGAAGCCCTGCTGAGACCGTCCCTCTGGGGCTGCCTGCAGGGCAGGAAGAGGCCCGGGGTTGGGCCCATCTCTGCCAGGGACACCTGTAGGCTCAAACTGCTCCTCCATCTGAGCCCTGGACACTGATTCCACACTACCTGCCTTCATCCCGGGAAGCCCCGCGAGGCCCGCGTGGGGAGGGGCTGGAGCAGGGGCTCCTGTTTCTGTCTGGAAGGACTGGAGCCCGGACAGTCTAGGGGGCCCCACTCCAGGCACCTGCCAACCATCTTTCCAGGGACAAGAAACAACCGTTGTTTGAACAGCCTGCTCTCATTGAATGCCAGGCGTGTCCTTTGGAATCCACACCTGGGCCAGTCTGAGCTGGGGTCCCCTGGCCCCCAGGGGCTCAAACCAGGGCCAGGCTGTCCCAAGGGCCCTCCCTGGCCTCTGCCCACTCCATGGGACTGCCCAGACCCCAGTCAAACTCAGGGGGCACCAGGTCCACTCCTGGACTTTGAAACAGAAAAACTGAAGACAGGGCCCAGCGGGACCTGCTCAAAGTCCCCACTCAGTTCACACCTGAGTTTGCCCTGGGGCCAGGCCTGGGCTGAGTCTGACCCTGCCCAGCCCCCAGAGCTCCAGCCTCGACCTCTCCCTCTTCCCTGCACACACTGGCCCAGGGGCCCCTCTGACCCATTCTCCAGGGAAGCCAGGATGCTGAGTGCCCTGTTTCACTGCTCTGAAGCCCCTGGCACCTTCATCACAGCCAATCCCCACACCCGGCCCCTGCCCAACCTCCACCCCAGGCTGCAGGGAGCTTCCTAAGGCAGGTCCCACCCCCTCGCTCACACCAGCACCGCTCCTGCTGCCCTCAGGTCCTTCAGGAGGCCCATGGAGACTGGCCACTCCCCCTGGTCACTCGTCACCTCCAGCCACATGCCCAGGACCCCTCTGAGCCTGAGAAGCCCCTCCCTGCACCACCCAGGGCTGTGGCCTCTGCTGTGGGTTCCACTACCAGGGAAGATGAGACTTGGCTGGGACAGGGAGTCTGGACTCGACTCCTGGGCGCCTGAAGTGTCCTTCACAGGCCGGTGCTGCAGGCCCCACGGCTTCAGCCCTGATCTGCAGCTGTGGGTGGGCGAGGGGGCTCGGGGAGGATGACTCTGCCACCCCTCAGCTCCCAGATGTACGGCAGCTGGGCCCAGCCCTCCCACACCGGGGCTGCATGCTTCAGGACCCCGTCCCCTGCGGCGAGTGTGACCCTCCTGCCCCGGGGCAGCCGCGGCCTCAGGACAGGCCACCTGGGGCACAGGCCTCAGACAAGGAGGTTTCCCTTTCATACAAAACTCTTTAATAAAAATAGCTCTCTGCAAATCAGTCATCAACAGAAGTAGCAAACGCAAATTCCTGCCACCCGGGCAGGAAGGCACCAGGCGGCAGCGGGGCAGGGCTCCGCCAGCAGGGACGAGTGGGCTGCGGGCTCAGGGCTCACACATCTTTTCATTTCTCGAGAGGAGTTACAGATGTGCCTCTAGGAGAAACTTCATTTTCCAGCAGTGGGCATAAACCGATCGCCCTCCCCACCCAGTGACAGGAGGAAGCCACACAGGACGCTTGCAGGCGGCCAGTGGGCGGCGTGTCCTACACACTCAGGACAGGAGTGAGGGGTCACATGTCAGCAAAAGACTGGTACAAGGTGGCGCCGACATGCTCAGCACGCAGGGCTGGCCTGGGAGGCGGGCAGACCCTCCCCAGGGCAAAAGGCCTTGCAGGGCCGCTGTCCACCTGCAGTCACTAACAGCAGAGCCCTGAGGGTTCATGCGGGGCAGCAAGGGACGAGGGACCCCCAGTGCAGCCCTGGCTCAGCCCTAATACCCCAGCAGGCGTTTGGCCTCCTCGCTCTGGGCCTGCAGGGTCTCGCTCGCGTACTTCTGCAAGAGCTCCATCTTCTTCCTCCGCACGAGCGCCTCCTCAATCTGCAGGCAGCAAGAGTCGAGGGCTGAGGCTGTAGCCCCAGGGCCAGCCGGGGCGTCCGCGGTCGGGAGGGGACGGCCACCCAGGAGCCCAGCACCCAGGGCCAGGAGCCCCACGTGGACAAGACAGTGCACGATTTCCCTCCAGCAGATGGCCCCGCCTGCGGATCCCCGCCCTGCTCTGAGCACAGGGACGAGCACCGGCAGCCTTGGTCCTACCTCCTGCTGCGACGGCACGGGGACGTGAGCGATGAACTTCTGCTGCCCGTCCTCCCCGCCTTTCTCCTGGCCGCCCTCCTCGTCAGACTGCGAACAGAGCACAACCAAAAGCCGTGGGGAGGGGCACGTAAATAAATGTAAATGCTGCTGCTGCTATAAAATGCACTGCTCTGCAGGTGTTTAAAGGAAAAAGCAGCAATGAGGAAGTTTTGCACTCAGAGAAAGATACCCAAGACACACGGTTAAGTACGAAAAGCACCAGGACACCGTGACTCTCGCGCAGCCGTCGGCAGGAGGGAAGAAACAAGAACTGAAACCAGCGACCAAGGGAGCAGCAGCGGGAGGGGGACGGGGCTGCGAAAGAGAATCTTTGTCCAACATGCCTCTGGGCTTCTTGATTGTTGAATCTTGTGAATACATTATCTATTTTAATTAAATTTTTTAAACGGACCACATTTAGTAAAAAAATCAACTCAGAGGCTGCATGAGAGTCAACAGAGGTTACTAACAACCGAAGGAGATGACGCGGCCTTGGATACACGAGGGGAGAGGACTCCAGTGCGGGGAAGGGGCCAATGTTGGCCGGCCCTGGTGCCAGACGCCCCGTCCTCCCCTCCCACACCAGCTGCCACGTGGAGCTGGCCGGATGCCCTTCAGTGCAACCTCTCAGATGCCGCTGGTCAGAGCACCAACTGGCCCAGGCACTCGGGGGAACGATCTGGCTGCATCCACTGATGCTGACTACGTGCCCGCCTCTCGTGTGCAAATCCCATTCCTCAGGGCATCTTCCCACAAGGAAGTTTGTCGGAGGAAGTTCGGCCCCAAATGGACATGAAGCAGACACACAAAAGCACAGTGGCCCCACGACACAGCAGGTTCAGAGACAAGAGAAAATGTAAGGACTCTTGAGAGGTCAGGAGAGTGACCCAGCGGGAGTGGGGGCAGGAGCAAGCCCCCCGTGCTGGTCGTGCTGTTTCTCCACCGGGCATTTGCTACATAAGTGTCGTCTTGTGACAGGTCACTGACCTGCACACTCAGGACTCAGGAACTCTCTGTGGAATATCACTCAGCTACAGAAGGAACAAACTCTTGAACTCACTGCTTGGGGTGGCTCTCGAGGGCACTGTGCTGAGCGAAGGCCGCCTCCAAAGGTGACGCACAGTGCGATTCCATTTATTAAACGTTGTCAAAACGACAAAATTACAGAGATGGGGCAGAGATGAGAGTTAGCCGGGGTGGGGGGCAGCTGCAGGGAAGGACGGTATCCTGACAGCGAAGGTGGCTGCAAGAATCTGCATGTAGGGTAAAGATACAGAGCCCCACACGCTCTGACACAAAGTGCATTTCCCAGTTCTGATGCTGTCCTGGAACTGAGACGTAGCCGCTGGAGGATGCTGGGGGAGGACACAGGACCTCTCTGTTTAACACCTCTGCAACTTCCTGTAAGTCTCTAATTATTTCAAAATAAATAATTTTAAAATCCTTTAGTGTCTTTCCATTGCTCTTACAACAAAGGAAAACACTTGTCCCTGTGGAACCGGGGCCCTTGCCTGTCCAGCCCGCCCCTCCCTCCAGCCGCTGCTCACAGCGAGCAGCCCCATGCCGGGCTCCAACCACACCGGCCTGTCCTGTGCCCCACGCTCCCCCGGGGTCTTCCAGCTCACACCGCTCCCCTGTCTGGAACACTTACTCCTCCCTGTCTTCCTGATCTCAGCTGAGGGGCCACTTCCTTGGGGGTCTCTTCCCTCAAAGGGCTCTTCCTGCCCCATCTGGACCTCCTGTCACAACTGTCATTCCCAGTGTGTCTGCTTACAGATGTCCCCCCACTGGGCTTGGAGCTAAGAGCGGGGCATGTTTGCAGCCGGGCCCCTCGCACTGGCCGAGCTCACAGCGCCACTCATGAAGCAAACATCCTTCGAAAGAGCAAATGGATTATGTGCACCAGAGACTCTTCCTCGGGCACACTGCTGTCCTGCTCCAGGTGCCTGCCTGTGAGCCCAGCCTCAGGTCTTCCAAATCCTGTGTGACGCTAAGTCACTACGCCTCTCTGAGACTGCTTCCTCACCACCGATGTCACACAGGACCTGACCCATCATCCATGCCTGGGTGCTGTCCCTCCCTTTTCTTAGTCCTGTCCCGGATCCATCCAGGGAGCAAGGCCTGCACACGCCAGGTCCCGCAGAAGAGCTGGGCAGCAGGGGCCTCGGCCTGTGAGGGGTCAGCTCCACCCCAGACCACGACTCTCTGAGTGAGTCCCTCTCCGCTCTGGGCTGGTTTCTGTCCGTAACAGGGGTGGTTAAGGCAACAGGAGAGCTACCGGTGCCGTCACACGAACAGAAACAGCGCAGCCACAGGCGGAAACTCACGTGGCCCCCGGCGCGTTTTAAACCCAACTGCAGCATGTTCGCGCTGGGGCTCTAAGACACAAGGAGGTCACCCTGGGCGTAAAGCACAGCTTGCGAGGCGCTCCCCGGAGCCCCCCAGTGATCCTGCGCGGCGGCCCTCGTCCCCGTCCCCCAGGAGAGGGGGCCGGGGCAGAGCTGGGCCTGGCCCCCGACCCCTCGTCTGTGAGCGAGCCTCCTTCCCGCCGGCCCCATCCCACTGCCCAGGGCGACCCCGGCCGGTACCTCCTCCTCGGTGACGGCGTAGATGTTGACCTCCTCCTCCTCCTCCTCCTCCTCCTCCTCCCCTCTCGCCAGCCGGGCCTCTCTCCCTGCTCTCCACTTCTCCACTAGCTGGGCTCTGACTGCGGACAGGGGAGAGCAGGTGTCACTCACTCTGGCCTCTAAGAAAGCTCTCAGCACCACGCGGGCCCAGGCCCAGGCATCCCCTCTGGGAGGGCTCATGCTTCGTCCTGCCCTGTGGGTGGGAGTCCGGCATGAGGGTGGTCTGGTGTCACACTGGCCACCAAGCAGCCTTCCAGGGCCGAGCCTGGTCCTCCCCAGTCAACGGCCTGAGTGGCTTCCCGACGCGCCGTGCTTTGACCGCCTGTCACCAGAACCACAGCACAGCGCCGCGCCCAGGGACCAGCACCGACGAGCTGCTCACAGCCCCGTCACGAGGCATGTTCCCTTCCAGGCCTTTTCCCATGCGATTCCATGCTTATTTTATCAACTAAACCTGTATGAAGGCTCGGGTGGTGCCTGGAGTGGAGGAAGCATCCGGGGAGGGACGCCTACCCTGCCCCACCCTGCCCTACGCTGACAAGCTGTCGGCTGTGTTTAGAGCAGACCTAACAGCGACCCAAGCAGCCACCACTTCATGATTTCAAGACAGGCCAGTGTGGGAGGGGTGTAGACGGCGGCCTCCCGGAGGACGGGGAGCAGGGCAGCCGCTGCGCCCGTGGGCCCCACCCACCCTGCCTGCCTCACGGTCACCATTTCCCCCTAAAGACAGAAACAACACGAAAACTCCCTTCTGGCATCAAACACTATTGAAAACCCTGTTTTCAAAGGAAAGAAGAGCAAAAAATTAACAAACAGGACCTAATTAAATTTAAAAGCTTTGACGAAATGAAAAGACAACCTACTTAATGGGAGAAAATATTTGCAAACAATATGACTGGTAAGGGGCTAATATCCAACATACATAAACAGGTCACACAACTCAACATCAAAAACACAACAACTCAATTAAAAAATGGGCAGAAGAACTGAACAGACATATTTCCAAACAGGAAATGCAGGCGTCCACAGGCACATGAAAAGATACTCAACATCCCTAATTGCCAGAGAAATGCAATCCAAACCACAGTGAGAGGTCGCCTCACACCTGTCAGAACGGTCATTGTCAAAAAGACCACAAAGAGCAAGTGTTGGTGAGGATGTGAGAAAAGGGAACCCTTGTGCACTGTGGGTGGGAATGTAAATTGGTGCAGCCACTATGGAAAACAGTATGGAGTTTCCTCAAAAACTAAAAATAAAACTGCCATGTGACCCAGCAATCCCACAACTGGGTGTATATCTGAAAAAAACAAAAAAACTTATTCGAAAAGATACACACATCCTAATGTTCACAGGAGAATTATTTACAGTTGCCAAGACGTGGAAGCAAGCTAAGTGTCCATCAACAGATGACTGGATAAAGAAGTTGTGTTTATACAGCAGAATACTACTCAGCCATAAAAAATGACATTTTGCCATTTGCAGCAACATGGATGGACTTGGAAAGCATTATGCTCAGGGAACTAAGCCAGAGAAAGACAAACTATGTATGATACCACTTGTATGTGGAATCTAAAAAAATACAATAAACTAGTGAATATTTTTAAAAAGAAATAGACTCACAGATATAGAGAGCAAACTAGTGATTACCAGGGGGAGAGGGAAGGGGGAGGGTATTAAGAGGTACAAACTGTTACATATAAAGTAAACTATAAGGATGTATTGCAGGGGAAGGGTACAGCTCAGTGGTAGAGTGCATGTTTAGCATGCGTGAGGTCCTTTCCTGGGTTCAATCCCCAGGACCTCCATTAAAAAATGAAAAAAAAAAAAGGGTATATTGTATAACATGGGGAATGTAGCAAATACTTTATAATAACTATAAATGGGGTATAACCTTTAAAAATTGTGATTCACTATACTGTACACCTGTAACTTACATAATATTGTACATCAACTATACTTCAATTTTCTAAACCACCCTAATAAAAATATTCCTTAAAAAAATTAAAAAATAAAACAAATAAAAACCCATTTTCAAAGGAGAGGACAGAAACCAGATGCCACCTGCAATGAAATGCAATGCCCGCAGACCTACGTTTCTTTTCATATTCCTGTTCCAAGGGCACGATGACACCATCATCTTCATCCAGGTAACCGTAGTATTCAAAATCGATCGCCTTCATGAGCTCAGCACGTGTCTTTCTTGGAGGAGGAAGAGCTGAAAAAAAGAGCACCGATGCAGCTGACTTCCCCGTCACCATCATACTCAAGCCTCCTCCCCACACGATGCCATGCAGGCACACAGGATGTGTGTTCACAAAAACATCACGAAACAGGCACTTCTCCATACTAGTAATGGGATTACATTAAGTGGTTCTTCCTTTTTAAAGCCAGTGCTGAAATCTTTCACCCAATTCATCCATTTAGAAGGAACCTACACTAATTTAAAACAAAAAACAAAAGCTGGCCATACCTGATGGACTGAGATGTGTGTCGGAGCATTATTTATACAACATGAAAACCTGGACACCCTAGGATTGTAAACTGCAAGCCTTGTGTGGAGTGGGGCATCCTGTAGCCCCGGACATGCTGTTTCACAAGGTGCTTTGACAACACAGGAAATGCCATAGTGTTTAATGAAAAAACGTATGTATACAGATAAGACAGGAGAACTACAAACAAATAAAAAAGATAAGTGAGGAAGTCCTGACAAATACTTTCAGACTAAGGATTACTATTCAGAATATTTAAGTAATTCTTCAAAGTCAAAAGGGAAATGGCAACCCAAGAGACTGGTCAAAGAGAAAACGCTGGTAACTTAAGAAGAAAAAATTCCTATGTATGAAAGTTTCAATTAGTAATTGAATTCAACTGTCAATTTCATTAGTAACCAGGGAAATAAAAAGTAAAAAGAACACTGCATCAGATCAGCAAAACTTTTATAATCACGAAAATCTGGAAATAACAGAAGCCTACCAAAGGAGGAACAGCTTCACCCATGACACCCTAATCCTCACCCACTCCTCGCTCTAAGGAGAACTGCGTGAGAACCAAGGTAGACACGGGGCGGGAGAGCCACTGTGTTCTGGGGGGCCTCTGGCCAGCGCCCCCACGTGGGTCCACCCCCCATCACTCTCGGTCCACGGCGTGTGAATGGGGGTCACACCGGCTGTGCCCAGGACAGGGCTGCAACCTGGCTGGCTGGGAACCCTGCATTCCTTCAGGCCACAAGACGGAGCTGCGATCCAGTCAAAGCCAACCACACTTACCTCTGAGGATTTTGCTTAAACTGCTTGCGGGGGAAAAGTCTTGCTAAGAGAGGGCAAAACACAAGTGGGTGATAGACCAGAGCGAGAGAGAGAAAACAAGCTCTCACAAAACCGTGACGTGGAGAACTGCCCTGGAACCAGCCACTCCTGAAGGCAACATTGTCAGTCACGTGAGGCAATACATGGAGGCCTTTCTGCTGAGCGTGAATTGGGGCTGAGTCACCCGCCACTTACACTGATGAAGTTTAGTTGATAAAATAAGCATGGAATCGCATGGGAAAAGGCCTGGAAGGGAGCATGCCAAACAGACAATAATGGGGACCTGTCAGCAGGACACTGGGGTGGGGGCGGAGGAGGCTGCACTGCTATTTAAACCACACATATTAAGATTAACTTGGGCACTTTTTTGTTTAAAAGAAAAATTATGACTGGAATAAATAAAAATAAATTTAGAAACAACGTAAAGGCAAAAAAAAAGAAGAAAAGAAACACACACAGCACCACCTCACGATCGCCCCGCCCCCTCCACCCTCAGAAGCTGGGGGGGAGCGCGCCCCAGCACGTCGGCAGTCATGACGCCATCTCTCACTTGGGAAAATGTGGCTTGTAGCCCAATTTGCTGTGTTTTCCAACTTCTCTGTAATAAGATTATATTGCTTTCATAATGAACGGCATGACAAACTGAATTATTTGTCAGCGATGTGAGTGACGTGTGCAAAGCCAGTTTCAGCATAAGCAATTTAAAAATAAGCAGGGCTGAAGGAAGGCAGGGCTATATTTTTAAACAAACAGGAAAACCGACTGGCAGGAAAGAGCAGAATGCCGATGGCGGCAAGAGTGCTGGCACCACCCTTCTCCACTTTTCACACTTCTTTCTGTAAAATGCTCAGGCTGCTTTCCTAAGTGTCAAAATTAAAACACATGGCAATTCCCCACCAGCGGCTTCCCACTGCACTTTGGAGGCCGAGGTCTGCCCGCAGCTCCCAGGGTGGTGATGGGAAAGGTAGCAGCTGCGAGGGGCGCGGCTCGACCCACTCCCCTCACTTACACACAGTAGGGTGCCACCCAGGTTTCATCTGTTTCTCAGCTGGGAGTATCTGCAACCCAACAAGTGACTGAAACATAAACTTCAGGGCAGCCCCGGGAAACAGGGGACACTGCACGCAGGGGCCCCTCACTCAGACAAGATGCTGTGTGCAGAGAGTGCCACGTGGCAGCAGTCAGTTCCGCCCCAACTGCCTGCCCAGGCCTGTGACTCCCACTCCCGGTGCTCAGAGCTCCTCACTTACAATCGAGGAGCAGTAACTCCCTGATACTGCAGGGCGGGCGTGCAGCTGAGAGGCCCCAAGGGGAGAGCAGCCAGCACCCCGCGCGCCTGCTGCCCTGACCATTACTACCAGGGAACGAGGCAAAGCCTCACTGGCGTTAGGTACTCACGCTCTTTTTCAAACAGCTCTCTAACACCAGGCAAGTCTTTCGCGGCTCCAAAGTACTTGTAACCTCGGTTTCCTGGGACTTCCTTCCCTTCATGATCCAGCATTTTAGGGCCAACTTTCTTAATGGGAAGGAAAAAAAGAAAATGGATCTGATCCTTAAGCCCACCGTTTCCATGTCTGCAAATGTATTTTAAGATAATATGCTAAACGTGGAAGACACACAGTAAAACACTTAGGTACTGTTTTTATCCCTTAAAAAGCAACCTGAGTGTCATCTTTAAGTCTTCTAAGCGTTAAAAAGACTCTAGAAGAAAACAGACAAAAGCATGAATGCTGACTGTGGATGGCGGAACTTGACAGTATCTCATGCGTTAGTTGTGTGACGCTTCCAGGAGGGGAACAGACCCGGGCACCACTCCAGGACACTCTGACAGGAGGCAGGGTCACCACAGAAACGCCAGGGAGCTGAGATGGGAAGGCTCCTGGCACAGTGGCCGGAGCAGAACAGAGCAGGTGCCTGAGGAACAGGGGCGCCTCTCCCTCTGCGGCGGGGAGAACGCACCCCTCACCTGCAGGCCAGGCGCTCAAGTGCGCATTCCAGTTCTCTGCTAAGGGGGCCGCAGAGGCGGCCAGGACGACACGTAGGAAACGGCATGTATTTCTTATGCAATATGTTGCTGCCCGCTGACCAGACACTACGCTTCAGGTGACCTGAGGTAGGTCTTTTCACAAAGGGGTAAGTGGGGCAGGCCCTGGGGCGGCGTGTTTCAAAGGTGAGACCCAGGAGTGGGTCGTTGAATCCATTAATTAGGTCACAATCATCCACTTTTTAAAAATCAAAATAGAACAGAATGGAAAATATCTAAGTGCACCAACACACACAGAGTACTTTCAGGGGAGAGGGCACAGCTCAGCGGCAGAGCGTGTGCCTCGCAGGCACGAGGCCCTGGGTTCCACCCCCAGCACCACCCCATTAAATAATAAATAAACAGACCTAATTATCCCCACCAAAACATTAATTTAAAAAAAGAGACAAAAAAACAAGAAAGGGAAGAATGGAGTGTCCCCTGGGCCCCTCAAGTAAAAAGGCTGACGAGGACTGTCCCAAATCCCAAGGAGTTCAGAGAAGAATGTGGGGGGCTGAGGTCACTTCAGAAGGGGACCCCCAGAGACTGCGGCCTCACTAAGTCAGGTGCCTGGCCTGTTCCGAGGCCCGGCTGCAGCTGTGAGCCCCGCCCCACTTGTCCCACAGGTTCTTTCAGGCCCCTCCCACGTCTCCAGTGCCCGCTCAGCAGCAGGCCTGCTGGGAGCTGAGGGGCTGCAGAGAGAGTCAGGACCCGCCCTGCCTGCCCAGGGCTCCCGAGCTCACCCCAGGGCCACGGGCTGCCACTCACTCACCCCATAATCGGGACCGCCCAGCTCCTTGATCCGGACCTCCCAGTGTCCCTTCTCTCTCAGCAGCTTGTTAATTTCATCATTCAGGTCACGAATCCGGAATTCGCCTAAACCAGCTAGAAAACAAAAACTTCCTATCATTTCTTCCAAATACCAACGTCATGCCCTTGGAAGTGGATGTCAACGCCTACAAAAGTGCACAACACAAAAATACCGTTTCAGCTTCGGAGAAACACCATCCACACCCAAATCAGGAAAGGGCAACGATCATGAACGGAGCTCAGCAGCACAAGGAGAGAAAAATCTTTGAAAAAACCCTTCATCCTCATTAGCAAACAAAGACTGCACTCCTGCAGTCCCACTTACACTCAGGTGACCGATCTCTTCTTGAACAGCAGCACCACTGGAGTTCTGGGTCAGATAATTCTCTGTATGGTGCGCTGCAGGGCGCTTAGCAGCACCCCTGGTGTCTACCCAACAGATGCCAGCAGTACCCTCCAGACAGCGCCCCACGTCCCCGGGGGCAAAGCTGCCCAGATTGAGAACCACTTGTTTTCAGCGAGCTTTGCAGGGTGTGTCTTTCCCCCTGAGCTGCTGAGTTACAGGCCCAGAGCCGTGTGAATATTCCCTCACCCTTTTAATGACTGGAGAGTCCGCAGTGACAGACTCAGTTCCATCCTTGATGTTCGTAAATTTTGCGTCTTCTTTTATCCCTGCTCAGCCTGACTGAGTGTTTACTGACTTTTCCAATCTTTTTAAAGAAGCAGCTTTTGATTTACTTCCTCTACTCATTTTCTGTTTTCAATTCCACTGGTTTCTGCTCTTCACCATTTCCTTCCTTCTACTCACATTGAGTTAAGCTTACTCTTCCTTTTTAGTTTCTTAGGATGGAAGCTTAGGCCACTGCTTTGAGACCTTTCTTATTTTCCATTACTTTAATGCTGTAAATTTTCACCTATGCACTGTGTTAGCTGCATGACATAAATTTTTTTACCCCTAAATCATGACATTATGTTTTCACTCTCATTCAACTCAAAATATTTTCTAAGATCTTGGAGGCTTCCTCTTAGATATATGGGTTGCTTAGAAGTATGCTGTTTAATTTCTAAATATTCAGGAATTTTCCAGGTATCTTTCTGTTTTCAATTTGCACATTAATTCTGTTATAAGCAGAGAACATACTTTACAAAATTTTACTTATTTTAAGATTGCTAACATTTATTTTATAACCCAGAATATGCTCTATTTTAGTGACTATTCCATTTGCTCTTAAGAAAAGAAAGTGTATTCTTTTTTAAGCAGAGGGTTCTATAAATGTCAACGAGGTTAAGTTGACTGGTAGTATGTTCGGTTCCACCGTGTCCTTACTGATTTTCTGTCTGCTTGCTCTATTGATTATTGAGAAGGAAGTTGAAGTCCCCAAGTCTAATTGTGGATTTGAGAATCAAGCACTTTAAAGAGACAGGCTAGCTTACCATTCTGAATTTGAGCCACTTTTTTAGAGATCTCTCCAATGATCTGTGAAAAAAATAGAAGGAAATAAATTGTCATGACTTTTGAATATCTCTGAAAGCACAAGAAAACTATTAATTCAAAATTAGTAATTAAAAATTCTTAGGATCTGGTTTAAGAGTCACCTAGATAATAAAAATCAATCAGACACTTGTGACTTCTGCCACAATCAGATTCTCCCCGAACGTACCTGTCGCCTCCATTTCTCAGCTTTGGGGAGCTCAGTACACTCTGAGGCAAGGAAGGGTCTTCGCTCCTAAGGAAAAGCAAAATACACGTGTGGCCACTGTACTGTATGAAATTACAAGCTTCTTGCAACTTTCACAACTGATTCAGGCCTGAAGCCTAAAATGTTTAAAGACATCTGAAGTTTCATTTCCAGATGACTGTCATCAAGCCTCAAACCTCACTCTGCAATCTCTCCTTAGGAAACAACCATACAGGCAAAAACATTTGTTGCACTGTATCTACTACAGGGAGACACTGGAAACAACTTAAAGTCCAATGCAGTGGAGCCCTGAGCAACGTGGGGGTTGAACCCAGTTTAACTTAAGTCAGCCCTCCGGGTCTATGGTTCCTCCACATCCGCAGATTCAACCAACCACGGTGTAGTTCCACAGTATTTACTACTGAAAAATATCCATATATAGGTGGACCCACGCAGTTCAAACCTGCGTGACCCGGGGTCAGTTGATACGGAGAGATGGCTAAGCACACCAGGTTATCTCCATTTCATGGCATATTTATACTACCTTAGGAAATGAAGGGCATGGGCGTTTAGAACGTACACATACATGTATGCGTGTGTACATATAGGTGTGTGTGCACATGTGCATGTAATTTTAAAAAAATGCAAAGAACGGTACATGTTACCCCTAACCTGGCTGAGTCTCCACGGCTGAGGTCATTACTGGCTTCAGCTCAGAGCTGCCCCCACAGCACACTCCACTTCCGACTGGTCAATATTAGATGGAGCCAGATAATGTGGAAACCCAACTGTATTACAGCAGAGACAGAAGTATGAGCAGCCAGGCCGTCACATGCCCCCACTGCAGACAGCCTCACCCGGGACTCATGAGAGAATCAGGAAGCACGGACAGGAAACAGGAAGATGTGGAGTCTGAGTAAACTCAGGAGGGAGTTTAACGCATGCGTTCTTGATGCTTTAAAATTCATGAGCAGGATTTCAACCAACCTTGACTTTTCCCTCTTCCAGCTGAGCCTGGCGAAATCTTGCTAAGGCCGTCCTATCAGGAACAGAGAAGACTCCGTTAAATCCTGCTCACAGATTTCTTACCACCCAAGTTCCTGGGTGGGTAAATTTCATGATCATATTTAATATCACTCATCACTCTTACACATATATACTGCAATCAAGAAACCACAGAGATGTTACAAGTTTCCCTGTTCCAAGGAGCAGGGCCTATAAAGATTTAAAAGGGTGCTCCTGAACACCTGAGTGTCTGCTTAACGTACACTGTGTGTAAGGACTGTGGGAAACCACTCATCAGACCACTGTGGTGAGCAACTCCTCCAGATGTTAACAGACTGACCCTGTGGCTGCCACAGCTGTCACTCTCAGCACCTGCACCACCCCTGGTAAGCGCATGTCCATCCAGCTGAAGTTCTGGGAGCTGTCAGAAAATGCTACAGGGAGAACACCTGGGCAGATAAAGAGCTCTGTGGTGGTAACTAAGTCACGTGAAATTTATGGACAAAACTGAGTCGACACTTACATGGCCTTTTCCGCGTTTCGGGCCTAAAAGGAGAGAGAAGAAAAATGCCCAGGTTTGAAAGAGGTTTTTTGGTTTTTTTGTTTGTTTTTTCCCATTTATTTTTTAGAGAAAAGTTTCACAAGGACACAGAGTCACAAGCAGAGTACTTGAACTAGTATTTGAACATAGTAATAAGAACAACAAAAATCAAAAGATATCCAAATCCTGTGACTTTACTTATGTTGCCCTCTCTACCTAAAATCTACTTTTTAAAATTGAGATATAGTCAGTTTGTGTCAATTTCTGGTGCATAGCATAATGTGTCAGTCACACATACACATATATATGTTCGTTTTCATATTCTTTTTCATTATAGGTTACTACAAGATATTGAATATAGTTCCCTGTGCTCTACAGCAGAAGCTTGTTTATCTATTTTATATACATAGCAGTTAGTATCTGCAAATCTCAAACTCCCAATTTATCCTTTCCCACCCCCTTTCCCCACTGGTAACCATAAGTTTGTTTTCCATGTGTGTGTGTCTGTTTCTGTTTTGTAAACAGTTTTTTCTTTTTTTAAGAGTCCACATATGCGTGATATCACATGGTATTTTTCTTTCTCCTTCTGGCTTACTTCACTTAGAATGACGATCTCCAGGTCCATCCATGTTGTTGCAAATGGCATTATTTTATTCTTTTTTATGGCTGAGTAGTATTCCATTGTATAAATATACTATAGCTTCTTTATACAGTCATCTGTAGATGGACTCTACCTAAAATCTTTACTCCTCTACTGTCCCCTACCTTGGATCTGGCTAACTTCCAGATCCTTCAGAATTTATCTGTGTTATCACTACCCCAGAAAATTCTTCCGTGACCCCTTCTTCCCAGCTAGGCTACTACCCTTTGTCTGGGTTTATACCTACCACATGCTTTTCATCCAGTGTCACAATTGTCTGTTCCCTGCCAGTGCAATGATGAAGAAAAGACTGGCTTTTACATACCAAGTTTTATGTAAATACCATCACACTAGTGTCAAGCCAATTATCTCTAAAACACAGTGTCGAGCAGGGAACATGTTTTCTGGTTAAATAAGTAGAAAAAGTATTTGCTGGGTCAAAGACCTGAATTTCACTCCTGGCTCCCCGGCTTACCATCCCTGAACAGTCCAAGCCTCAGTTTCCCCACCTTTACAGCAGGGATCATATTTCCCAGTCTCACAGAGACGCTGTAACAATTTAACAAGATGAATATGTGAAGACATCAGGAATGCAGTTACAGATGCTCAGCAGACGTGAGCTCGAGTTAAATCTTTCTGACCTTCCCTTTTGATGGACACAGAAACACACCTGGCAAGTGCTTGGTGGAAAAACGAACACAGTATCTACTGAGGAATAAAACGGAGAGGCTCTCCCAGGAGAAGCCATCATGCTGAAGGCTGAGGCTATCTCCTACCTATTTCATTAAAGCCTACAGATTCTAAGCATTTAATTCAGTGTTTCTCAATGTGTGTTCCATGCTTAAAACACCATGCTGGGTACTAGGAATTTGGCCAGCGTTCTTCTTTCTGAGAAACTCGTAGGAACTTGCCCCCAAAACCATGGATCATGTTATAAGGGCATGTACTCACGGTGATGGAGGCCCACAAATACGTAGGTGTAATGGCGACAGTTACAGGAAATACCCAACAACTCCTGTAGCCGGAGACATCCAAACCCAGGGATGCTTCTCCCAGCTAGGAATGGAGAGAGGAGCGTCCCCGTGCTTGTCAGGGTTCGGAAACAAGAAAGAGCCCCCAGCCTGAGCCGGCCAGTATGAAGCAGTAATTCAGGCATCTCCTCCAAGGGCTGGAGAACAGAAAGCCTGCTTTTTCTCCACTGGTTTCTCTCGTTCTGGGGATCTTGCGCTCATCAATCTACAAAGGCTTCCGCTCCATCTTCTGCAACTCAGTCTGGCGTCGCGCGCCTAGTATGGGCCTTCACTTAATGACAGTATCACGGCAACCAGAACGAACGAGTGTCTCTGGGTACCAGCGCGGCTCCTATCTGCGCGGGGTGAGCGCCTCCCGAGCGAGTGGAGGAGCTAACAGACGCGCCAGGCCACGGAGCTCACACGCTCCCGCGGCGGCGCCACGCCGGGCGCTCGTGGGCCGGGGACACCGGCAGGCGCGGCCCCTCCTGGGACGCTGAGGAAGCAATGCTGAGCCTGCCTGGTGGGGGACACCGAGAGCGCACAGGACGAAGAACGCAGAAACGCGGCCGCGGCCGCCCTGGGTCTCCCTCCCCAGGTAACCAAGCGCTCCCTCGGGGCGAAACGCGGCCGCGGCTCGTCTCCGACGTCCGCGCTAACGCCAGGCGGCAAGAGACGCCCCGCGTCCCAGCCGCCAGAGCCCTCACAGCCCACCGCCCGCCCCGGCACCCCTCCCCCCAGACCCTACTCACCATGGTGCGACCGGGGACTCCGCCCTCGGGCCGCGCGGTCCCAGCCCACGGAACTTCACCGCCTCAGGCGCGGCCCACCCGGACGGGAACGCAAGAGTCCAGCTAACTGCTCCACCGACTTCTCCGTCGGAAGGATAAACGGGCAGGACCGGAAGTGAGGAACCGGAAGCGGAACTGAGAGCTGGCGGGGGAGGGGGAGAAATGCAGACGCGCTCCAGTAGGCGGCCTTCTCTTGGCGTCTGGATGTCGCACAAACGCGCGCGTACGAGTAAGGGACCTGGCTGAACTGCGCTTGCGCAGTGGGAACGAAGTGTCTCCGATTCCGCCCGGGCAGGTTGTTTTGCTCTCGTGATAAGAACGGCGAGATTTCTCGCGATAACTGCCGCCCCCGCGGACGCGGCCCTGCAGTTGTGTGGAAGCTGCGTTGGCTGTGGCTGCGGCTGCGGTACTGGGTGCGCGTCCCGCCCGCCGCGTCCGGCCTGGGAGGGCAGACGCGCCCCGTGGCAGCTCCTGGTCCCCATCCCTCTGAGTGGGCGGGCCGCTGGACGGGGCCCTCTCGCCGTCTGCCTGGACGAGGGGCAGGAGCTGGCCGCGCCTCGCCGACTCCCGCCTGGTTCCCGGGCGTGTACGCGGGGCCTGTGCTTTTTCTGAGATTTTCTCCCCCTGGAATGGCGGGTCCGTCAGAGCTGGACCAGTGCTTGAGGTCTCCCTCTTAAAATAAGAAACTTAAGGTCCGGAAAGAGGCGGCCACTTCGTTGGAGGAGGCCGGTGAGGGAGGTGGTGTGTGCCACTGCCCAGAGGGGGCGGCCCGTCGGTGTGTGCTGGGCGCACTGCTGGGCACGGAAGGGCCTCGGACAAGGGCCGGGCGGGCAGGGGAGAGGTTCTGGTGGCTCCTCCCGCACGGTGTGAGCGGTGGGTGCGCTGTAGCGTGGAACGCAGGCTAGGGCGGCCCTCCCTTCGCGCGCATGGTGCCGCGCCTTGGCGACTTCCTCCGCCCGGGGCCTAGGCAGCGGTGGGCACTGAGGCTGCAGCCAGGAGGCCCAGGCCAGCGCGGGGAGCAGCTGACATGTGGTTCAGAATGGCAGGACAGACGGGTCCTTGGTTAGACACCAGGATCTCAAGCATGAACCATGGCAAGTTTTCTCCTTAAACGTTTGGGTGGCACATGGTCACCCTGCCTCCATCGTGCCGCCTCCCTGACAGTAGGCACGGGTCTGCAGGTAAATGCGGCCCACGGGAATGGGATGAGAGGGGTGTGTGCCGTGGAAAGCATGGACGTGCCTTGCCCTTTCCCCTTCTCTGCTGACTGGAACAGCCGCCGCCTTGAACTCAGAAATGAACTCAGAAATGAAGTATCGTGAGGATGCGGGGATTCCCGCCCAGGCTGACAGCCACTTTCAGACTCCAAGGGCAGGCAATCCTTAGTATCTGGTGACGTTATTGAGTTGCGGAAAGAGGCTCTGCCTGGGTCCCATGCTCAATCTTCACTTGGATGAACCAATAAGTTTCCTTCAGAGTCGAAACCAGTAAGAGCCTGACTTCCTGGAGCTTGAAACTCACTGGATGATGCAGTGGGCCCAATGTCATCACAAGGATCCTTATAAGGAGGAGGCTCAGAGTCAGAGATGATGACTACAGAAGCAGAGGCTGGAGTGACGTGGCCATGAACTAAGGAAAGAAGGCAGCCGCTAGGAGCAGGAAAAGGAAAGGATTCTCCCCTAGAGCCTCCAGGAGGAAAAGCAGCCCTACTTTTCCCTAGTCCCATAAGATGCGTTTCAAACTTCTGAGCTCCAGAATTACAATAAATCATTGTGTTAAGCCACTAAACTTGTGGCAATTTGTTACAGCAGCAATCTGAAACTAGTACCGATTTTGGTACCTGGGAGTGGAGTGCGCTGCAACGAATACCTGAAAATGGAGAAGTGGTTTTGGAACTGGGCCATGGGCGAGGCTGGAAGAATTACGAGGACAAAATATCTGGCATGCTTTGTGCAGACTGTTAGCAGAAATGTGGATGTTACTGGCTCTGCTGGTGAGGACTCAGGAGGAGGACACTGAGAAATCCACCGCCTGGGGGAACGCCTCATGAACGGACCAGTAGGAGAAATAGGGCCATGAGCACTGCCGGTGAGGGCGCAGACGGAAGTGAGGACTGTCACTGGAAGCTGGAAGAAAGCAGAATCCTCATCCGGTGGTAGAAACTGAAGTCAGTTGTGCCCGACGGTCACCGGGGAACCAGAACTTGAATACAGTCAACTTGGATGTTTAACGAGGGGATTTTCAGGCTTACGACACTTATGGTAAAATGCAACAGCAAAGGGAGAAATCTGGGAAGAGGGGAGAATCTGGACTTAGTCGTTTGAGAAATTCTCAGTCTATCCATACTGTGAAAGATGTTAAAATTAGGAGATTCCCCACCAAGGGAAGCATGCTCTGGAGAAGCCAAGGGTGTGGCAAACTTCTAGTGCCTCAGAAGGACCAAAAGGACAGATGGCTCTTTGAAGAGATTAGGTGTGGCTCATGGGTCCCCTGAACCAGCCCAGCACAAGCCGGGAATAAAGATGGGGTTACCCAGGGATCTGTGCAGATAGCCCCTGTCTAATGGAGTCAGTTCTCATGACATACACTGGAGACCACAAGGCTGAAAATTTTACACCAGCAGAATCCCTACCAACTTGGACTGTGAGGGCAGAGAGGACAGATTTTGAAAGCAGGCTGCTGAACTCCCCAAATTCTGCAGGTAGGAAACAGGCTTCCACCAAGTACTCAGCCATAAACCAAGGCTGCCCTTTGTGGGAAAGAATGGGTAGCTCCTAGGGAGGCAGCGCAAGCCCAAAGGGTATTTTCAGGCTCTAAGACTGTTTGCCCAGCTGGATTTCTTACTTGGTTGAGACCAGTGCCCCACCCTTTTCCCTTCCGTTGTCTCCTGTTTTGAAGGGCAGTGTCTCACTGGTGTCCTATGCCCGCCCTCTTATTTTGGGCAGCAGATGACCTGTTACAGAACCACAGATAAGGAGTTCTGCCCTAGAACGGTTCACACCCACTCTCACTGGTCCGTCCCTGATGTAGGACCGTGGGATCCAGGACTCTGGAGCCAATGAGATTTAGGTGAGATTTTTACTTTGATGGGTTGTGATGAGTTGACACTTGGTGATGTTGGGATGAGGTGAATGCCTTTTCCACGTAATCTTTAGGGGACAGAGTCCAGACTGGGGTAGGTAGAAAACCCTCCCTTTAGGTGCATGTCCTAATCCCCCAAACCTGTAAATACCCCCTTACATGACGGAAGGACTCTGTAGATCCAATTAAGTTACCGCATTAATAGGAAATGAATGCAGTGGCTGATTCTTTGTCTAGGGGTAAGAAAAAAATCAGAGTGGATCTTGGAATATTCTGTTCTTACCAGAAAATATGGATGTGACAATATGAGAATAAAATAATAAGTAATTCGTAAAAGGCCATGAGTTCATCATTTTGTAAGAAAAGTCAAACGTGTACCAAAAAATAGTTAAGGATTCTTAATTGTATAGGTGTGTACCTGTTCACCTGTGAAGAAGTAAATAGAAATGTCCAACCAGCCAGACAGTCCAGAAAATGTATAAACTCTACCAAGAACAAAAAGGCCTGCTCAGCACCTGTGGCCTACTGAAAACTACCCTAAGAACACTTTATCTCTGGAAAAAAGGGCTCAAACATTTAAAGTGTTTGGAAGGTAGGAATTAAGAGACCTGTCGGATACTAATGTAGTAAGGGGAACTCTTCTGAAAGAGGATTCAACCTCGCTTCTGGCATCTCAGGCTTCATTTAATCAACTTTGGGCTCCTGTGTCCCAACCTAGAGTTAACCAGCCCAATATACCAGAAACCCCACAGTGATGACCTGAGATGGCATTCTTTTAGGTCTAAATATTGAATAAAGAATGAAAAGAATAAAAATGAAATATGGTAGAATCTCCAGGAAGGTGTATGGCTGGAACATCACAAACTTGTAAGAAAAATTTACTTACTAATAAAACTTTATAGCATTGTATTTGTAGTGTTTCAAATTTTCAAAGCCAAATCACACTTCTAATCAAAGTTTAAAATGTAAACTAATTTGGAATCAAGATCTAAATGCCCAAGAAAAACTGATCGTTAGTGTTGCTCAGGTTTGCGTTAAACGCGGTTTAAAATGGCAGCTGCTCCCTCCGCGCATCACACGTTAGAGACCCCCTCCATGAGGCGGGGCCGAGTAGCGGTCCCTGGAGGGGCGCGGCTCCTCTCCAGGCTCCTGCAGCGCCACCTCGTCTCCTGCCCAGCCGGCCAGCTTCCCTCACGTGTCCTCTGCTGCCTTCCAGAGGCCCTGGGGTTGGCGGCCGGACACTGAAGGTGTCCCAGCACCGGCTCACCCACTCCTGTTTCAGACTTGCCAAGCACAGGGAGGTATTCCTCTCGAGTGGCAGGCAGTCTGCTGGCGCTGTAGGAAGTTGAGAACAAGTAATAGGGATCACTTAGAATCCTACTCCGGGCTAGGCCCTTTACCAACTGTGGCTCACGAAATTCTTCAGTGATTCTGCATCACAGGTTTTTGTTTTGGTTTTGATTTTCGTTTTACAGATGAGCTTAGAGCTACTTGCTCAATTTCAAATAAACAGAAGCCAACAACTGACTTGGAGCCAAGATTCCAATGTGGTCGGGGACACCACAGCCCACACCGCCTACATGATGCTACACGGCTTCCAACGTGAGCACAGCTCTGCTGCTGAAACCAGGAGGGCTTCGGGGACCCGGGTACAGAGGCACCAGCAGCCCTTGGGGAAGAAGTTGGACGTGACTTCACCAGGTTTTAGAAGTCACACCCGCTGACTCCTGGGGTCTGTGACTGCAAGCTCTGGTCTCTGTTCGTGCTGTGGGAATCATCACACAAAATACTACTGGGCATGCAAGCTGCCACAGCCTGGAGGCGATGTCACCTCATCTGTATTAAAGAGGCCGTATCACTTGCAGAAGTAGTTTCATGTTCCCAAATTAGAAACGTCACCTGGAGGCACTGAGGAACGCCCGCCCCCTGAGCAGGCTTATGCTTCAGCCAGCCAGAAATCTTCTCTCGACCCTGAAACCTTCACCCAGGTCTCAGTTCCTGATTAGAAGGCTCTCAAAAGCTCCAAGATCAAGTGAGGCTGCGTCAGACGGTAGGGGTGCCACGCGAGCATCAAGTGCTGAGAAAATGTCCCTGGTGTGTGCATCTCTGACCTGACCCAGGAAGTCTAAACGCAGCAGGTCAAATGACAGGAGCCCCCCACTCTCTTTTTGGGGGCTCCCCCAACCTCCCTCCCACCCCACATGCATCCACTTTAAGTGGAGGCCCCTCTGTGATAACCTTGCTTGCTGTGTGACCATCATTACCGGGTGCAGAGGACAAGCAAAGAGCAGCTGGGGTGGCTCCAGCGCCTAACAGACTGGATGGTCACTCCAGGCAGGATGACCAGGAGTGTAGGCAGCCACGCTTGTGACGGAAGCCCATCTCAGCGACGACGGAAATCCCTGAATTAACCACCTCCCTGCCACCAAATTACTCTGGCCTAAGCTTGGTCACTTGGCTGTGTTCTCTGGAGCAGACGAACAGTCAGGGTCTCGGCCATGGTTCCCGGTTCACACTGCAAAGCACCTTCAGAGGAAAAGGCCGTGATGAAAACGGAGACCACAGTGGACAAAAAGGGACCCACGCGACTGGGTGCTGCTGCCTTGGTCCCCTCAGGCCTTCAGGAAAGTATGTTTTTAACAAGTCAAAGTGTAGGATCTGAAGAGCCAAAGACAGCAGGTCTGATTCTAGGGACACCAGCACGACCATCCCTGCCATCACGTGTCAGCCACCTCAGAGACAGGCTTACCACCACAGCTTGCTACCGAAACCTTCACAGAAAGATTACAGACAGCAGTTTCATGCCTTGCCAAGGACAAAGGACGTGAAGCAGCTATGTTCAGTGAGTGCTCCTTCCGTTCTAAGGCAAGCGAGAAAAGATAACTGCGCGTGCGTAAACCACTGTAACTTAGAGCATAAACACCGCCCTGGTTGTCAAGTCCCAGCTGCACCACTGTGGCCATGGCCACGGTCACTCATCCCAGTGGTCTTCAACCCAGTGGCCCCGAATCACCTGGAAGCTTACAAAATGCTGATGCTCAGGACCCACCTGACAAACTCAAGCCAAATGTCTGTATCTCTACTTCTAGCAAAGAAGGTCCTCACACCTACTCCTAAGACTGCTGTTAGGATTTACCCGTTTAAACTGCTTTAGCAGTTCAGTGCTTTGCAGAGCTCGCAGCTCAGGGTCCAAGCAGCAGCCCCTAATACTTCAGGTCACACAGCAATGGAATGCCTAATGCTTAGTGTCACATACCAGATCCAGTGCAAAAACAATGTGCTCAAAATCTTTCGGAGAATTTACAACTTCTACCAGCTTTTAAATTGTGGAGTTAAGGTCACAAGTGCTAATGTATATTAAGGCAAACACATCCAAAACAGGGAGTGAGATAAATGGTAAAAGACAAGTGTGCACTGAAAACTCACTTGACAGCCCCAAGCTCTCAAGATGTTGCCTCTGGCACTTACAACTGCATTTGTACCAGACGGCGATAATCTGATTGTGTCCTGGAAGACTCAATCAAGCCAAAGCCCGGCACTACTATCAGAGGTAAATGGGCACACTTCGCACCCCGCGGTGCCACGCTGCACTGGACTCCTGAAAGCGCAGTGTGCACAGGTGCCCCGGATGTCACCAAGTGCCACTGAGTTAGCTCCGCCCCCGTGGCCTTCTTCTGCGGTTCGGCACACCGGTTCTGCCGGGAGGAGGGGAGTTCTTGACTGACCTGCTGTGGGGAAAGGGGGAATCGTCTCAGTTGCTTTTAAAGTGTCAAAGCAAGACTGCACGGCCCAGTCGAGGCGGCGTTTTAGGAACGTTCTCGCTAGATAAGCAGTGAAACGCAGCTGTGGTGTGGCCCGGCCGACAGCGTGGCTCTTTGCTGTGCGCACCTAGACAGGAAGCTCAGCAAGAGTGCAGAGTTCAGCAGGCCGCCCGCCTCTGCCAGTTCCCTCCCCAGTCCCACCGCCACGACCGGGAGAGCGGGCACCTGGCCTCCTGCCCCCAGAAGTGCTACAGGTAAGGACAGCACGTTCCATGAATCATCATCAAGACGACCCAAGTGCAGCAGTCACAATCTTCCCAGGCAAAAGCTTCCGAGGCACTACACGAAAATGTCCACCTTGGTAGTTTCTTCCCTACAGTTTCAACAGGAATGACTATTTCTTAAAAAAAAAAAGAAAGAAAAAATCAACTTTTCCCTATGTGGCATCAAGTGATATTCAGTATTTACCACGACCCTCAAAACCATGACACACGTGGTATCGTTCTCATACAGCTTGGCTTAGCTGAACTGAGGGGTTTACACCGTTCACTTCTACAAACTGTGTGGGTTTATGAGCTCAGAGCAACACCTGCACAGGGGACAAAAAATATTAAAGGCATCAAGTGAAAGAATGGAGACCAAGAGATTACTAAGTTCTCAAAGGAAATCCATCATCACTACAATGAAGAAAGAGTTCACCTTAAATGACCAAGTTCTGTATCAGCAGTAAAACTGATGAGATACAACATCACACATCTTAAAGGCCAAACAAGCTAACGCTGAGCCTAGTAACCAAGCCATTGGACCAGGAAGTACAGGGGACACAAGCTGAATGACACCAGAGGACAGTAGATGCAACTGAGCAGTGTGGCCTTTGTACCAGGTATCAGGTGGTGCTGGGCAAGTGACGTTGAAGTGCTAAGTGTGACGGTGGTATCGCGATCCTGAGCGAGGACGTCTTAATTCCCGAGATGCACACCGAAACACTCAGGGGTAAAACGTCACACCAGCTCCTTCCTTCCAAAGGCCTCTGCGACAAATGTTTGCTGTCAAATCGGGGGTGAGGGGTATATGCACTGGTACACCAAGTGCTCACTGTTCCTCTAAATGCCCTGCACACAACTAAGGCCTGGAGGCAAGAGCCCCTCCTGAGCCCCTCGGTCAAGTCCCCGAGGACTAAGCTTCGAGCTGAGCAGAAACAGCTTTGCCAGAAGCAGAAACAGCAGCAAACCCTAGCAGGTCAGGCACCAACCCCAACCTCCTCACTGGGACAAAACCACCCATGTATCAAGGCAACATGACTGTCCTCGCGGTCAGCTCCGCTTCCCTGTGACAGTCCCCGCACTTGCTTGGTCAAGGTCAGTGTAGAGAAATGCTATCTCATCAAGCACTTTGTGATCTGCTATTGAACAGGTCCTCAACTCTGTGTAGCAACCAAAGGGTCTCAAACGAGAGGCAGCGCTGGGTACCACAGATGCAGCCCAAAAGGTGTGCACAGCAAAGCACTTCTAAAGTTCTCAGTATCTCAGTTGCTGTTTTCTGTTTCCACCCTATTTGAGGATGGAAACCTCAGGAAAACAGCCTCACGTGCACCCCCTCAGCCCTGAATCCATCATAGGTAACAGTAATGCCTTTGGAAACAGGGCTTCTCTTATGCTATTTTGTATTTGTGGTATAAACTAAAACGATCAAGATACTTAATGTGCTCGGTTAGCACCTGAGACATACTATTGGCTCAGCAAAAAGATCAAACGAAAAAGAAACACGTAAGCTTGTGTTACTGGGAGATGGACCCGTGTCGTGGTTTCACTTGCTTGCCTGTGCTGGACTATTAACCTGACCGAGCTGGAATGGACCCAGCACAGCCGAAACCCCAGATGTTAACACTTCAGTGGTGGATCATCAAATACCAACCAGGGTGAAAAATGCACCATACACCCAAGGCGAAGGAGCCGCAAGGCCCCGTGAAGGGGAAGTGAACTACACTGGGAAAACACAGGCCGCCAACTGTGGCAGTTGAGTGGGGACCAAAAGTACAGAGGGCCCAGGGCAGGAAGGACATGAGGGCCCAGGCAGCACTGCCTTAACTAGAAGTTAAGCTTCTAGTAACTCATCTATAAAGTGAGCTCGTTAAACCAGGCGCCACCTAAGGTCCACCTCCACTTGACATAAGGTCCTAGGAAAAAAAACAAGGAACCCAACATACCAAATCCCTGTGAAGCCCAGGGGAAAACAGGAGATGCCGAAGCAGCCATGGTGTGAGAGCCGCTCAGAATGAACACAGAGCTGAAGGGCATCACTGTGATGGGCTAGAAAGCACTGCATCTTCTGTACCTTTGCGAAACAATGAAGCATCGCTACTTTTCATCACCGGAGCCCCGACTGAAGAAGCACAGAAAGAAAAGTCCACGCTGCCAGCTTTCAGTCCTCCACGTTCCCCTCTTTAATATGGCATTTTGCACTATATACATTAATGAAAATTTCAAACAAACAGAAAGAACTTTAGTCAAACTCCCCTTCCTCCTCCAGCTTTATTGGATAGTTTAAAATTACATTTCTATTTTCTGGGACTTCAGTTGCTTTTACCATCGGACTTTTAAAAACTGATCACAGCAAATGAAACAGCTGTCTAAGCGACACAGTGTACAAAAATAGCATCTTGATTTCTGTGAAAATGCACTTCTCTGCAACTCCTGAATAATTCCCAATTATGCTACCTCTGAGCACAGATGTTTACTCTGGGTTTTAGATTTAGTCTTTGAAAAAGCGTGTTCTAAACCTCTGCCATCACCGTCTGTGGCTCCAGCATCGACGCTGCGACGAGGCTGTTCTCCGAGCTTTCTCGCACAGCCAGGAACACGCACGTTGTCTTTCTGTTTTGTTTACTCCCACTCAACTGTATGTTCTATGCAGGGCCTGGTAACAGATGTTACTTGATGTTATTTAATAGCTACTGAGGTCAGACAATCCAAGGCCATCATTATGCTAAAATGAAAGTTACTTACGGAAGCTCATAGACGCTTCCAGAATTGGTTTTACCTCCTACATGGGAACGTAGTCAGGAAACCCAGACGGGCTTACTGGTCTGACCCGACTCTTCCCACTCATCAATCCCTATTCACCAGTGGCGCCGAAAGGGGGTTCTTTAACAAAGCATTATACATAACACCTCTACCAAACTAAACATAAACTTTTTTTTGTAGTTAAATGCAGAAAGTCGATTTTTTTCCACCCCTTTCCTCCTTTTACACGGCAAGTAAAGCTCACTGGCCTGGGAGTAGCCTCTATCTGCCAACCTTTGGCCAGTGAAGAGGATTCAGAGAAAATAATACAACCATCAATCAGAAAAGGAGGGGCGACAAAGGAAAACCATTAAGCTGTGGCCTCGATCGTGCACTCCCGCGCAAGGTGCCCTGACTCGCCGCAGCGGTAACAGTTGACTTCGCTCGTCTTGCTGCAGTTGATGGCTACGTGACCAGTTTCACCACACCTAGAAAAAGGAAATTAAATCAACATTGTTCACAATGGTGCTCAGAAAATGTAAAACTTTACCAAAGCAGTAGTTGTTGCAGAACAAAAAGCACTGACAACTGAAGCAATACATTTGTTTTCAAGACAGTACGTCTTACTAACAGCTAACCTACGAGCAGGAAGGAGGAACTGGACACCAAAGTACTCAGTGGAGCAGCCTGAGATCAAAATGTCACAAGAGACCAACTGACATCAAAACCCAAACTCTGGCCAAAATGTTATGTCTTTAGGCACATTATTCCCTAAGATGTCACGGGTTAACTTGCACATAACATGATGTGCTATGTTCACAGATGGGCAGAGACCTGGTTACATGACAAGTCTGTGTATGACTATAAGCTTTTCTACAAAGTTTATGAAAATTCCAAATTACATTTTTTAAAAACATTAAAAATTCGGAAGTTGTATAACGCTGTCCAGCCGCCGTAATCACTGCTGCTAGGGTGGAGGCCCAGCCAGCCCCCCCTCCCCCAGCGGCTCACCGGTAGCACTTCACTTTGGTGCAGTCTTTCTGGATGTGCCCGAACTCCCCGCAGGAGTAGCACTTCTGCTCGTCCGCGTGGTCGCACTCGCGGGCCAGGTGGCCCGGCTTGCCGCAGTTGTAGCAGCACTGCTCCCGCTCCCTCCGGGGCTCCTTGCAGTCCTTGGCGATGTGGCCGCCTCTGCCGCAGTTATAGCAGGCTTCAGCAGTAAGGAAGGAAGCAGACCAAGACTATAAAACCTTAAACGTGCTCCTGTGTTTCCAACCATACAACTCAAAACCTCAGCTGGAAACTCTTTTCCAGTGCAGTACACGCTCACCTCTCCAAGTTCTATAAGGATATGGAAGGATGTGTTAAATACTTACCATCCTCCTGGAGATCACAATCCTTGGCAAGATGACCAGACTCACCACAGCGATAACAGATGTCTGGAAGAGATGAGGACACAAACTGGAAACCTATTTTGGGCAGAAATGAAGAGAATTTGGCTAATTAGACCAGTCTTGATACTAATGAATACTGAAGTACTTCAAAATTTTTTATTCGACAAAAATACCTCTATCCGAGGTAAAACCACCTCTGCCACGGCTTCTCATTCCACGACCACGGCCCCCACCAGTGGGGCATTCCCGGGCCCAGTGGCCAGATCGTCCACACTTGAAGCATTCATTGCTGCTCATGGCTGCAGTTAGATCTTCAAAATATTAAAAATGACAGCATTAAACCACTTGAAATTACTTTTAGCTTTTATTTCCCTCTTGGGGTATTTTTGGATCATTATTCTGGAGGGAAAAAAGCAAGCACACTACTATATACTTAGGCATTATACACCTATGATGAAATATACTGGAAGTGAAAAACAAATGACAAAACATTACATACTCCCATACAATTTATGATCTCTAAAGTCATTAAGATTATGCATACAGATATCAATACACACATTAATTCAGTTATTGATGGGGTGATAGGATTTAGAGGCTTAGTATCAACGAACATCCATTATTAGAAATACTTAGTTAATACCTCATTCCAGGTCCAACTTAATGGACACATTTTCACGGTTACAAGCCAGTCAACTTTACTGTGGGCAACTGGAAGCCATTTACTGGCTATAAAGCTGGAACAACCCAGGGGAGCTGCAGGAGGGACCCCGCCCCAGCACAGCACCGAGTTACACTGTAGTGCTGCTTGCTGGTTATTTCCTGGACATGTTAAAAGAAACGAAGGATTTAAATTGTCTCTAGAGGGTATGGTATGTTTAAAATACTAGAAAAACGACAAAGAGAAACACCAAAGTAAGTACCAACAGCATTTAAAGCACAGGGACTGGTTGTTTGCCTCTTCTGTTCTCCCATTTTCAAGTTTTTCTGTAATTTCACATTTAAAACAAGACCGCTCAGAATTTTGCAATAGACTTCTTTATTGGGTATTGTTTCAAAACAAAACCAAAACTCCAACCAAAGCAAATTCATTTTATACTTCTTATGTAACAATCTAAAAATAAACAGAGGCTATTCCTAGAACAGAATAGTGTGGAAGAGAACAGAATGGAACGTTGCAGGACACACTCCTAGGAAAGCGGTCTTTGAAAAACAAACTCGCTAAAGACAAGGTAAACTTACATTTCCACACTCCCATAGCTAAACATTTTTACCCTTAATTCCAGTGTCAAACAACGGTACATGAAGTTTCCAAAACACCTCTCAAAGCCAAGCGTAAGCACCATGATCAAGCAAAGCATACCGCTTCGACTGAGGAAGACTGACTGGACAGGCGAACTGCCCAAAACCAGAGCACTTAGAAAAACGGTCAAATCAGCCCCCCTTGTCCCCCAGTTTGAGCCACTGGTTCATTATTATGTTGTAGAGAAATCGAATGACCAAAAATCATGCTGAAGTTGTTTCAAAAGTTTCCATTGTCGAATATTCAAAAGAACGAAATACTTTTCCCAACTCTCTGCACTCAGAGCCAGGATAAATCTTCAGAGGAATCTTTCTACCAACTCCTGCCACTTGCCATATAAACTTATTACCAAAAAGGAGGAGGGGAGGGTGCCTGTATGCGATACTGGCAGTCAACTGTTTCAGATGCATAATGCACATTTCCAGTCAAAAGACACCAGTCAATGAAGATTAAAAATGTATTTTTCCAAAATGCGAGACTACATTTGCTTCCTTAGACTGGTGCTAGCACTCTGAGTCACGCAGAGTGCTGGTTTCCGCCACAGGGAATAGTCAGGATTAAAAAGTGAATGGCACCTAAAATGATCACAGGAAAAAGCAGCTTAGGGCACCCTGTCCTCCCCTCAATCCTATTTTCATTTTGCGTCTTCTCCAGTTTAATCGGAACAATTTGAACACATTTAACTATTGCTCTCAAAGAGTTTACACTAATGATCACTTCCTTTTATAAGGTAATCCAGGCAATTTGACAAGTTCTGAGTTTTTATAGTTTCATATTTCAACAAGATACTTGGTCTTTCAGAAAAATATGACAATCCAATATTCAATATGCATTTTTAAAGCTAAAGAAATGACAGTTCCAGGCACCCCCTGCTTTAAAGGACCTCTTGTTTATTTCTAATGGTAATCTACAAAGGAACTATGTTACTACAAATCATCAGATGTTTACCAGGGGAATAAAGTGAGTAGTTAAAATCTGAACTCTATTTCCAGCATAGAAATACTTGCTTTAAAAGTTTAGCTAGTCAAGAACCAATTAATCTGTGTGGATTTTCCATGAACTGTTTCTCCCTCTCTCTTCGGCCAGGCCAGTCTCAATCAAGTGATGTAGACCACAACATTGTCACTGACTCCCCTGTCAGTCTCTACATAACACTGACCCAGCTGATTCCCACTGTGCTTTAAAGGCACCCTGCTTATCTTAGGAGGCAAGTCCCTACTCCAGTGCTCATCTTACATACAAGGGTACTTAGTTACAAGATCTTTAGAGGATTTCATGCTATTCCTTAGGAAAACTAGAGGCAGTAAGATAAGAGAGCTGCGAATTAATTATGGCTCTGTGACTCTCTCTGGCTGTGACTGCTCTTGGCTGGGATTTTGCTGCACTGTCCTGCCCCTGCGGCCTCCACCTGTCACAACCTTTTGCAACCTTCAGGGACCAACTCAAATGCCAACTCTATAAAAGAATCTGACCGCATGGCCCAGCCTGGAGCTCTCCTCCTTCCTGTTAGGACCCAGGGCACTCTGTCAGTACCTGTCTGACTGCACTACCACTTTGCCTGTTACCATACTCCTTGAGGGCAGAGACTAATAATTCACCTTTGAATCATCCTAACACCCCATGTAACTGCCCTTTTAGTAGCAGTTACATAACTCAGTATTTAACTGCAGGGCTTGGTTGGGGGGGGGGGGGCACCAATCATCATGAACTGTTTTCTGCCCAGGCCCGATCCAATCCGATCAAGCACTGACAATAAAGCCCTGAGCTCCTGCTGCACCATTAATTTAAAGTAACAGCGTACTTTCAATTACACACATTAAGGACTGACTACGGTCACTCTGAACTCACTATGTATTTCAGATTGTCTAATAAAATCCCCACATTTAACAGAAATTTTCACCCCAGCTCACTAAAAAGTCAGCAGCCAAGCCAGGACCTCTCTCACCTGCCATCAACTTCCAATTAATCCAAGAACTCACAATCAACTAGACCTCAGTATATTTTATGGAATGCTACAAAACATATACTGACTTTAAAAACAAGTATCGTATTTTCACTATTGTCAGGCAGGAGAGCACATTCTTTTCCCTTTTGCTGCTAAAAATCACTGTTATATCTATACCCATGTAGGCTTACATAATACAAGATTTGGGGACCACAGGAGTGAGCCTGGAGTAACCGCTCAATCCAGCGTACCCAGTTACTGTGACACCTGATCCCTTCTCCTGTCCTTACTTGGAAAAGAGGAAGCTGATCTGTGATGAGAATCGTCAGCAGGTGCCTTGTGTTTGACAGACGGGTGCTCAGGTTAAACCCCTAAAGGGTGTATGTCCTCTGCCTCTGTAGTTATTCCTTTCCACCCTTCCCCCCACTCAGTCAGACTGCTGACAGTAGATCAGAACTGAGTCCAGTGTCTACACAGCAGGCTTAAGGGTTTCCCATCTGATAACGTCTACTTCCTGAATGGAACGGAGAAGAGGTCAGTAAGAGAAGAAAAAGGGTAAATTCCAAATGGCTTCACATTTTCAACAGGAATAGGTATGTCTCCATTTTGATTTCTGTGTATGGAATTTTCAGGACACAAACCACACCTACAGATGTGCTAGGGGAGCACGGGGCACGTGTCAGGAGCTGGAGGAAGGCGGTCAGGATGCAGCCTGAAGAGTCACCGAAAGGGGCCGTGTATACTGAACTCTGAGGTCTGAGAATTTTACACATTTTACCCTCATCTAGGCTTTAAGGCTTAAATCCTGGAATTGGCCCCAAAACACAAACGGCTGTATGAATTTGTCTTCATTAATGTAAATCCTACCAGACTTTTGATACTAAGGATAAAACCAGTAAACTACTTAAATCTTAACAGCACATGGTCAAGACTGAGTTCCAATGAATTAAAAGACTGTAACTATAAATACACTGAAAATAAATATCAACAGGCAAGTGTGGGGGAGCGTACACAAAGCAGTAGACAGGGATCGGGGTAGCCGGTTTCGTATGGTTTTCCAAACACAGTTGCACTCATTCACATTTGCTGTAACTCATGTCCCCCAGCTCAGGGGGAGCCCTGACTCACTTGCGTTGTTGACCTGACTCCATTCAGACCACGGTGGAGCTTTCGCCCCCTGAATGCACTCAGCCATTATTACACTCTAGTTAAGTTGGTTTAGTGCTCCAACACGGTACTGAAACACTTCAGACTGTAGTAATAAAAATAAACTACAAACAGAATGGAAGGAAGCAAGTTATAGTGTGTATGCCTGCATTCTGGCCAGAATAATGTAGAACAGAGTACAATACTGGGGCAGTCCTGGGTTCTTACATCCTGGTTCCTGCATTCACAGCATGGCCTTGGTGATTTACATCCATTTCTGCCTGCCCTGAAGGGTTTCAATTAGTAGCTAAGTATCTAAAGGGTTAATAAGACACATTACCTATAATCCCTACAACCTTGCAAGTTGTGTATTCTTGTTCCCATTTTGCCGATAAGAAAGCTGAAGGTCTGAGACCAAGTCACTTGCCCAGTCATACAACTAGAAGGTTCTGGAGTCAGTACTGCAGCAGTGGCTCTAAGGCCCTGCAGAGACTTTTGTCAGACTGAAGTGATAAAGTGGATGGAAATGCTGTCAAAGGAGGTCACTAAGTTAGACGTGTCAAAATAAAACTAGAATCGATAAATGTTTAAAAATCCACTCAAGAACGAATTTACTCACAGTATACCATCACACAGCTTTCGTGAATTTAAAGCCACATTAGCTTTTAACCTTCTTCGAGGCAGAACCTGGGGCTGTAACCACAGAGCCAAAGGCTGGCAGCCTGACTCACAGGTGAACATCCTCACTGGTGATTAGGGAGCTTCCCTGGCGAACAGCGTGCGACTCTCAAGAGTCCTGGCTAACAGAAGCCACCCACTTACAACTTGAATGCTGGTGGCCACGAGCTCCCACTTTATTATCCCTGCAGTTTTTCACAACATGAAAATGGTGCGTGGTGTACGGGAACCTCTCCAGAGCCTGCCCTCACTGCAGCAGCCGGCCGCCACCGAAACAGCAGTGCTATTAAAGGAGACGGTACCGAAAGTGTTCTCCACATGGCGGGCCACCAGGCCTTGGCATCAGTCTTCTGCTCCCCACTTACTGTCAGGAGAAGAGGAAAGAAGCCAAGTATTTTTGAAAAGAAACTCTCAGGCCTACAGGGCGGGGTAGGGGGGAGGCAGCAAAATCTCTCTTGTGGTCAAGCGTTTAGACAAGAGGCAGATCATTCCAATTAGTCAAATTGTGCTTCCACTGTTAATAAGCATGCATGTGGTACCTTCCCATGGACTTACCACAGACTTTAGGTTTTAAAGTAAAAATCCAAACAATCTAAAACTGTATTACAAAGCCTTTTTATAATACCTTAAAAAAATGTAATTCTGCCTGTTCCAGATGTTCAAATGCAACTGTGATAAATGCCCCTTAATCTTCCACTGATTTGGCTCAAATATTTTAGAGAGACTCTATTTGTTTGAACTACCTATCTTGTTACCAATATGAAAAGGAATGTGGACCTCTGGTTGCTAAAAAAAACTTACCCAAGTTATCTGATGTGACAGGTAAGTACACAAATACACACTGTTAACTTTTTTTAACTCTACTGCCAGGAGTTCCAAATTGGAAAAAAATTTAAGTCCTTAATTCAGCCCTTGGGAACCTAATGTTATTCCTTTTATATTTCAGTACACAGAGAGTTCCTTGTAGACAAGAATCAGGCTCAACAAACTAAAAAACAGCAGGAAACTATGTACGTGGCACTTAATAGGTGTTTTGATTAAGCTATTATCACAGCAATTTTTAAGCGTCTGACAATAACTGCTTTGCAGGTTGGGGGACAGCCTAAGAGGTAGAAACTTCTCATACATCTCCTTAAACCTTCAAAACCTACACTCAATCTACAGGGCTTAAGCAAAAGAGTAAGGAAGGTTAACTTAGTGATGCAGAAATTAACCAGTAGTGTTTGCAAAATTAGAAACGAGAAAAAGGGGGGAAATCTAGTTATAAAAACTTGTCCTTTTGGGGTACAAAGTGAGGACGTAAATTAACCTTTCATTACCTTAAAAAAAATCCGAAAATTAATCCTGAGTCATGGCTTCTTTATCTTACTCTCTCTGTGGGTCCTTCTGAATAATGCCTGAAATACACTATCTGAAGCCCCAGATGATTACTAAGCAATGTTTTCTTTTCCTAAAGACCCCCAAGACCAGATACTGTAGTCACTTCCTTTGGAAATGCCCTGTCGCTGAGGCCATGTGGTTAACATGTGGCAACAAGCACAAACCTTACCTATAATAAAATCAACACCCAAACCCAAATGTGGGCGCTTATGCCATGCTAATGGCTTTTTACGCTTGGAAAATCCAAATGGAGTTTAGCTAATCTTCCCTCGTTCTTAGACGAAACTGTAGTCGTCTCACCCGTTTAAGAAACGACGCGAAGGTTACCACTGCTGCTGTGATTTGGGAAGTTCGACAAATTCATGGTTTGTTTCCTAATAACAAGGTTTTTTTTTTAAGGTCCCTCTAACTTAATGCTGTTCATGGAAAGAGGGCCCTATTTGCCCCTTTTCGAACTGCAACGTAAGACAAGTAACTTAGAATTTCAAAGACGACAAAAATTCAAGAGCCGGGAAGCTACGGGGTACGCAGGGCGAACCCCTAAGGCTCCCAGGCCCCCGGTGGGGTGTCCTACCGCCCTAACCGCAGAGCTGCCTCGAGGCCCTCCTCGGAGCCCAGGCCCTTGGCACATGGCCCGCAGCCCCCCGCCCGGCACCGGGGCCACCCATCCCCCTCCACCGCACAGGGGCCCGGCTCCGCCGCACGGCCCCTCCCGGCAACTTCCCGCCAAATCCACCCCCGCCCCGCATTCCGCGGCCCCCGGAGCCCCGGCCTCGCCCAAGGACGCGCGGGCCCCGTCTTCGGCGAGGCTGCGGCCTGGGCGCGGCCCGGGCGGCCCGAGCGGCCCGACGCGCGGCGGCTCCGCGGCCCGGGCGGAAGGGCAGGGCGGGAGGCCCCCGGACCCGGGGCGGCGCCGGCGGCCGCGTTTCCCGCCTGACGCAGCAGCGGCGCAGGCCGGAGCGCGGCCGCCATCGCCGCCTCCCGGCTCCCGACCCTCCGCCGCCGCGGGCCCAGCCCGCACAGCAGCCCCAGCCCGGCCCCCGGCCTCACCTTAGCGTCGGAGCAGGCCTGCGGCGGCGAAGACTCGGACGCAGGCCGGAGACGGCGGCTCGCACGGCAGCGGCTGTTTATTTTCAGGGTCCTTGCCTGCGCCACACGCGGGTCTGCACACGGCCCCACACACGCCGCTGCGCACGGCTCTCCTCCGCCTCGCCCACGCGGCCAATCAGGGCGTGGGGCTCGGCTGGCCAATCAGAGCCGCCCGCGGGAGGGCCGCCCCGCCCGACGCGGCGCGGGGGGCGGGGCGCTCCCTCCGCGCTCACCGCTTTTCCCGCCGTGCCGCGCGCGCGGGTTTTCCCGCCCGGAGCCCGGGCCGCGCGAGACGGGGGCTCGGCGGGGGTCCCGGCTCGGCTACCCTCGGGTAGCGGCGATGACGGGCGCCGGGAGCGGGTCGCAGTGGGTGGCCTGGCCCGCGCGGGGTGGGGGAGAGCTTGTGCCCCCCGGCGCTCGGCTCAAACGCGGCCGGGCCCGGCCCCACCTCCGGAGGCCGCTCCGCCGGGTCTGGGAGAGTCCGGCTGCCAAGTCACGCAGGGGCCGGGCTCCGGGCTCGGGCCTGAGATTTGTTTGGGTTTTTCGGGGGGCCTGGCCGAGCCCAGAAGGCCTCGCAGCTCCCGCCTCCAGCACTGACATACCCCCTCCCAAGCAGAAGTCCCGGCGAGGAGACGGGCCCTCCCTGGGCAGCGGGTGGGGGCGGTGCAGGGCCCAGGCCCCGGCCCGCCGCCCAGCACCCCGTCCCCCGCGGGGCGCGTTGTGGGTGACGTCCCCTGCGACCCGAGGGCCGCAGGCAGTGCCGGAGAGCCACCGGCCTGGGCCGCCACGGTCCCGAGTGGCCTTGAGTTTGGGTTTTCTCCAAAGGAGATTGTATGTGCTGCCTGACAGTCTGTTACAACGAAATAAATTTAAACTGCTCAATGGAAACTAAGAAAAGGACAGAATCTTGTGTCTCATTTTGGAGTGGCTTTTATTAGAAACATGCAAAAGAAATGGAAGAGCCCCCAGTCCTCTGGGCCATGAAAGTTCCTAAAACTACTAGTCTCATACTGCATGGCTTTTTGAATCCCTGCTGGCGAGGAGACAGTATGGCAGAGTGGTTAAGCGCACAGGTGTTGAGTCAGGGTTAAACCTCGTTCAAATCACTTAATCATTGTGAAGCACTTAGCAGGTTGTGCCCAACAAGAAAGGGTAGCAATTATCAGAGAGGTCATGGACTATTTTAAGGACAAATGATTTTTTTCTTCAACTTTTGTTAATCAAGACACTTAAAAGATATTTTTACATTCAGTATGAAAAGTACCAAGAAGCTTACACAGCTTTATAGATTTTCCCCTCCCTAACTGATTCATCTTTATAATATTTGAGGATGAAGAGCAGTGCGCTAATCACAGACACTTAAGTAGGCATTTCCCAAGCCCTAGCAGTGACTCAGTACAATGGGAGAGGCTATGCAGGAAGTCCAGCCTCTGTCCCTCCACACCAGGCCAGGAGGACAAGGTAGAATTGTCTTAGGAACTATAAACTAATGTTTCCTGACATGACTTTTGTTTACCATTCCAACCACAGTGTTACATAAAATATTTGATATTCATAAGAGACCCAAGGACTGAATGTTCCCAATATTAAGGGAGAAAAAAGAGCGTGCGTGTGAAATAGAGGTGCTGGACGTGATGTTGTATAGATTGCAAAAGACTTGAGTGGAAGGAATGGAAACAAAGCATGTGGTCTTTGATGTCTGGCTCTGGGAGCAACAGCCGGTGTCTCCTCTACCTGGCGTCCAGCGTCCTGTGGTGACTGTTATTAATAGAGCAGGCTGATAACGAGGCAGGATAGGTGTCTCCAGAGAAGGTCTGCGATGGAGTTTAAGTAGTGACTCGTGTTGCACGGATATGCCTCTGGGTACACCTATTTCACTAGAGATGTTTGAAAATAAAGGAAAAAGTCACCCCACTCAAAAGATAAACTGCCAACTATATTTGAAGAGAGAGGCTCCTATTATATTTCCCTCCCCTGGAAACGTGTTTTACCCTCTTCCACCCCTCCAGTGTTCAGCCTTACCCAAGGTAGTGTGCTCAGCATTGCGGAGGTTACAAAGGTGACGCGTTAAGACACAGACCTTGCCCTTGAAGATCTTGCAGGATGACAAGGGCCATAAGAAAGTATTAAGTGTCCTGAGAGAGGACCAGCTAAAATGCTATGATTCAGCATGATTCAGGATTCCTGAAAATGAGTACCAGTTGAGCAGCGATACCTGCCAACTCCTCATTTCCGCTTAAAATGCCCAGCTGCCTAGCACAAGCCTTAGACGCTAAGTGGAGATGACACTGTGTATCTCCCTCTGAACCCTTCCATGTCTTACTGTCTACCAACAGGGAAAGGGTCTCTGACTTTACTTGGAAAGTATGCAAGTAAGGTGAAGGACAGTAAGTTGTTTCCACCTGTCGTGTCTGCTTCTGAAGCAGAGACAGTTTGCTAACTCCTGAAAAAGGAATCAGTTACACGGTGCTAGTAACAGCTAATAGCTAATATATATAAAGTTCTTACAAGACTGCCTGGCAGAAAGTGATTACGATTAAAGTATTATCCACTATTACTGTCATTATTTATTGAGTACTCACTATCTGCCAGGCATTGTCTATAACCTCTTTATAAGTTTTCACAAAACCCCTACGAGGTAAGTACTTTTACCATCCTCATGGGGAAACAGGTCCAGAGAATTGAAGCAATCTGCCAAGGTCAAAGAGTAAACAAATGACTGGGCAGCTTCAGAGGCGGCCCAGGTGCTCAACACAAAGCTTCCGGCCTCCCAGTACTTACTGAAACTATCCGACAATTTCCCATTGAGTCCTTACAGTGACAGAGTGGGGAATGATAGCTGGCGATACAGGAAATACGAAAACTGACTGATCATTTAGTGAGCCTTCCATTGGCTGGTTACCTCCTCTGGGATCTTAAATTGAAACTCTCTACTTCTGCAAACTAATTGGTAAAAGAAAAACTTTAGTTGCAAGTAGTTTTAAATTTTCAAAGTAAAACCACCTATTTTTTCCCTAAAAGTAGATGCATTCATTAAAAAAAAAAAGTAATTTCATGTCAAGCATCTACACTATTTAGGTAAACTTTGAAATAGGTAGTGAATAGGAAGATAATGGCGTGCTTAAATTGTTTCCGAATAATATTTTACAAATGTCTCAAGTTGAATTATGAGAGGGCATTATAAAGTGTAAAGTTTGATCATGTAGCTCTCATAATCTATAAAAGTAACGTAATTGATTTTTACATATGACATTGAAAAAGAACTACTGTATAATTGGGGGATTAGAATCTAAAATCTAGAGTAGTTAGTCTAATCCTCTTATCTTAAATTTAAATTTAAAGGAGAACTACAGACTTGCACAGAGTTCCTACAAGTTCCCAGAAGAGCTGACGCTTTTAAAATGAGCTAAACCAGGTGCCGCCCACAACTCACAAGGGCTCCTGGCTGCACCTGTGCCCTGGTTAACCCAGGTAATTGCAGTGAAGGTAAGAAAAGGAGGGCCCAAGTCTAATACTATACAATTGTTCCTTGTGTCTCTGGCCTCTTTCTTTGAAATTAATGCCATTCTAGTTAATGAATTAGTCACTTACGATTTTGGCAAGGATGAATCAGTAATCAATTTCTCAATTGTGAGGAATGTACTCAGACTTCAGTTTAAGAAACATTAACTTTAGACTCTAAATTTTCATAAGGACTATGACAATGTCCTTAAATTATGAATTGTAACTACAAAAGAGAATATTTGAATTGATACCTGGTTAATGGATGGCTTTTAGGTAATCAACATATTACAGATATAGCTAATGTTCCCTTTAACCATCTTTACCCCAAGTGCCACTTCCTTCTCTTCCTCCCAATAGCATAAGACTGGTTTATATCCTTCTGATCCATTTTTTATATTTTAATATCTTGTAGTAGCTTATGATGAAAAGAATATGAAGATGAATATATGTATATTCATGTATGACTGAAGCATTGTGCTGTACACCAGAAATTGACACAACATTGTAAACTGACTGTACCTCAATAAGAAAAAAATGAACTAGATGTAAAAAGTATACATTTATATATAAATATCTAAATTTGGGCATATTACGTAAATATATAATTTATATAAATACATAAAATTTATAATGTATTATATATACTTTATAGCATATATAATATAGTATTAATCATATGTATAAGTTACATAAGTTCGGTATCTGTAATATGAATAATTTAACTATACACATGTAAGTTATATATAATTTTATATGACTTACATATGTATCAAATGATACACGCACAATTAAAATTTTATGTAAATAGTATCCTGTCTGTCTGCTGATTTGCTTGCATTCCCTTAAAGAACAGAAGGGATTTTGTCTTGCTTTGTCTGTTCTCAGCTGTACTTCCAGCTCCTAGAATGGTTCCCTCAATATGATAGGCACTCAGATATTTGCTGAATAAATAAATATCAATCTTTACCTTGCTTTTTAAATTTGATATTTAAATATCAAATATCAGATATTGCATTTCTGCGCTCTATCCATATAAACATATATATACTTATCTAGTTCATTATTTGTTTACTGCCACGTATTATAGATGTACTGGATCTTATTTATCCACTTCTCTGTTGGAGGACATGTATGTTATTTCCACCCTCTTTGCTGGTATACATAGCTCTAACAAGCACTCTGGTGTCCCGGTCTCCTCAGGCACATGTGGGAGAGTGTGCCCCGGGTAAACCCAGAGGAGAGATGTGGGCAGTGAAGAGGCTGTACTTTTACTGGTTGCCCATCATATTGCACTCAAAACGGCCACGCCAAACAATACTCCCAGCAGCAGTGGGTAAGGGTGCCAGGTTTCTCAAATCCCTGCCGACACTTTATACTGGGAGATGATTTAACTTTTGCCAGTCTGACAGGCGAAACATGGTGTCTCTTTTGTTTGTTTATTTTTATTGAGATAATAGTAGATTCATCTGTAGTTGAAAGAAATAATATAATACAGAGAGATCCGATGTACGCTTAACCCCAGTTTCCCTCAGTGGTAACTTCTTGCAAAAGTATAATACAATGTCACAACCAGGATATTGAAGACATACAGCCCACTGATTTTGTTCAGCTTTCCTCAGTTTCACTTGTTGTGTGTGTGTGTGTGTGTGTGTGTGTGTGTGTGTGTGTGTGTGTGTGTGTTATTAGTTCTATGCAAGCGGATCTCATGGGTAGGTCTGAGCATCTATTTCTGCACTGCAGATACTAGACAGCAGCAACATGGCAAGGTTCACTTCCTGTTGCCCTGTTACACACCTACTTCCCTCCCACCCTCCCCTTCCTTCCTAATCCCTGTTCTCCATTTCCAAAATGTGGTCCCTCCAAAAATGTTATGTAAATGGAATTATGCAGTATGTAACCTTTCTTTCCTCACTAAGCACAAGTCCCTAGAAGTTCCTCTGAGTTGTTTCCTGTGTTAATAGTTTATTCCTTTATTGCTGAGTAGCAGCCCCTGGTGTGGATGGACCGCAGCTTAACCAACACCCATGGACAGACTCCTCTGATGTTTTCAACTGTTACCCAAAAACTAGGTTCACCTCTCGGTGGGTGTCGAGCCAAAAGGCACAACCAAGCCAAAGATCAGGAGAAAGAAGGATTTATTACTACCCGCAGAAGTGAGGAGAACCCCCGGGACCTTTCCCAATGCAGTGTCTCCCCAACAGCAGAGCTGAGGAAGTTCTAAGCTGAGTGAACATGAATATTCACGAACGGGCTTGGGCAGAGGCAAATTCAGCATAGAATCGGGGCAAAGGTCGACAGGGTCCAAGGTCTTAGTTCCGCACAATTCAAGGACTGCATTAGACTGTTACGAATAGCCCTTGAGAAGCAGCTAGGACTCTGTTTTATCTTTGCACTACTGTGTCTTGACTGCTTTCCCCTTGGTTCCTGCACTCCCTCACTTAAGCTCTTTAATTACTGTAACCTATTCAAGGTCAAGCATTGTGGTCCGGCTTAGATCACGAAATGGCTTGGGCCAAAAATGGCTGATCTTATGTAAAGAAGGCCATGCCTGGTTCTCCTTCTCCTGGGACCCCCTGCCCTATCCGCTTACACAGGTTTTGGCTATTACAAATCAAGCTGCTGTGAACACTCCTCTGAAGGTTTTTGTGTACATAAACGTTTTTGCCCCGTATCTTGCTTTGTTTCGGGTTTTTGATTAGCATTTCCCACATGACAGTGAGGCTGGACATCTCTTCATCTGTTCGTGGGCGATTCAAGTTTCCTCCTGGGAGAAGGGCTGGTTTTGCTCATTTTTTCCTGTTGTGCTGTTTGCCTTTTTCCTCTACTGATTTGAAAGGGGGTTCTTTACATGTGTTGGATACGAAGCCTTGCCAGTTATTCGAGATTGTGTTTGTTGACATTTTGGTGGTTATCGTTTCTCAAAGTGATGTAAAGATTAGGACTTGCTAAAGAGTTTCTGAGACCTGGACTTGGATCATTGATGAAGGGGCAGAGGGGTTTCATTCAGGCTGTGGAGTTTGGGGAGCCAGTGACATCCCCCAGAATCTGTAGCATTTCTTTTTTTTTTAATTGATGTATAGTCAGTTACAGTGTGTCAATTTCTGTTGTACATTTCCTTTGCCTCTATTAAATGCTGACCATACGCTTGGATGGCCGCGTGCTGGATGCCAGGCAGAGAGCATTGTAGCTTCTGCCTGCCCCAGGGCAGGTGCCATGCATCCTTACGTTTGCTTTGAGCAAACTCTTTGCCTCATTCAGAGGAGGCGTTTGGATGCCTCTGCTGCATCACACAGCCCATGCTTCTCAGCATTTGGACCAGGTCTCGGAAATTGCTGACATCATGATGTACTCCTTCTCCGAGCTCCCATCTCCCCCAGCACTGCAGCCAGAATTTAGAATCCTGACTCACCCTCCAGCCAGCCACCGAGAATGCTGATGATTCTGGTATGGTCAGTGCTCACAAAGTGACTTGGCAAGCGAAACAGCTTCTGGACAAGCCAAAGCCAGTGCAACTCCAGGTAGCAGGGAGACTTTTTCTCTTCTGATTCTCTCATCTTACTCTTCCTCCCTCTGGGGAAGCAGAAGCCACACTCCTGCAATCCCGGCTGCAAAGCTGTGGGTCTTGTACAAGCTGGCACAGCCAGCACTGTCCCTCTGAGCTCGGAGGGCTGTCCTCCCACTAGAGTCCCAGCTGGGGCGCAACACCTACGGTGAAACGGTCCGTGCAGCTGAGTTAAATGCGCAATTCCAAATCTGGCTCGTATTTCCATAAAGTACCTTACGAAACATTCACTGACCAAAATTATCTTGACCGGTTTCCTTTACGAACACTGCAGTTCCCCAGATTGCCAACAGAAAAACCGATACACAGTTTCTTACATTTCCCCTCGAACTATAGCAAAAACAAAGGCAGATAACAGAGTTCTGAAGAGCATAAAATGTGTACCTATGTATACAAATAAATGTTACAGAAAAGAGGCTTTGGGATTCAAAGGAGCGAGGATTAAATAGGTGTAATACAGGAAAACGCTTTGCAAATTCCAATGTCTTAACCAAGGCAAACTGTGATTAAGACAAGCTTCTGCTGGCCTGACACAGGGGTCATGAAGTTCTCTAACTACACGGACTTATTACAAATAAAGGAAATATTTTGAACACATGAATAACCAGTCATGGTATTGCCATTACATTTGAAGAATGACTGGAAATGATTTTTCCCCTTTATTTAGGTGTTGGTTTCTTCATCTGATGCAATAAAAGCTCTCAGGGGACTAAAAGTGACTCTAAAAGTTACCGATGCTGAAGACTTATCCAAAATGAAGTTTGCTTTGGGGGCCACAGACAGAATTCAGAAACAGCTCTGGAGCAGACTGCAGGGGGTGCTTAACGCGATCTTGTTTTCTTGTTTAACGGAGGGACTGGGGGCGGGACCCAGGACCGTGCGTGCTGAGCACATGTCTCCACCCCCACCTCCTTTGGATCTTTTCTGTGCTTCCTCTTTTCTTCCTTTTGGACACTTCAAGTACACACCTTGTTTCCTAGGGGTTTCCTGAGTCGATCAGGGCCACTTCCTTCTCTCTTCAAGGGTGACCAGCCCTGTTCCCTCAGAGACTGTCATTTTATCAACCAACGTACGCAAGGAAAATACTAACCTCATTTAACAAATCAATGACTATAACAGAAAAGAAACAGACGCACACATATAGAGAAGGAACTCGCGTTTACAGTGAGGAGGGGGAAGGGAGAGGGGCAGATGGAGGTGCAGGATGAAGAGGTACAAACCGTCAGGTATTAAATAAGCTACAAGGATGTGCTATTCAACATGGGGAATACAGCCAGTATTTTATAGTACCTGTGTATGGAGTATAACCTTTAAAATTTTTTTACAGGTGTACACTACATTGTACACCTGTAACATACTATTGTACATCAACTATACTTCAATTTAAAACATACATTGTAAAATAAATACATGAATTTTAAAAATGGTTAAAATTTTAAAATCTAACTTCATTTACATTGTGAGATAAAATTCACATTTCCCGGCAGGACAAGAAAAATTTAAACATAAGTTCTTCCCTGCCCTCTGACCTCCTCTCCCCTCGCTGGGCCCTGAGTATCTGCACTAGGGATCAACCAAGCCTGCCCCACCGGCAGGAACACCTGCTCCGCCATGAAGAGCGGCGTTCTCCCCCCATCAACAGGACAGCTCCTTACAGGTAACGTTCCGCCTTGGGCTCATAAAGGGTCACAGGACCCACCAGGACGAGGCTCAGATCTGGACTTTGTAAACTGTCAATAACACATCATTTGGTGCACAGCCCTCTATCTCAAAAAACTCGTAAACCTGTGCCTTGATTTCTAACCAGTGGGACAGTCCTCAGAGCTTTTTGAGATTCTCTTCCAGGGTTACAATCCTCAAATTTGGCTCAAATAAAATTTCACATTTCTTTCTTAGATCAACTGACTAATTTTTTGTCGACACATAGCACTTTACAATTTGCACATAAAAATTCAATAACAAATTTCTGTAGACCACAGGGAACTATACTCAACATCTCGTAATAACCTCTAATGGAAAAGAATATGAAAACAAAAAAAAGTAAAGTCTCTACTGTGGAAACTGTTCAGCTAAAAAAAAAAAAAAAAGAATTTATTGGGAGATTATCATGTGAACACTCTGCCGAGCGTTTCCACCTTTGCTACGTTATTTAGTCGTTCGTCGCCTTGTGTCAGCCGACGAGGTCAGAGCGCCACCTCGCGCGGAGGACCCACACGTTTCAGTCGGAGGCGTCGGCATCCCAGCGCAACGCCCTTCGGGGGCGGGGCGCCGGGCCTGCTGTCCGGCGGCACGTGGAGGCGCACCCGCTGAAACTGCATCACATGGCAGAAAAGCCCCATCTCAAGGCGCTTTCATCCTTCCTTCCATCGCGAGCAGAAAGTCTTAGTTTGGTGCTCGCGAGGCTTTAACTGCTCTGTGACGCCGTCTTTAACCTTCTTAATGAGGACACCTGGTCAAGCAGCCATCCAGGGCGCTGTCGCCCTATTATAACATGCAGGTTACACTGCTTCCCCTCTTGTGTAGACGAGTTTCCTCTCCTTTTTTTGCACATGTACGCATACGTATTTGATACTCTTGCTGAAATACCTGACAGTAAGTTGCAGACTTTGTACGTTATTTTTATGGCGATATAATTGTCACACACATTGTGTTAGTTTCAGGTGTACACCATAATGGTTCAGCATTTGCATATACTGCAAAATGAGCACCACGAGTCTAGTCAGCATCCATCTCCACGCAGCCACACGTTTTCCTCTCGTGATGAGAGCTTTTCAGACCTATGCTCTCAGCAACTTTCAAGTATGCAATACAGTATCATTAAGTATATTCATCATGGTGTGCTTTATATTCCTGGGACTTATTTATTTTAAGACTGGAAGTCTGTACCTTTGGACCCCTTCACCCATTTCCAGCTACCCAAGCCCCCTACCCTGACAACCACCAATCCGTTCTCTGTTCCCACAGGCTCAGCTGGGGTTTTATTCACATATGAGTGAGATCATATGGTAACTGTCTTTCTCTGACTTATTTCACGTAGCATAATGCCCTCCAGGTCCATCCATGCTGTCGCAAATGGTAGAATTTCCTCCTTTTTTATGGCTGAATAATATGCCATCGTTTATATATGCCACAATTTCTTTAACCCTTCACCTGTCAAAGACCACTTAGGTTGCTTCCAAAAACTTCCTCTTCAAATAAGAATAAAATGCGAGTTAATCTAAAAATAAATATGAAGTCATTAAGAGCAGAGGAAGTACAACAGATGTAAACAGTCACAACAGTGGGCAGATCTGGCAAAAGCGGAGTTGCTGGCGTCCAGGCGGAACCAGTGTGGGAAACACCGTGAAATCAAAGGAACACCTAATGGTGGGGAAGGGGAAGGAAGTACCCGGGGCAGCATCTTCAGGGCCTCTCACTGCGGTGTCTGCCTTGGGACTCTGACAGACCTCCAGGCTCAGCTGCTAGAGGAATTTCTGTGATAATCACGGTGGGAGAAAAGATCCTCAGGAAATACACTATTGCCAGTAAAAGTGAAACACAGATCGTTGTCTGGAATATGGCAAGAAAGCTGGTGGCTGGGGAGGGTGGAGCCCAGTGGTGGAGATTGTGCTTAGCATGCATGAGGTCCTGGGTTCAATCCTCAGCACCTCTATTAAAAATAAATAAATGAAAACCTAATTACATACCCCCCCAATAGCTAGGGAGGAATCCTAACACTTGGGCCAACTCTCTTGAGGATGAACAATGTTTGTAAATTGAGGGGGCAGAAAAGAGGACAGTTGCCGTCTTTCTCCCTTCTGGGCGCGGAGCCTTCAGAGCAGGAGAGCCCACTGGGCTAGCGCTGCGACATCTGAGTGTGTGCAGACCTCCGTTCACCAGCTTTTCCTGCCCACTTGCGAGATCCAACACTGTCTGTGGGCCTGCGGGGTGGGGGCTTTGGAGAGGCTCAGCCCCTGAGTGCTGTGTACGTCTGACAGCACAGGTGGTGGGTGGCAGATCTTTTCAGCCACACGCAGCATCGCAAGTTCAGAGCAACAGTCTGACTGTGTGGACAGAGTGTGTGTGTGTGTGTGTGTGTGTGTGTGTGTGTGTGAGACACACCTGCACGTGCCCCTCACTGTGGGAAAACTGAAAGAATAACACAGACAGTAAGATTCTCTCTCTAGATAAACAAGCCCAAGAGTGCTGACCGGGCCTCAGGGGGATCTAAGATGCCACTGGAGGTGAAAATTGTCTTTGATTGCTTTTTTTAAATTTTTTTTTTTAGGGGGAGAGGTAATTGGGTTTATTTACAATACCTGTATTTATTTATTTAACGGAGATACTGGGGATGGAAGCCAGGACCTCATGCACGCTAAGCACGCTCTCTGCCCTCCCCCCCGGTTTCTCGCTCTGACCCCCTCTTCACAGCCCCCTTTCCCCTTCCTGACGACTGTCTTTGCAGTGCTCTCAGGGAGGCCCAGATGAATAGAGCCAATAAATAACCTCCCCTGGGGAGGCTGTGGGCATCAGCCAATGGCGTAGCGTCTCCGGGGCTTCCTCTATGGTCCCTCCGTAAGACCCCATTCAGTCCTTTGTGCAGGTTTCCTAGGGAGCTCCTCCCATCATAACCACGGGCCCTTCCCTGCTTCCTCCTCCTACCGCTGTTTAAGACCCTTATACAGTCCTCTATAACGGACAGTATATTAGGTTATTATATAGGGACATAAACAATGGAACTGTCGTTTAAGATCCTCAACGGGGAAAAAAAAGATTTGCGAGAAGGAAAATCATGGGACGTCTTTGAGAACACATCTTCGATTCATTACATGATTCAAAACTGTAGATCCTCAAAGTCAAAAGCGGACAGGACGTGGCTAAGGTTTGCAGTGCCAGCACCTAGCAGAGCACCGGGAACACAGGCCTGTGATGAATTATTACAGAGTGAGCGAGGATTTCACTGTTCCTCTCAGGGTCACACCTGAGAGGAATGCCCGAACTGCCGGGGGCCCCAGAGCCAGCATTCATCACATCCCACTATAAAGTTGCTAAGTCAAGGCATTTTCCGCAGGCTTTTCCTGTTTCCTAAGTACCTTCCAACGTCATTCTGGTGACAACATCGTTGGGATGTGTTTTATGCTGGCCTTTGCAATGAGACAGCAAAGAGAATGGGGAGTCTCCAGAACCGATGTTAATACAAATAGTTTTTTTATTGAAGTGTAGTTGATTTACAATGTTGTGTTAGTTTCTGGTGGACAGCATAGTGATTCAGTTATACACAATAAATTCCTTTTCATATTCTTTTTCATTATGGGTTATTACAAGATACTGAATACAGCTCCCTGTGCTGTGTAGTAGGTCCTTGTTTATCTATCTTATATGCAATAGTGTGTATCTGCAACCCCAGACTCCTAATTGAACCCGCCCCCTCCCTTTCCCCTTTGGTAACGGTAAGTTTGCTTTCTTTATCTGTGAGTCTTTCTGTTTTGTAAATAAGTTCATTTGTGTCATTTTTTAAGATTCCACCCGTAAGTAGTATCGTATGACATTGGTCTTTCTCTGTCTGACTTACTTCACTTAGTATGATAATCTCCAGATCCATCCATGTTGCTGCAAATGGCATTACTTTATTCTTTTTATGGCTAAGTAGTATTCCATTGTGTAAATACACCACAGCTTCTCTATCCAGTCATGTGCTGATGGCCATTTAGGTTGCTTCCATGTCCTGGCTGTTGTGTATAGGGCTGCTGTGAACGTTGGGGTGCAGGTTTCTTTTTGAATTAAGGTTCCCTTTGGATATATGCCCAGGAGTGGGATTGCTGGATCGTAGGGTAACTCTGTTTTTAGTTTTTAAAGGTATCTCCATACTGTTTTCCATAACAGCTACACCGATGCAAACAGTTTTCAAGTAGAACTTCCATACAAAGGGAAGGTTGATACTTACCTCACAGAGGGTTGCGAGTTTAGAATAATGTCACGTCACATTGTAAAGTGCTACCATATGTTAGTTATGATGATGAGAATATCAGAAAACAACCCACAGGGCCTCACAAGAGTCATTATCCCTGGTCACTTTTACTCTGTGTGACAAAGCAGTGGCTCTCCAGCATCTGAGGTCAGCCAGTCCTTTCAGTGAAGGACCTCGAGACGTGCATCTCATTCACTCTTACCACTCAATCCAAGGGTTTTACGAGAATAAACAGGAAGAAAAGAGCTATTTCCAGTTTCTGATAATCTTCTGCTGAGAAAGAGAAACCGCAGTAAGAGAGGTGCAGAAAGGAGATCCAAGCACAGGACCAGCGACAGTGAGATTCCTTGTGGAGCAACAAGCCCAGAAGCCAAGCTAAGCACCAGGGAACCCGGGAAAGGGCCTGGGGTGGGACAGCCAGCGACGCTGGAGGCCTCGCTGTTCCTGAAGGGTCTGCCCTTGGCTGCTCCGTCTCCCCCTGCCCTCCATCTCCCCGTTTCAACTACCCCCTACCTAAGATGCAAGGAGTCAGCTGTGACAGCCGGGGGCGGGCAGAATGGAAGGGCTGCAACAGCCCTGAGGGGCGGGCCACTGCCCAGGGAGGCAGCCCCAGCTGCTCCAGCGTAGCTGCTGCCCGTAGAGGCCTTGGGATTAGAGTTCCCGGATGTCTGGTTTTTCAGCAGACATTGAAATTCTTGGTTTCATAACAAGTCTCTCAAGTTTGAACCGTTGGCAACTTATTTTAAAAATTGCACAGAGGACTTTTAGGGGAGTGAAGCTACTCCGTGTGAAGCTTCAGCGGGGGTCACACACTGTAAAACTTCTCCAGACCCACAGAGCGCGCAACGCCAAGAGTGCGCGACGTGAGCTTGGACTTCCGGGCGATCACGGTGCGTCAGCGGGGGTTAACTGACTAACAAAGGCACACTCTGGCGGGGGTGTGGAGAGCAGGGGGGCTGTGCCTGGTGGGGGAGGCAGGGGTTTTAGAGGAACTCTCTGTACCTTCTACTCAGTTTTGGCAGAAACCAGAAACTACTCTAAACAGTAACGTCTATTTTAAACATTGCTCTGGCCCAGTGAAACCCATTAGTATGGATTCGGCCCACAGACCCCTGACTAGCAACCTGTGACCTGCTACACATCTCATGGCTTTACCCCACACTTCCTTCTTGAGTCTGAGACCCATATTTAAAAGGAAATTTTTTTAAGTATGATATAAGCAAGATTTTTATTAGTGAAGTAAAAAAAGTAAAGACACCACCCTCCCGAGAGCTGGGCGCGGGCCAATCCAAGAGAGGAAAAATGGCCTAAAATTTTTTTACCTGTTTTATTTTATTTATATTAGGGGGTCAAGGGCTGGGGATTGAACCCAGGACCGTGTGCATCCTAAGCACATGCGCTGTCACTGAGCTCGGCCCCCACCCCGAGACCCGTATTTTTAATTTAAAGGTGGATAAATTAACCTGGGCATTCTAAAGGCTACTCAAGTAGAATTTGTTTAAACTAGAACATACTTTGCTTGACATTCAAGCAAACAAAATGAAACCCACTTAACTCCCCGTGGGTCACCATCTGTCTGTCCAGATTAGGAGCCCTGGAGGCGTCTGTGGCCGCTCCCTCTTCCTTATCTCTCTCCTCCAAACCCTTGATTAAACCTTTACTGAGCACCTTCTAAGTGCCAGGCGCTGTGCTGAGCGCTGGGGACACAAGACGGAGAGCTGCAGCACCGGCGCTGCCGGGGGCGGTTCCCACGGGGGAAAGGCTGAGTATTCACAAAACAGTGTTTACAAAGCGCCATAGCGGACTTGTGCAAAACGCCACGTGGGCCTCCTTTAATCTGCACCACAGCCTTATAAAATAGGTGTCTTCTGCTTTAACGGCCTTGTTGAGATAGAACTGATAAGCCACAGAAGTCGCCTTTCACAGGGTGCAGGGCAGTGGGCTTCAGTGCATCCACAGCCACACAACCACCACCAGGATCTCATTCCAGACTTTTTTTTCCCCCAAGGCAGTTCTAGGCTCAGAGCAAAATTGAGTAGAGACTATAGAGAGTTCCCACATCTCTTCCCCGGAAGTCCTGGCAAGCACCGCTCATTTTACTATCTCCATGGTTTGCCTTTTCCAGAACATCACAGAGCTGGAATCATACAGTATGCAGCCTTTTCAGATTGGCTTCTTTCATTTACTAACATGCATTTAAGTTTCGTCCATGTCTTTTCACGGCGTGAGAGCTCATTTCTCGAGTGCTGCGTAATATCCCATTCCTTGGATGGACCCAGTTTATGGACCCATCCTTTCACTGAGGGATGTCCTGGTTGCTTCCCAGTTTCGGCGATTATGAATGAATCTGCTGTAAACGCCTGTGTGCAGCTTTCTGGGTCGACATAGTTTTCAGCTCCTTTGAGTAAATGACAAGGAGCATGACTGCTGGATCATGTGGAGAGAGTGTGTTTAGTTTTGTAAGAATCGTCCACAGTGGCTGCACCATCTTGCAGTCCCACCAGCAAGGAGGAGGGTTCCTGTTGCTCCACGTCCTCGCCAGCATTTGGTGTCGTCCGTGTCTGAACTTCGGCCATTCTGACAGGTGTGTACTGGTGTCTCATTGTTGCTGGGTTTTTTCCCTCTTCCTTTTTTAAAATTGAAGTATAGATGATTTACAATATTGTGTTCATTTCAGGTGTACAGAAAAGCGATTCAGGTTCTTTGCAGATGATATGCCATTATAGGTTACTACAAGGTTAAAAATACGGCACGCTGCTCAAGTTTGCACACCATCCCTGGGCAGGGCCATCACTGTTGCTTTAATCTGCAGTTCCCTGGTGCCATGCGATGCTGGCCATCTCCTCACGTGTGTATTCACATCTCTCTATCTTCTTTGCTGAGGTGCCTGTTCAGGGGTTTGGCTCATTCTTCAATCGAGTTGTCCCTTTTCTTATTCCTGAGTTCTAAGAGTTCTTTGTATGTTCAAAATATTTAAAAATTTCTTTGAGCCTTCTTCTTTAACCCGTATATCAATTAGAAGTGTGTCTAATCTCCAGGTGTTTGGGGGGGTTCCCAGATCTCCTCCTGTGACTCATTTCTAGTTGAATTTCGTATGGTCTGGGAGTGGGCTGCAATCATCTGGTCACTTTGTGTCATATGGCAGAGTTATCGCCCTGAGCACCGACATCACTGAATCTGCAGCCTCTGACTGTAACTTTAATCTGAAAGGATTAATCATCTAAAAAATAAATCCAAATCTCCACCTCTCTATGTTTTAAACTGATTTATACAATTTAAAATAAAAGGCTGTGGCTTATAATGTGGTGCTAAGGGTGGCTGGGGGTGGGGGTGAGAGCTGGTGAAATAAAAAAAGAAAAGAGAAAAAGGAAAAGTCTCGGTGTTCAGCAAAGGGAACCTAAGCAGGGGGGTAGGGTGTGGAGCTCGGTGGAAGAGCATGTGCTGAGCCTGCACTAGGTCCTGGGTTCAATCCCCAGCACCTCCATATAAATAAATAAATAAACCTAATTACCCCTAAACAAATTTAGAAAATTTTTTAAGTAAAAAAAAAAAAAGAAAGCAATCTACGCAGACTGCCATTTAACAAACTGGGTCCTGAGTGTACTGAGCTATGCACAGTTGGGGTGCATTCTCTTTTTGAGTTTTTTAAAAATTGTGGTAATATACACCTAACATCAAATTTACCTTCTGAACCATTTTTTTTTAACCATAACACTTACTATGTATTTGTTTTAAAATATGATGTCTTCTATTATTGTATGATGAACCATTTTTAAGTATACAGTTCAGTGGTATTAAGAACTTTCACATTTTCATGCAGCTGTCACCACCCTCCATCTCCACAACTTTTTCTTCTTCCCAAACTGAAACTCTGTCCCCATTAAACACTAACTTCTTTTCCCCTCCCCCAGCCCCTGGCTCCCACAATCCTGCTTTCTGCCTCTGTGAATCTGACTCCTCTAGGGACCTCAGATAAGCAGAATCATACAGGATCTGTCTTTCCCTGACTGGCAGAGTTTCTGTTCTTTTTAAGCCTCTGTCTGAATTTTCATTTCTTCATTTCATTTCAAATTAAAACTACAGCAGTACCAATCAGTCCTGATTTTGCAAATGGACGTGCCATGCGGAGGTAACCTGCAGACAGGGTCTCCGTCGGCTGCTGCCTTTGCAAGGATGGGCATTTGGACAAGGAGCTCAGCCTCTCTCCTGACCATGGCTGAGAAGCAGCAGAGCGTTATTTAGTTTGCTTTGCCAAAAGAGAAACCAAATTGTGCTGAATCAGAGCAACTATGAACATTGCTCGCTTTTAGATACTTCACTTTACCCCGCAGGCTCTGAGATAATCAGCCTGGGTTCTGGAGCTGTGCTTCTCAGAAATAGATACAAATGAGCTGGCAGGGTCCATAAACAAAATATTTTAGGTCTTCCTAATCCAGGACAAACCAATTAACATAAACTGCGGTTTGCACGGCATTATACAAATCTTTATAAAAAGTGTGTGTTCGTTGGTGCAGGGAAATTTTCAGTCTGTACGAAAACGGTGCTATAGTCAACGATTCACTCTTGTACTTTCTTTAAGGTGCTGCTATATATGCTGTCTTCATCTAATATTTTCTAAGTACAGTAATTTTATCTCCTCTTCCTGTTGTAAATTTATCAAACCAAAAAGTCAAAGTGGTAACCTTCGGTGCCCCTAGAAAGAAGGCCAACTGGGAAAACGCCGCTTTCTTACATCGTGTCAACATAAAAGATGTAGCTACAGTCTGTGTAAGTGTGCATATGTGTAATGTATTTACATCACTATAAAGGATGTAGATGTATACTTATATATGCATATACATGTAAAATTGCTTGGAATTAACTGCTTTTGACCAAACTTAAAAGATTATCCCCAAGTGTGTAAGTTGTGACCAATAAAAGCTGCCTCGATGATATTATCAGCATTTACCACAGGAGAAAAATGCAAGAGAAGATAAACATTGTTATTTAAAAATGAATGAAAAATAATTATAACAGCACTTCAAGTCCATGTGAAATGTCAGCTGGAATAATTCCACATGGGCTGCACTTTAAAAAAAAAAATGTTTTAAGACATAAACCACCCCTGGGATTTGGACATAGACGTTTAAATACAATTAGGATCTCAATTTTAAAAGCTCAACGTTAAACTTGACAGTATCAGAAGTACTGTAACAATACATTATATAACCATGTTCTTTTTTTTTTTTGCCAGGTAGCAAGACAGTCTTCTGAAAAAATAGCTCAGACACCACATCTCCCAACATCCTCCACAAAGCAAGAAGCCCAGAAAATTTCAGAGACTTGCTGATGGTCACAGAGCCAGGATGCCGACCTTTTCCCCCAATCCAACAGGCTCTAATAAGAAGGTTTTCAAGGACAGGAGAAAATAGATCACAAAACAGAAATATGCTGGAATAAGGGAAATCTAACTGTTCTGTTGAGCATTTTCATACAGTGGGATGTATTAGGATGAAGGAAAAAGGTAATCACTACAAAATTAAATACTGATGCCAGAAACAAAAGAAGCCCTCAGGTGTGGTGCTGAAATAGCCCAGAGACAGGCAGTTTACACACAGGTGGTTTCCTCATCTCTGGAGAACACCACCTCCTGGCTAGCCAGGAGGGAGGTTACTTTAGTCCCCTCTTGCTCAAGACCCTGCAGTGGCACTGGTACAGTACTGATGGGAACGTAAATGGTGCGGTCAGTGGAAGAGTGGCTCCTCGAAAAGTTAAACGTAGAACTGCTGTCTGACCCAGGAATTCCACTCCTAGGTAGACCCCAAAGAACTGCAAACAGAGACTCGAACAGGTACCTGCATGCCAGTGTTCATGGACGCTTTACTCACAGTAGCCAAAAGGTGGAAACAACCCAAGTGAGACAGATGATGGATAAACAAAATGTGACCTATACATTCACTGGATATTACTCAGCCATAAAAAGAAGTGAAAACAGAAAACAACAAGTGCTTACTACACATAAAGTGTGTGTTCCCTGTCGCTGTGTGTAGAGCACAGGGAACTATGTTCAGTGTCTTGTTAGTAACCTGTAATGAAAAGAATGTGAAATATGTATGTATGTATATGTACGACTGAAGCATTACGCTGTACACCAGAGGTTGACAAAACATTGTAAACTGCCTGTACTTAAATAAAAAAAAAAAGAAAAGAAAAGCAAAGAAAGAAAATCACGTGTTGCCGAGATGTAGAGGAGTCGACACCTCCTGCGCGGCTGGCGGGAGTGCGGAATGCCGGGGTCACTGCGGAAGACAGGCTGGTGGCTCCTCAATAAACGACACGTCGAATCACCGCGTGACCCAGCAATCCCACCTCTAGGCAGCTCCCCCAAAGACGGGAAAGCAGGGAGTTGAACAGCAGTTTGCACGCCAGTGTTCACAGCAGCATTCATTACTCACAATAGACAAAAGCTGGACACAACCCGAATGTCCAGCCACGGATGAAGGGATAAATCGAACGAATGGAAAAACAATGGGTAAACAAATACTCTGCTTTAAAAATGAATGAAATTCTGATACTTGCTGCAACATGGATGAAGCTCGAAAGACATTCTCTCAGTGACATAAGCTGTCACAGGACAAGCACTGTAGGAATCTACTCACCGAGGTCCCTGGAGGAGTCAGCTTTACAGAGACAGGCAGCATAATGGGGGTTTCCAGGGTCTGGGGGAGAGGCAGGAGGAAGTTAGTGTTTGATGGGGACAGCGCTGCAGCTTGGGAGTGCTGACGAAAATTTTATCTGTCGATCTAAGAAAGAAATGGAAAATTTTTTTGAGCCAAATTTGAGGATTATAATCCGGGAAGAGCATCTCAGAAAGCTCTGAGGACTGTCCCACTGGTTAGAAATCAAGGCACAGGTTTACAAGTTTTTTGAGACAGAGGGCTGTGCACCAAATGATGTGTTATTGACAGTTTACAGAGTCCAGATCTGAGCCTCGTCCTGGTGGGTCCTGTGACCCTTTATGAGCCCAAGGCGGAACATTACCTGTAAGGAGCTGTCCTGTTGATGGGGGGAGAACGCCGCTCTTCATGGCGGAGCAGGTGTTCCTGCCGGTGGGGAGGCTTGGTCGACGCCTAGTGCAGATACTCAGGGCACAGCGAGGGGAGAGAAGGTCAGAGGGCAGGGAAGAACTTATGTTTAAATTTTTCTTGTCTTGCCAGAAAATAGGAATTTCATTTCACAGAAAGATGAAAAAATTCCAGTGATGGAAGGTGGTGATGGATACACAACAACATGAGTGTACTTCATACCACAGAACTGTACACTTAAAAATCGTTCAGTGTAAATTTTTCATTTTGGGGGTTTTTTTGGGGGGGAGGTAATTAGGTTTATTTATTTATTTATTTATTATTATTTTTTTTAATGGAGATACTGGGACTGAACTCAGGACCTCATGCATGTAAGCACACACTCTATCACTGAGCTACACCCTCCCCCCTAAATTTTATGTTCCATATATTTTACCAAAACCAAAGCAAGAACAGGATATATTCAGCACCAAAAAAAAAAGGAATGAAGTTCTGATCCATTCCATAACACGGACAAATGTTGAAATGAGCTGGACACAGAAAGGACAAACAGTATATGGCCCCACTTACACAAAATACCTACAATAGGCCGATTCCTAGAGGCACAAAGTGGACTAGAGGTTACTGAGAGCTGGGAACAAGGGAAGTGAGGTGCTACTGCTTAACAGGGCCAGAGTTTCTGTTTGGGGCTATGGGAGAGTTTGGAAATAGACGGTGGTGATGGCTGCACAACACTGCAGTTAATGCCGCCGAACTGTGCACTCAGAAAGGGTGACGATAGCCAATGTTATACAGATTTGCCCACCAAAACAAATAAGTGAAAACAAACAAACAAAACACGCTTTAATGGCTCCCCAACTTTTCAGAACTAAAAGTCCACACCTCTCTGCGCGGCAAGCAGGCAGGGCCCTCCTCACTCTGGTCTCCTGGCTGCTCCTGGCCGGTGCCCAGGCCTTCTGGGCCAGCTCCACTGGGCCTCCTCCAGTCCCTGGTCTTTGCTTGCTCCCTGCTGTGAGTAACTGGCCTAGGCCTCAGGTCTGAGTCATCTGGGCACCCAGGGCTGCCTGCTCAGTAATCAAAGGGACCAAGGAAGGACAGCGAGCGGGGGCAAGGGTGGGCCAAGGTCACGGCTAGGGACACAGTGTATGCTTCAGCAGAAAGGCCACTGGACTTGGCGTCCGGAGACAGAGGTTCTAGGTCCATCTCTGCCACCAGCTAACAGGGTGACCGTGGAGCAGCCAAGGCCCTTCTCTGGATCTGCTTCCTCTTCTGTAAAACGAGAGGGCTGGACTGGGATCTCCACGAGGGCTTTCAATTCCAGGCTTTGGGGACTGAACTTAGGCCCAGAGAACAGCAAGACAGAAGCAACCTTCCTCAAAGGAGAAAGTGTTCCTACATTTCAGTGGATGATTTTATTTTCATCGGGGCGCCAGGGGCCGTCCTTAACGGTTTCTTGAGAAAGAAATGGCAAACACTGAACGCACAGAAGTGAAGAGCTTTGAGGCTGACATGTGCAGTAAGTGTAGTGTTCATTTTGGTATTAGGATTTTCACAGAAGAAATTATCCAGAGGAAGTAATAGCGACTCTCTTTACTCTTTTTAAACAGTAGGACTTTGTTGTTTATCTATTTTTTTAGGAGTTAGTTTACAATGTGTCAATTTCTGGTGTACAGCATAATGTTTCAGCCATGCATATAGGTACACACACTCCTTGTCACATTCTTTTTCATTATAAGTTACTGCAAGATATTGAATATAATTCCCTGGGCTATACAGCAGAAACTTTTTGTTTATCTCTTTTATATATAGTAGTTAGTATCTTAACTTTGGTTTTTAAAATAAAATATGTAACTGGAGAAAATATTTGGCAAGCAAGGTTGTTAGTGACCCAGCCCCAGCCAACCTGACCAGCCTCGTCGCCCACCTCCATCCCGCCACCTCCTTGATCTGACCACACTGGACCCCTCACCAGGCTCCCTCTGCAAAGGCTCCCCCTGCCCTCCTCCCGATAGACCCACAGCAGGCAGAAGAGCCGGGTTTAGTCAGGGAGACTGATGAAAATGACAGACTAAAATACACGGCGGAAATGGCGAGGCCGCCCTGAGAGCGTGAGGGAAAGCTGCTCAGAGGAGGAGACAGTTCACCTGCACCTTGAAGGACGAGAAGGCGCTCACTGGGCTGAGAAAAGCAGAGAGAGAATCCCAGTGTAAAGGCTGTTAAAGGGCTTTTGTAAACTGTAACTGGGACCTGTGCTCTACAAAGTTACTTCACTCACAGACTCAGCTCAGGGACCAGCCTCCGGGGTCAGGGTCCGATCTGGGATCCAGTCCTGGCTCTGCCCGTTCAGCTGTGCAAGGGAGCTGGGAGTGGGGAGAGGGGAGACACGGGACCCTCTAAATGAGACACGGGAACGCCTAGACAGGAAGCGCTGTGTTGGGTTTTTTCCTACCACAAACCAGACAGCAGGGGTTCTGAGCGCATCCGGGGTTCACGTGTTGTCCCCATGTGTGTTATTGGCTCCATTTTACACTCAACTATGAAACTGTCAATGATGCTGTGCTGGTATTTATTTAGATTATTGATATAAATATATATAAACAGGGGGAAAAGAGACATATTTTAATTCATGCCCGTGGAGGTCTCCTAAAACAGAACCCGAGAAGTAGCCAAAACAGGCAGCTTCTGGACAAAACTTACTTCTCCTAGAGAGAGAAACAGTAAATTTGAGAGAAACTGACAAGATAAAGAAACTCAGGTCTGGGTGATTCATTAGTAGGGAATTTAAACAAAACTTGGGCTTGGGTAGTAAATTTGTCTGATGTATTTTTAAAATTACATGATACATTCAAAACCTAGGGCACTACTCCTGGGAAATTAAATTAATAACTAGAAAAAGGCACCAGCACATAGATGTTTCAATGAAAAACGAGAACCCAGAACAACGCCAATATCTAAGGGAAGAATTTTTTTCAAGAGAAGAATAAGTTATCAGTTATCTCTGGTTGGGATATTGTGCAACCATCGACAATTACAGTTTTGAGGACTGTGATGCATGGGAAATACTCACATCTTAAGTGAAGAAACAGACCTCGGAAGTACACATACATTATGCTTATCAGACAATCCAGAAGCAATAAAAGCAAAGATATTCAAGTTTGACTATTTAAAGTTTTAAGTTTTATGACAAAAAACACTTAAAAAGTTAGACAGCAAAAGGATAAGGCAGAAATAAATTATAATGCCTACAACAAAGGTTAATATCTTTAGTTAACAAAGAATTTCTCTAAATCAAAATCCATTAGACATGTGGGTAAATAGTATGTCCAGACAATTCACAGAAGAGGAAGTCCAAGAATCGCAGCCCCCGCAGTCAGGGAAATGCAAAGCCAGGCAGTGAGGAGATACTCACATTCGTCTGTGAAACTGGCAAAACTGAGAAGAGGGCAAATACCCAGTGCTCGCAAAGGCTGAGGGGGAAAGGCAGCCTGCTCATTGCTGGTGGGGGTGTGACAGGCTGTGGCCCTTCTGGAAGGCCATTTGGTTCTCTCAAAATTACCCAAAATCAGAATGAAAAGGAAGAAACCGTGGAGACGAGACGACTCTGCAGGGCATGGAGCTGGGTGGAAGAGTCAAACCTGGACGGCCACACCTGGGTGACCCCAGGGACATCGAGCCCGAGGAAACCAGGGAAGGGGGGGCACGCACGGGCGGTGGAGGGAAGGTGCTTCTGTGAAGGTGCGAGAGGGACCTTTGGGGGAAGGGAAGTCTTACATCTGGATTGTATTGGTAGTTACACGGGTGTATGCATTTGTTAAAGCTCATTGAATCACTTAAAACAGAAGCATTGTATTGCATGTATGTGATATCTCCATAAAGTTGATTTAAAAATTTAAAAAATAAAATAAATAGCGTTTGTCGATCTTGCCAGTCCCATTTTGGAGAATGAGGCTCACAGAAACGAAAGTACCAGCAAAGAAGAATACACAGAGATGGCTGTTTGGCTGCAGCCTTGTATTCAGAGGCAACAAGATGGAAACGACAGGAATGCTTATCCTTAGGAAAACACCTGAATAAATTATGACAAACCCTTACTGTAAAATATTGTAAACCTATTTAAGAGAATAAGCTGAGGGGGAGAGGGTACAGCTCGGGGGCAGAGTGCATGCCCAGCAATCCCTGGGACCACCATCACAGATAAACATGAACGAGCCAAACAGGAGCCCTGATCAGTACTAGTGCCTGACGCCTAAAGGGGAAAACTGAGGGCAAGGAAATTAAAAAAAAAAAAAAAAAAAAAAAAGAGTAAGTGAGTGATAAATCGGGAGTTCGAGATCTGTAGACTCTAACTACTATTTATAAAGTAGGTAAACAATAAATTTATACTGTATAGCACAGGGAACTATATTCAATATCTTGAAGTAACCTATGATGAAAAAGAATATGAAGATGCATATATGTATCTGTTTGTATGACTGAAACATTGTGCTGTGCACCAGAAATTGACACATTTATTATAAACCGACTATATTTCAATACAAAAGAATGCCAAAAAAAAATCATTTATGACAAAACAAAACAAAACAAGGAATAAGTTAAATTAGTATCTATTGACTTTGAGGAACGTGCATGCTATGTTATAAAAAAATGAGAAGTCAAGAAATGCACATAGTATTCAATTTTTATAAAAATAATGTATTTTTAAAATATATTGTTTATATCTGATAGAGGAAACCACACGGACTGGGCACTCCAGGCTGTTAATATTTATTACTTCAGGGGATGGAGTTACTGTAGGATGTGGGAGCAGATATAATTTTTCTTTCACAAAATTTTGCATTGTTTCACTTGTAACAAATAAACATGAATTACCTTCATAATTCTTTCAGATCTTAAAGAAAATTTAAGAAAAAAATGATAAAGAGTATAAGGAAACATTGTTTTAGAATATAAAATAGGATGAAAATATTAAGTTCATGCTTTTATTACAACTGTAAAAAAGAAATATGAATGTGGGTAAGGACTGTAAGGAGGACTCAACACAGGGTTTTGGAGTTTTGTACAGTGTAGGAGTATGTATTCTTTTTATCAAACTTGTGAGTGCTTGTGGGCAATAACCAGAATAGTTCTATTATGTAAAATATGCAAATACGGGTGCAGTGAACAAAGTGTAGATGGAAGATGCAAAAATTAAAGTGGATTAGTAAGGGCGGCAGGCTTATGAATATGTTTATTTCAGTTTCCCCAAACTTTATGTAATATCACCACGTCTTGGAATAAAAGTAACTCCCACCCTCTGAGAAGCTAGGTTCTCTTTTCTGGAACTAATGATGTTAGGAGAAAAGACAACACAAACATCATCGGCTCTGTCAACATAAACCCCGGAAGAAGGCTGAGATTGTTGGGGTTTCTTTCTTTTTTTTTTTTTAATTAATTTTTTTTGGGGGGAGGTACTTAGGTTTACTTATTTATTTACTTTTTGGAGGAGGTGCTGGGGATTGAACCCAGGACCTCGTGCATGCTAAGCATGTGCTCTGCCACTTAAGCTACATCCTCCCCCCTTGGGGTTCCTGATTTTTATTTTCTCTATTGTTACCCTGCAGAAAACACAAATCAAGAGTAGGGGGGAATACTTTTGTGTTTCTCCAGTTCCCAGACGCTCTATCTTTTTCCAATTACAAGGAGTCTCTCTTTTAAATACCGGCTGATGGGGTCGTCCCTGAGACACTTAACTCTGACCTTTGCAAAGCAAATTAGAGACCACGTGGAACTGTGAAGGCACTTGGCCTGGGTGAGGGTTATTGAGGATACAGGCTCACACCCGGTGACAGCCCCATCCCAGGGCAAAGGGTCACTGGGACAGCCGCGTGGAGGGGACACTGAAGTGGATCTGAGGCAGGCTGTGCCTGGAAGGGGGTACAGGGCTTCCCTGGCAGTCTCTGCCAAGCTAGCAGGCTGCTACCGCAGGCTGCTACCGCCCGCAAGGATGCTTTTGCCAGGTCTAAACATGGACTGCAGATTGAACATAACCCAAGCAGGTCACTTTCCCTGCATTTTAAAGGTACACTCAATCCTAGAATTCACATGGTTCAGATCAGCAGGAGCAGGGGACCTCTCAGGGGTTGAGAGAGGCTCTGGCCACTGCTAATTTGGTTTTAGAATATGAAGAAATATCAAATCAGGTTTCAAAATTATGGTGTATTTTAAATGTTTAAATAATTAACACTTTTTACACACAAACATTGCATTTATAATAGTGCTATTCTAAATAGTCAACTATAGAATTATATATACATATATATGGATGGAGACGCATTTATTTCCTTTTTGGAATGTATAGATATTTTTTAAAATCAGGAAACAAGATGAATTTATTTTAAAATAGTATATTAATTACATTTTCAAGTGATATGTTTAATAAACTTTTCTTTAACCTCTAGCAACCTTTTCAGGTAAAGAACATCTAAATTTAAAGTAAGAGATCCAATTGTTCATTTGAAAAAATACAGCAAAGACACAGGGAAATTTTTCCATGTATACATACAATACCCTGTCTCTCTCGGTGTGCTCCAGGTGGTCTGCTTTGATAAAGGAAGAGAAATTCGAGGTAATGTGATAGGTGTTTTCTTTTAATCCTTCTTTCAGTCTCTGACTCATGCACATCCTTGTATGGAGATGAAGCTCTTGGAGCATGTGCAACCTGGCCAACTGCCCAGGGCAGTCCTGCTACCAGACAGCAAGAGCTGCAGGGAGTGGAGCTGGCAACTTGGCCTGGAAGGGCTCAGGCTGGAATTGCAGTTCTGCTCTTTCTGGTGTGACTCTGAGCTTACGTCCTCCTCAGCGAGGCAGAGGTAGTAATAAAACCTTCTTTGCAGGGCTGGGGAAGATTAATCAAGATAATGCAAAGAATGGCGCCCAGCACCAGATTTAGTACAAAGGTTGCTCAAATGTTTGCTTCCTTGCACCAGCTCTCGCTGGCTGGACGTGAGGATTACGCTGGATGACGTCTGCTGGTTATAATTAGAACTGGGTAACAGGGCCCCTGAATCTGTGTCAAGACCGCAGGTCTGTGTGTAGGACGGTGGTGTTTGGAGGTCTCTGCACTGCCTCCCAATTTCCAGGTCAGGGATGTTAGTCCCCACATGCTAGGATCTTCTTAAACTTCCATCTGAGCTCTGCCCCCTTTTTCAGAATATCCTGAAAATGCAGAGGAGAGCATGAAAGGGGCAGGTCTCTGAGCAAGGAATGGCAGGTCACAGCTCCTGACACTCAAGGAGCAGTTCAAGGCTGTGTCCAGAGGCCCAGCAAGGCCCTGGCCGCTCCCTCCGGCCTCACCTCCCTGGTTTCCTACACATCAGCGCCCTGGCCTACCCCTAGAATATGTCAAGCTGAGTCTGAGTCAAGGTATTTCCCTGCCTCGTTCCTTGGCCCTGGGGTCACTCCTCCTAGGACATTCTTCCTCGATCTCCACGCGGCAGGCTCCCTCCCATCACTTAAGTCATGCTAATTCAAAAAGACACATGCACCCCAATGTTCATAGCAGCACTATTTACAATAGCCAAGACATGGAAACAACCTAAATGTGCACTGACAGATGACTGGATAAAGAAGGTGTGGTACATTTATACGATGGAATACTACTCAGCCATAAAAAAGAATAAAATAATGCCATGTGCAGCAACATGGATGGACCTGGAGGTTGTCATTCTAAGTGAAGTGAGTCAGTAGAGAAAGACAAATACTGTATGATATCACTTATATGTGGAATCTAAAAAAATGATTCAAAATGAACTTATTAACAAAACAAAAAGACTCACAGACGTAGAAAAAAAACTTATGGTTACCAGAGGGGAAAGGGAGAGAAGGGATGAATTTGGAATTTGGGATTAACAGAGACAAACTACTATACAAAACAGATGAACAAGAACCTACCGCACAGCACAGGGAACTGTGCTCAGTATCTTGTAATGACCTGTAATTGCAAAGAACTGAAAAAGAATACATATATATATAACTGAATCACTTTGCTGTATACCTGAAACGTTGTAAATCAACTATACTTCAGTAAGAAATTAAAATTAAGAAAGAAAAAAGAAAAGAACTAAAAAAACTAAAAAAATTCTAAAAGAGACCACATGGAGGGACCGGTGAGCCCAGCCAGCCCCCCTGTTACAGCCGTTCCAAGGAAGGTGCTGGGAATGTGAGCGAAGGCCTTCTCCTGGACAGTCCAGCCCCGGGAGGGACCACGCAGGGCAGCAGGATGGAAGGACCACCTGGCCTAGCCCAGCCCAGAGTGCAGAGCCACGAGAAGTAAGAAATCATTCTGTACATAAGTTTGGCACGCTCACCGCCCAGCAATGTGCAGCTGACACACCAGCTCGCCTTCCTGTGCGAACGGCTGCGAGTCTCCCCCCGCCCTCCACGGGGCCGTGAGCTTGTCTCTGTCTTCCCCACTTTGCCTGGCATCTGGCACAAATTAAAGTCAATGGTTCCTTCAGAGATTTACTGAACTCCTCTCCTTGCTGGTGTCTGTACTACTTGTGTGGGGCTAGTTGTGTGTGTGACAGGAAGCGGGTGCAAAAATCAGTAGTGACCATTCCCTCCCCTAACACGTCACAAAGCTGCTCCTTGAGGTCGCAGATCACACCCGACTCCCAGCACAGCAGCCCAAGTGACGGACATGAACATCAGCGTCCAGAGAGGTCAAAACAATGGTCTGCGAGAGCCCAGGGTAGGCGCGCTGACTGTCATGGGGACACGGGGGACACGGCGGTGGCTTCCGAGCTGAGCATCAGTGTGTTCCAACTGCTCTTTGAAAGTCCTGTAAAGTCGGCCACATCATGCCAGTCATGTTCTCTGCAGCCTTTAAGGTCATCCCAGAGATGTTAGCTGGGCCGTTTCCCAGTTTGTCCATGGTCACACAGCTGGGGGAGCCGCTGGGGAAGCATGAGTGAGCTTCCTGCAGAGTCTGCAACCAGGCCACTGCCCTCTCCGTGGGCCTTACCTCCTGGACCCTCTCCCAAGGCACCTGTCACTCTCCGGGGGAGAGAGAGAGAACAGGTGCGTCTGCATAACGACATTCATTCACGTCGTAAAAAACAAGACAGACGAACCCTCCTCTATACGGCCCCAAACCTAAGACTGAGTAGAAAGCTTCATTTCTTCCTTTCTTATCCCCTCTTGGATGGAATTAGGTTAATCTCAAGTGATGACAGTTTATTTCAAGTAGATTGGAAACTGTGATTGGCGACTTGAAGGTAAAAAATTAATTTCACAGTTGAAAATAAATACATTAAAAAGTTTTGAGGGGGGGGAGTAGGGAATTCTTTTACCCCCCAATTTTTTATTATAAAAAAGTCAAATATACAAAGTTGAAAGTTCCAACACCTGTTACGTTGCCACATCCCCTTTACACGTGAATGCGTGCGTGTGCATGTTCTCCTCAAAGATTTGGCGGTACTTTTACTCCTACATAACCATCTAAAAAAATAATTAGAAAGAATCTTTGAACAGGACTTGGGGAAAAGAGAACACCTTTGCACGGCTCATCTGAGAGCACAGGAAAAGCCGGCCAGGGTGCTAGACCACGTGCGGGAGGCGGGAGCCACGGGCCTCTGTGACCCCCGAGGCCAGGACAAAGGCGTGGGGCCGGCACCCTTCACGGCGTGGTGAACACCATCGATGGGAGCCGCCGGGCCCCCGCAGGCCTGGGCCGGGCCTGGCCGCTCGGCAGCGCGGAGCCGGCGGGTCTCCGAGAGACGGCACCAGCTGCAGCCGGAAGTCCTACGGAAAGACAGGACTCCGTGCGCGCAGTTCTGCTGTGAGCGAGCCCAGGTCGTCCCGGGGCGAGCTGGGTGGGGACAGGCTGCCGAGCAAGGAGGTGGCCGGGCTGGCCGCACAGCCCGCTTGCGCGCCCCCGCGGCCGGGGTGGGGCCTGCAGCCCTGCCGCCTGTCACCGTCCCCGCCGGCTCCCACCACCCCGCAGGCTGCTTTTCTTTGTCTGAGTCCCCGGCACTGTCACCCACAGGACGCAGGCCGGGCCACGGGGGGCGGCGGGTGAGCGCCCGGGCAGGGAGTCCGCGCCGCGGCCCGGGGAGCGCCGCCCGCGTGGAGGCTGCGTTTCCCAGGCCCCCTCGCCGGGCTCGCGGCTGGTTCAGCGAACGGGAGGCCTCGCGGGAGGGCGGCTGGTCGGAGGAGCGAGAGACCGGGGTCCTCCTCCCTCTCTCTCGCTGCTGGGGTTGGGACTGACGCTCCTCTGCAGGTCTGTGCCCCAGCGCCCCCGGCAGCCCCACTCCGGACTGCGGCCTCTGGGCTCTGGCAACGTCACCTCTGGCCCCAGGGGTGGCAGCAGCCTTCTGCAGCTGCGGCTGTTCCTGGACCCCTGTCTCCTGCTTAGCTTCCCAGACTTTCAATCCCCTCTGTAACCAACCTCGAATTAAATTCTGCCTGTTCCAAATGCCTACAGTGGTTTCAGCTTCCCTGGCTGGACCCTGGCCGACAAACAGGGTAAATGTTCACATCAAGTGCAGTAAAGGGATAACTCAGCAGGCTTGGGGGGCCCAAACCCTGCGCATTTCATAGGAAGGACTGGCCTTGACTGGCTCCTGGGAGGGAACCTATAAACCCCTGGAATATCCTGTCTGGTAAGAGTGCCTTGGTACACCTGGGGCCCTGGGCCAGCCCGGCGGCTTATGCTAACCATGTGATTTATGGCAAGCCCTGTTTTCGCTTGCCTGGGGCCCTGGGCCACGCTGTTTTAGTGGGACGTGGTTAGGGGTGGCCACCTTGGTCAGTCATGGGGGGGTGTTCCCTGCCTACGTGACTGACCCGCCACAAAAACCCCAAACACTGAGGCCCGGCTTAGCCTCCCTGGCTGGCAACATTCTGTGCCTGTTGGCACACGTGGTTGCTGGGAGAACCAAACGCCATCTGCAGGTCTCCCCTGGACGCGGACGGCTGGATGCTCACACATGCTCACTCCTCAACTTTTTCCTTTACTGACTTTTTTCTGGATTTATGTTTTTGGGGGGGTGACTAGGTTAACTTATTTGTTATTTTTTCCCCCATCTTTTTTTCTTTTTTGGTTGGGGGGAGGTAATTAGGCTTACTTATTTACTCCTAGAGGAAGTAGTGGGGATTGAGCCCAGAACCTCATGCATGCTAGGCATGTGCTTTATCACTTGAGCTATACGCTCCCCCCGTTACTTTCTTTTTTTTTCAATTGAGGCACTAGGGATGGAACCCAGAACCTCGTGCGTGCTAAGTCCATGCTCCACCACTGAGCTCTACCTTCCCCACTCCTTTGCTGATTTTAATCTTTATTCTTCTGCTGTCATAAACTGTAACCATAAGCCTAACAGCTTTTCTGAGTTTTCTGAGTCCTTCTAGCAAGTCACTGAACCTAAGGGTGGTCCTGGGGACCGCTGCACACTAACGGAACAGGAAAATTTTTTTTTCCCCAAAGATAAGCTGTCTAGGGTCCCCAGAACTCAAGTAACTTATCTGAACTGGATGCAGGTTTCACTTGACTCTAGAGGCCTGGCCCCTGGCCCCATGTTTAAATCCCTGCAGCACCCATGGCGGGCAGGGCTGGAACCCGGGCCGAGTGGCCCCTGGGCTTGCTCGAACACCAGGATGCTTGGCTGGCCGGCCCAGTATGAAGCAAGATATGAAACAAAATACAAACCAGTAATGTTCTGACTGTTTTTTCCTTGATGACTACTTTGAGTCTTTCAGGGGGCTAAATATTAGATATTTAATAATTCCAAGTATTCCCCCCCTTTTCTTCCCTCCTCCTCCCTCCTTCCCTCCAGCCCTCCCCCTCTCTCCTTGGTGTCCCTACTTGGCTGGGGTTCATCTGACTCTTAGGCAATCCAGTTTCATGCCCGCCCTCCCCTCACCGCCAACCCTGAGCAAAGCACAACGTACAGTAGGTCCCTAATGATTGTTTTTGAAAGAGAAAGCAAAATTGCCCCTGTGGCTGAACTTCCGGGGGCTTCCATGTCAAAGGCGCTCACAAACTGCACCACGTCCGCCCCCCCGGGGGACACTGGCAGCAGGTCCCAGCACATGAGATGTGTTCCTGCCTTACTCACGCAGTGTGACTGGTTCACCCTCCACGGTACCACGTGTGGGTATTTCAGCTGTTCACGTAAAGGCAGGTTTGCTCAGAGGGCCTTCTGACTACAAAACCCTAGGTTGGCGGGCCCGGCGGCCCGGTGTGTGAAGACATGCACCATGGGCTGGGCGCATCACAGACGCTCCCTTTCGATCTACTGACCTGTCACTATTCTGTCGCTGTTCCCCAGTCTGCTGGCCGGTCGAGATGTTCTCACCCATCTCTGCTCACTGTCACCGGCTCCCGGTGAGTCACTAATAACCATTCAGCCACGCCACCCCTCCCAGAGGGTGGAGAGCCCGCAGAGGGCTGCTTCTCCTCCCGCTTTGCAGTGACAGGAAGACTGTCTCTGAGCACCTCGAAGCTCTGCGGCAGGCCCAGCAGGCTTACAGTCAGGCACTCAGAGAAGCGCAGGATGGGTGTGAATCTTGCTGCTTGGGAATGGAGAACCGAGGAGCCCCAAGGAGCTGGGTTGCCTCACACTCCCAGTCAGGGGCTCATCACTTGAAAAGAAAACGATGCCTTTGCTTATGGACATTGATTTGACTTTAGATGTTATGTTTTTCTTTTCAGTAAACCATCAGTGATCAGTGTGAAGAAATTTCTTATGGCAGAAAAAGAATAAACTTGGAACACAAAGGAACTCATTTACAAACCAGAAACAGACTCACAGAAGTGGAAAACAAACTTATGGGGGAACAAACCCCTTTCTCAGGGGAGAAAGGGAAAAGGGGTAAATTAGGACTTTGGGATTTGCAGCTACACACTACCATATATAAAGTAGATAAACAACAAGGTCCTGCTGTATAGCTCAGGAAACTATATTCAATGCCCTGTAATAACCTATAATGAAAAAGAATATATATGCATAACTGAATCACCATGCTGTATACCAGAAACTAACACAATGTTGTAAATCAACCATACTTCAATCAAAAAAATAGGGAGGATATAGCTCAGTGGTAGAGCACATGTCTAGCACGCATGAGGTCCTGGGTTCAATCCCCAGTACCTCCATTAAATAATAAATACATAAGCCTAATTACCCCCCCCCAAAAAACCCCCAAAACAAACAAAAAGAGAATTAAAAAAAATAGACATTGCCAAATTCCCCCCCCCCCAAAATAATAATAAACTAGAGTTGCTCAGAGCAGGGCTGGGATCCAGGCTGTCATTCCTTAATCTACTGCCATGTACTGAGCACCTACTATGTGCCAGGACCAGCAGCTGCCTTAGCAGCTGAAGGTGGAGTGGGGACAATAAGCAAATATGGTGGTTCATTTTACTTTTCAACTCTACTGGGCTGTGGCACCCAGATATCTGGTCAGACATTGTCCTGGGTGTTCCTATGAGGGTGTCTGCAGATGAGGCTACATTTAAATCAGTAGACTGAGTAAAGTAGCTGGTCCTCCCCGAGGTGGGTGGGCCTTGCCCAATCAGTAGAAGGACTGAATAAAACAAAATAACTCACAAAGAGGGAACTACACTTGCCTGATGGCCTTCAGACTAGGATATCAGTTTTGTTTTTTTCTCCTGCCTTTGAACTCAAATGAAAACCTCAGCTCTTCTTGAGTCTAGAGCCTGCCAGGCTTCAGCAGAAACCACACCATCAGCTCTCCTGGTTCTAAGACCTTTGGACTTGGATGGAGCTAAGTCATTGGCTCCCCTGGGTCTCCAGATGGCTGACTCACCCTGCAGATCTTAGGACCTGCCCATTTGCACAACTGCATGGGCCAATTCCTTATAATAAATCTCAATCTTTGTCTGTCTGTCTGTCTCTGTACACACACATCCTATTTCTTCTGTTTCTTTGGAGGACCCTGACTAACACAGCAGGCAAACAAACGATCAATCTGGACAGGGATAAGCTGCCATGAAGAAAGTAAAATAAGACCATGGAAAAGAGACGAGGGGTACTTTAGCTACTGCCTCTCTGAAAAGGTGGCCTTTCAGCTGACCAGAGCAGGAAGGCAACAGCCACAGAAAAGCTGTGGGAGCCTGGCTGGCCAAAGGCCCTGCCCGCAGGGTCATGGGGAGTTGGAGGAACAGGAGGACTCCCTGTGCAGCTCGAGGGGGGCATGGCGGGAGAAGAAGGGAGGAGGCAGGGCATTAGGGCTTGGCAGGCCTTGGGGAGGAGTCTGGATTTTAGCCGAAGGGCAAGGGGAAACCCTCTGGCTGCTTTGTGTCCCAAGCTTACTGTGTGATCTTGGGCAAATGAATGTACCTCTCTGAGCTTTAGTTTCCTGGCGTTGTTGTGAGGATCAACTGAGATCATGTAAGAGAATGAGTCAGTACCATGTCTGGCGCTACGAAGCAGCTGTAGAAATGTCAGTTTCTCTTCCGGTTGTTCCCCAGCGGCACTGAGTGGTAAATGCTGACCTGAAACAAGCTGGGGAAGTAAGACTGACGTGAACTTTCTGGAAATGAGGGCAAAATGTACACAATGTCATTTACACGTGGGGAACTGCAACAGCGAAATGCCTGCGATAGAGAAACTTGGGTGCACTAAAGCTGGAGCCGTGGAGTCAGACGGACTTGGGCTCAGACTTCGGCCTTTCAGCTGCACCCCTGGGCGACTTCTGGCAGGTCAGCAAATGCTGTGAGCCTCAGTGAGCTGTGAAGGTGGGGGCTGTGAGAATTACATGAGAGCCTGTGCAACCCACAGCACGGGGTTGGGCTCCCGTCCGCCTCAGTTCCTGAGAGCTGTCGGGGAAAACGCAATTACCAAGGTTGGCTTTAAAAGAGTGGAAAGTTATATACATATGTGTAGAGTGATGGTCAAGCTAAAGATTGTTTAAGTTGGTCTGTAGACTTAATTCAACTCTAATTAAAATCCCACAGCTTTGCCTATAGAGAAAACTTTATCTGGAGGATTTCTATGGAGGAATAAAGGCCAGGAAGAGGCAAGAAATGCTCCAAGAATAAGCTTGAAAGACTCAGGGGGAGAATACAGCCCAAGTGGTGGAGCACATGCTTGGCATGCATGAGGTCTTGGGCTCAATCCCCAGTACTGCCTCTATAAATGAGTAAACAGAACTAATGACTGCCCGCCCCATAACACACACAAAGATTGAAGGACTCACCCTCCTATATGCTGATGCCCACGCTGAATCTAAGACCATGGCAACCAGGACACCGTGTAACTGACAGAAGGATCGACAGATGGACGGCGGTACAGCACAGGCAGCCCAGAAACAGACTCACAGAAACGGCCACTGATACATGACATACCAACAGGACAGAAATGAAAGTTTGATACCGAATAAACACGGCACTGCAGATCAGTGTGGGAGGAAAGGATGATTCAGTAAATTGCGTCAGGGCAACTGATTATCCAAACGTAAAGAAAAAATAAAGTTGACTCCTTATCTCACACCAAAAAAAGTTACAGATGAAATCAAATCTCAAAGGCAAAATTCTACTTTTTTTAATTTTTTGGGATGGAGGTAATTAGGTTTCTTTAGTTTTATTTTATTAATTTTTAATGGAGGTGCTGGGGATTGAACCTGGGGCCTCGTGCACGTGAAGCACACACTCTACCACTGAGCTATGTCTCGCCTCCAGCAAAAGTTTTAATCTTTGGAAGAAAACGTAAAACCATGCTGTTTGATACAGTAGGCGCTAGCCACATGTCGCAATTAAAACTAAATAAAATAGGAAATTCAATCCCTAAGTCACACTAGCCACATTTCAAGTGCTCAGCAGCCGCACGTGGCTACTGTACCAGGCAGCACACATCAAGAACTTTCTATCATTGCAGAAAGTTCTGTTGTACAGTACTGATATCGAATAATACCTTTTCAACTTTGGGACAGGGAAATACTTCTTCTAAAAGACACAAAATATACTTTCCACAGAAGAAAATACTGATAATACAATAGTATTAAATGTTTAAGCTTCCACTTGTCAAAATAAACCACAAAGAAAACGAAAAAACAAGTTGCAGACTGGAAGATAACTCACAAATATACCTGAGAAAGATCAGCACCCACGCTGTACAGAGAGCGCCTATGTACTGCCTTCCAAGAAACGACAGCAAAAGACACGAGTGGGCATCTCAGAGAAGACTCACAGCTTCAAGGAAAAGCAAATCAGACCCCAAGGAGATTCCGCTTTTACCTACTAGATCAGCAGAAAGCAAATTTAAAGATACCAAGTTGGGGAGGATGTGGCTCTGTGGTGAGAGTATAAATCGGTACAAAACCTTTGGGAAGCAACTGGCATCATCTTGTAAGGCTGCGTATCCTTGCAAGGCAGCTCCTCTCTGTGGTGTGTACGCACGCAAGTGGCATTCCTGTGCAGGTATGCGTCAGAAGTCAGGCACAAGAATGTTCACAGCAGCATTTTCTTTTGTAATTGAAAAAAAAAACCCATAAAAAAATTAAATACTCAGCAATAAGAAAACAGGTTGAGCACGTTGTGGTATTCACAATGGGGTGCCATACAGCAGTGGAAAGGATGAACTGGGGGTGTGGGTAGTGCAGTGGTAGAGGGCACGCTTAGCATGGTCCTGGGGTCAATCCCCAGGACCTCTGTGAAAATGAACAAACAAACAAATTAATTAATTAAACCGAATTATCCCCCTCAAAAAACAGAGTAAAAAACTGTTAAAAAAGAAGAGGATGAAGTGCAGCTACATAACCTCAAGATGACCCTTCCGCTGTGCTCAGTACCACGAGTCCCAGAACATGCCCCATGGTGTGATACCGTTTACATACAGCCCCAAAGTGAGCAAAAACTAGAGAGCTCATTGCTGAAGCATACATACATACTTTTTATCTCCAAAATGCAAGGAGACAGTAAACTAAAACTTCAGGATGGTACTTACCTCTGGGGGTGGGCAGGGCAAGACAGAGATGGTGATGGTCTAGATCTACACGTGGAAGGAGAGTTCTTGGCTGTTACTGCATTGTTACGCTTTAAAACGTATACATATGTTACACACATTCTTTTGTATGCATCAAATATAAGTAAAAATGAAATAAAGGGGGAAAAAGTGGCCAACTGTCTTTTTCTTTTACTTTGCTGTGTTGTCTTAATGTTCCCTCCCCTCAAATCCTCAAATATATATGCTTTTTTTCCTAATCAGGAGAAAATAAATATATTAAATTACCGGGAAATGTCTTGTTCAATTTAGCAGTTGTTTACAAGTAGAATTGTGTCAGTGGCTCAAAAGAAAGGGTGTCACTCAGCTGCTGTGTATCCCTTGGCAACGTACACAACCTCCCTGAGATTCATTTTTGTGACTATAAAAGCCCAACGATGTTTCCCTGGAACCTTCTTTGGGGGGTTAAGGATAAAACACTTGAAGTGTCTGTCCCCTGGTGAGTCCTTGGTAAATGTATTGTGACCCCTGCCCAGTCATGATCGTAGCTTGTCACAGAGTAGCCGTTTATTCTTTGCAAAGGTGGGGGAGCGATTACATTCTTTATCTCACCCTAAAAAAGTCTGATTTATATTAATAATAATGGCTGACCTCTATAGCTTCCTGGCTGTGTTTATAAGCATTGTATAATAGTGGTGCTGAATGGGTGAATGAATGAATGAACCCTCTCAAAGGTAGATGCGAGCAGGGAAGAAATAGGGGACAACTTGGATGGAAGAACTCTTCTTATGAGGCTAGAAGCTGCCCCTAAAGCAAAGGCAGCCCCGAGTCTCCCTGTTATCTTGGGGACAGTCAGGGCTGGCCCGGGACCCCGCCCTGAATCATGCTGTGGGTAGCCAGGGTCTCCCAGGCACCCTGGCAGAGCGTCCACTTGCTGGGGCTTCTGAAAAGCTCCAGGTGAAAACGAGAGAGTGGCGCCACCTGGAGGGCAACAGTGGAAGGCTGGGGAGATTCCTAGAACTAAAGTTTTTTTAGTTCCGGGATGTGGCCTTGGGTAGGGGCTGGGGTGGGGAGAAGGCACCGCAAAAATCATCTCTGCTTTGTTTTTAAATTAAGTTTTTATTAAGATAATTGGAGATTCACCTGCTGTTGTAAGAAATACTACAGAGAAATTCTTTTGTACCCTTTGCCCAATTTCCCCCAATGGTAACATCTTGTATCTACAGTATATAGATCAATGGATTAGAACTGAGAGTCCAGAAGTTAATCCATACATTTATGGTCAATTGTTTTTTGATAAAGTGCCAAAACAATGCAAAGGGACAAAGAACAGTCTTTTCAACAAAGAGTGCTGGGACAGCTAGATGTCCACATGCAAAAGAAGGAAGTTGGACCCCCTACCACACACTGTATACAAAAACTAACTCAGAATGGGCCGAAGATCTAAATGTAAGAGGTGAAACTATAAAACTCTTAGAAGAAAACATAGGGATAAATCTTCATGAGCTTGGCTTCAACAATGATTCTTTTTTTATGATGTTAAGAATCTTTCTATATGTTGCTATCTGCATATCTTTTTTTACTTAAAAAGTTTTATTTATCTCTTATTTTTATTTTTTTGAGGTATAGTTGATTTATTTATAGTTGTGTTAGTTTCAGGTGTATAGCAAAGCGTTTCAGTTACTTCTATATTTTTTTTTCATAGTTTTTTTCATTATAGGTGATTATATGATACTGAATATAGTTCCCTGTGCTATACAGTAGGTCCTTGTTGTTTATCTATTTAGGCAATGATTTCTTACATATGACACCAAAAAGATACAACAAAAGAAAAAATTAGATAAACTGGACCTCACCAACGTATAGAACTTTTGTGTTTCAAAGAACACTATAAAGAAAGTGAAAAGGCAGCCTACAGAATGGGAGAAAGTATTTGTAAATCATATATCTGATAAGGGTCTAGTATCCAGATTATATAAAGAAGTCTTATAACTCTGGTAAGAAGACAAATAACCCAGTTTAAAAATGGGGATGGATCTGAATAGACATTTCTTCAAAGAACATGTACAAATGACCAAAAGCACCTGAAAAGATGCTCAACATCAGGGAAATGCAAATCAAAACCACAACGAGAGTCCACTTCACACCCACTAAAAAGACAGTATGTGTTGCTGAGGATATGGAGAAATTGTAGTATTTAAGACCATGCTGGTGGGAAAATAAATTGGGGCAAATGCTTTGGAAACCAGGCAGTTTCTCAAAAAGTCAAACAGAGTTATCCTATGACCAGCATTTCTACTCTTAGGTATACACCCAAGAGAAAGGAAAACATACGTCGCACAAAACCTTGTGCACAGATGTTCAGAGAAGCTTATTCACAAGAACCAGAAAGTGGAAACAACCCAAGTGTCCATTAACTGATGGATGGATAAACAAAACAAAACAAAACAAAAATATATGTATATATCCATAAAATGGAGTGTTATTCAGCGATAAGAAATAACGAAATACAGATTCATGCTATGATATAGCTGGACCTTGAAAACACTCTGCTAAGTGAAAGAAACCAGATACAAAAAAGGCCACATATTGCATGATTCTATTTACATGAAATGTTCAAAATAGGCAAATCCATAGAAACAGAAAGTAGATGAATGGTTGTGGGGCAGTGAGGAATGGAGAATGACTGTTAATGGAGACAGTGATGAGAATGTTCTGGAATTAGTGGTACTGGGTGCACAATTTTTTGAAGTACTTAATTGTATACTTATAAAAGGGTGAATTTTAAGGTATGTGGATTATGTCTCAATTTTTAAAAACTGGTAAAATTAATTAAAAAATAATTTCACAACAAAGATATTGATAATTTGTACAACCTATTAATCTTGTTCGGATTCTCCTAGTTTCTCCTGTACCTTTGGTATCCTGTTTCTACAAAGGAATTAGCAATTATCATGAAGAATGTATACTACAGTTAAAAGATTATAATAATAAAAAACACTACAATTACATATTCATACACAGGGCCAAAGTCACGACCCACAATTCTCATTGTAAAAACGAGGTATTATAAAAATTACCCTTAGTATATAGTTTCCTAGAATTAATATCATAATATAAGAGGATAACTTAACTCAACACAATTCATCTGCTTTTCACCGTCTTCACACAACAGTTCAAGTCTCTGGGGTCCTTTCCCTGTTTTAACCAAGAGGCATATTTATTTCACCTGAATTATAAACCCTTTTACACCGTGCTTTTCCCTTTTACTGTCTCATTTGTATAAGAAGTGTGTATATTGCCTCCCAAGAAATCAGAAATATCTTTTTATAAAGGTGCGGACTATTTCATCCGACGGATGCACCCTAATTCCTTTAACATTCCTCTTATTGCTGGACATTTGGGGTGTTTCCATTATCTTGCTGCAAACTGCTGCAGTGAACAACTTAGTTTTTCTCTTTCGGATGATTTCCTGCGCTTAAGGGGTGAGGTTACTGGTTCAAGATTTTGCACACCTTTCTGGCTCTTGATGATTTCACCGTGGCGCAACACCCCCTCTCCCGCTGCCCCGCTGCCCCCGACCCTCAGCCTCAGCCCCTGCAGAGCCAGACCCCGAGGCTGCCCCTCCCTCCCCGCCACCGGTCCCCGCGCTCTGCGCTCACCCGCTCCACCCTGGGCCCCGCCCCCGCCGGGCTCACCGGCGTCCGGCCGTGCTCGGGTCAGCCGCGCCCCGCCCCGCCCCGCCCCCGCGGCGGATGCACTGGGCTCGCCGGTGCGCCCAGTCCTGACCTGGGCTTCGGGATGTCCACGGGTCCCCGGCTCGGTTTCCCCCTGGCGTCTCCTCCCGCCCCCAGCGCCGGGCGGCGCGTCTAGTGGGCGCTCGATAATCTCCCAAAGATGTGAAGACCCTTCGAGGGCGCCGCGCCGGCCTTTTACTTAGACCGCGGGCGGTAGAACAGTTCGCAGCGGAGCTGACGCGAGGGGTGGGCGGCCGCGTTCGTGCAGCAGTTCACGCGCGGTGTGCCAGCATCGCCCACGGCAGCGAGTACAAGGCACTCAAAGCAATAAAGTAAGAATGCAGTGTGTTAGGCAGCCTTCCGAGCCCGGCAGAGAAGTCCGGCGGCGGAAGGGGCTGAAAGTGAGGCGAGGCCGGCGGGCTCCCCGGAGGAGGTGACCAGAACGGGTAGCATCTCTGAGGGGGGCCTGCTCCCGGCCAGCGAGCTAGGGCCTCGCCTCCAAAGCGAGGCACGACGCGGTGAGGCGAGGACGACTGCTACTCCCACTGGGCCCAGAGGAGGGCGTGAAGCCCGGACTCTAACCCGGGCACGGCCGCAGGCCCCTCCCGGCAGGGACGGGGTTAACGCCCGGCGCGGCGGCGCGGCCCGGATGTGCGCGGAGCGCGGAGTGCGCTTGCGCAGAGCCCCGGGCGACGTGGCCGGCCGGAAGTGGCCTGTGCGGAACCGCCGCCGGACCGCCGCTGCCTGCCGCGCCGTCCTGCTCCCGGTGCTGCTTCGCGCTCCCGCCGGCACCACCATGCTGAAGAAATTCGACAAGAAGGACGAGGAGTCGGGTGAGGGGGCCAGGCCGGACCCCCGCGCAGACCCTCAGCTTCCTCGCCGGGAGGCCTCCTTCGGGGCCTCTGTCGTGACCGGAGGCGGAGGCCCTGGGGGTACCGGGGCTCGTGCGGAGGGCTCCGCTGGTCAGCGGCAGGCCTCGGAGGGCACGAGCATGCTCCACTGCCGCTCCCTCGGGAGCTCAGACCGCGATCCGCAGGGTGACCTTGGGCGGGTCACGAGCCTCCCGGGGCCTCAGCTTCCCCCTCTGTCTGGGGAGAGGGCCTGGCCAGATGCTCCTCTGGGGGTTCCCTGGGGCTGCGTTGGCGCTGGCCAAGCTAGACGTAATCTGCGCAGCCAGCGTTCTGTGGCTGAGAACCCTGACTGTTATTCCTTTAACCAGCAAACGCATATTGAGTGATGACTGCTGTCAGGCACCGAACTGTGCCCTGATGTTGCAGGAGAACAAGGGAGACACTCCGTGCCTGAGCTGGGAATGTCAGAATGTTGACAGCGCAGGAGACAGACGGCAGTCAGAAAATCACACGTGTAATTAGTTACAAGTGTGATCTCTAATGTGAAGAAACCCTGATCCCTGGGAGATGCTGGTCCCACACATTGTAGGGACTCAGTTAAGTAGCAGTTGCATAAGTGAATGCAAGACATGATGCTATGAGGGGCACAGACGGACTGTACCAGGGCTGCTGGGTGACTGAGCGGTTTGGGGTACAGGGACCCCTTGCAGGAGACTGGCAGGATCTGTTTGCAGGTTGTAGAGCTTTGATTGCCCATTCGGAGGAATTGGAACTTGAATAGGTCGACAGTAGGGACATTTGTCCCTTGTCTCCGTCTGGGGAGTTTTGAAATTCAGGGTCACAGCCAGTACTCAGGTGTCTCTATTCTCTGATGGTAGGTGGAGGCTCCAACCCGTTCCAGCACCTTGAGAAGAGTGCAGTCCTCCAGGAGGCAAGTGTCATTTGCTCCCCCATCTCTTCCACATTAAATGTTTTCAGTCAGTGTCATCAAAGTGCTGGTTTTAAGAACAGGAGGGCGTAAACCCATTCCTGGAGAGAGTTCATTGTGCTTTTACCTTTTTGTTGTTCTTTGTTTCTCCTTCCAGTTAATTAACAAGAGTTTTCTAAGTACCTGTTAGTCACTAAGTCAGCATGTCCCCAGCTAATACTTGGGGAAGACTTCGGAAGTTGTTAACCGATTAAGAAAAGAACAAGGCGAGGGGATATAGCCCAGTAGTAGAACGTGTGCTTAACCTGCACGAGGTCCTGGGTTCAATCTCCCAGTACCTACATTAAAAAATATTTAAGATTGGGCAAATGCGTTTATTTACCCTGGGGCTTCTCAGATCTTGAATGTGCTTGGGGGTTGTCATGAAAGGGAAATAAACGGAGCCAGAAGGAATTGACCTTGTTCCCTTCTTAGGCACGTGTGTTTAATGAAACTCCCATCAACCCTCGGAAATGTGCTCACATCCTCACCAAGATCCTTTACCTCATAAACCAGGTAATGGGGTGAACCTTGCGGGTGGGGAAAGTGGTGCTGGGATGTGGGGGAGGGCGCACAAGTCAAATAGCCCTTAAGCTACTTGACAGCCCCAATGTGGTAGTAGCCAGTGGCTCAGCTCTGGGCCCCCCAGCATCCAACTCTGATGTGTTGCCCTTGCTGGGGCCTCTGCAGGGAATGAGGGTCGGGGCTTGGGCGGGTGTGGCGGGAGGAGTCTTCTGGCTGGTCTGTCCCACGCTGGGCCTTCTTTCTTGATTGAATCAGGGGGAGCACCTGGGGACCACTGAAGCAACCGAGGCCTTCTTTGCCATGACCAAACTCTTCCAGTCGAATGACGTAAGTGTCCCCAGTCCGGCTCTCCCCTGGGGGGCAGTTCTGACAGGGCAGAGGGAGGCCCAAGGGGAGCCGCCCAGCCCGTGAGGCTGCCTCCGTGTCGACTGGAGCGTTCTTTCCCTAACCTTGGAGCTCATGCTGAGCCAGGGTCAGAGGGCTTTTCGCATCTTTCGCCCAGCCCACCCTCCGTCGGATGTGCTACTTGACCATCAAGGAGATGTCCTGTATCGCAGAAGATGTCATCATCGTCACCAGCAGGTGAGTCCTGGGTCTGTGGTGGAGCCCACCGCCACAGAAGCCATGTCTTCTCAAGCACCAGGTCAGGAGACTTGGACTTGTTGCCAGCAGCGCTCTTTCGTCCTTCCCTCTCCTGTCTCCCTCGTCCTTCAGTTACTCTGCCCGCCCCCACCTCCGCCCTCCCCCCATGGCAGCCTCCAAAGGGGGCGGTTTGCCCTTTAGTTCTCTGGCCTTAACCTAGGCACAAAGCCTTCCTCCCTTTGATTCCTCTTAGTCAGCCAAGCCAGCCGGGAACTGTCACAAGGACCAGCGAGAACACAGGGACAATGGATGCGGAGGGTGTGCAGGGCGTGCAGACTCTCTCCCTGAATGCTGGTCTGCTCGCTGAGTATTAGGCTGAGTGATTCAGGGTGCAGACGTAACTGAAATATAATCCCTGACCGTCAGATCTGGGCTCAGTTCTCTTATTTCTTCCTGCCACAGTTTGGGGAATGTTACACATTTATGTGTAGGTTCCTTTAGATAGTATTTATTGTCTACGAGCCCCTGAGTGTAACTCTGGGAACAGAGCAGCGAGCACAGCAGACGTGGCCTCTGCAGCTCAGAATTTACAAACAACCTGGCGGACAGGCATTAGGAAAGCGACGTCTGTAAGAGCAGACCAGAGCGATATCCTACTTGCATTCGGATCAGGAAAGGCCTCCTGGAACGATCTGAGTGGGTCCTGGAGGATGAGTGGAAATCGCAGGACAGGGATGGAGGCGAGGGCAGGGTTCCAGGCACAGGAATCAGCAGCCCTGGAGCGGGGAGAGCGCCCGGCCTGCCTGGGGACGTCTCTGTTAAGGAGTTTGTGCTTGGTGGTGCTGGCGGGAGGAGGCCTCGGGGATGTTTTCGTGGAAGGAAGGGAGTTTTATAAAGTCAACATTGAGTTTTACATGGACCCCTCTGGCTGCTGTGTGGTGTTTGGCTCGGAAGGTTTAAGAACACAGAGAGGATGCTAGTCAGGATCCTCGTGTGGTGACCGGAGCTGGAGGGGGCGGGCGGGCGTGGGCTGGGGGCGGCAGGCCTGCCTCTGGCTCCTGCCCCTGCGTGAGGACAGCGCCTCCTCCCCCGCAGCCTGACGAAGGACATGACCGGGAAGGAAGACAACTACCGGGGCCCGGCCGTGCGCGCCCTCTGCCAGATCACTGACGTGAGTCTGCTGCCCCCAGGCTGCCCCCACTCTCCCGGCTCAGTTGCCTCTGGGTCTCATCCTTTGCTTTAGGTTGTTTCTACTCCTAGTCTTCCTGCCGGGGTCCTGGGCAAAGCCCCAAGCCAGGTGATGGGGGCAGGAGGGGAGCCAGAACCCAGTAAACACGTCTGCTTCCTCCCTCCTGGCCCTCACTCCTCCACACCCAGTCACCCACGCTCCTGAGGGTGGCGGGGATTGACGGGGTCCCTTCCCACCCCATCCTTGTCCCCGCAGAGCACCATGCTGCAGGCCATTGAGCGCTACATGAAGCAGGCCATCGTGGACAAGGTGCCCAGCGTCTCCAGCTCTGCCCTGGTGTCTTCCCTGGTGTGTAGCTGAGGCCGGGGCCCTCCGGGGCTGGGGCAGGGAGCAGATTGGGAAATTGAAGAAATAGCAGAGTCACTGTCCAAAAGGGAAACAGAAGTTTTGTATCCCTTGATCTGAGAGTCCCACCCCTTCCCAGTGAAGAGCGCGCGGGGAACTTGGGGTTGACTGAGGGGCCAGTTGGACAACCTTGGCCCTTCCTGTGGGGTGACAGCTTTTTGGAGTTTAGGCCTGGTGGAGATCTGCCGTGGTGGATAGAGTGAGGGTGGGAGCCTTCTCGGAGGATGGGGGACGGCGTCTGAGGGAAGCTCTGGAGCACTTGGGACTGTGGGTGGGGCCAGGAGGTGCAGTGGGGAAGCATCCTGCCTGCCCCCCTTAACGAGCCCTGCGCCCACAGCACCTGCTGAAGTGCAGCTTCGACGTGGTCAAGCGCTGGGTGAATGAGGCCCAGGAGGCGGCATCCAGCGACAACATCATGGTCCAGGTGAGCTGTGAATGGAGCAGTGGCGTTTGAGACTCTGAGGCAGGTGGCTCGGCAGTGGCTGGGCAGGATGGATGCTCACCAGGGAGATCCTGGTGGCCTTGGCTGGAGCGGAGTTTGCTCCTTTTGTCATTGTGGGGAGGCTCAGGGGTTTGGGGAGGGCATGCAGGACACCAGTTGCAGGGGAAGTTGGGCTGGAGACTTTACCAGCTGATACCAGAATATTCGACGGTTTTGGCAACCAGCCGAGTACTGTTTGCGGAGTGTGATGTGGCGGACCCGGCCCAGGCAGGCAGAGGGCTGTTTCCCAGCTAGCTTTGTTGGCGATGCCTGGGAGCATCCTGGTAGGACTTTGACCTGCTTAGCTCTTCACTGACCTCGGCCAGGAGTCCCTTTATCTCCATGAGTCTCAGTTTCCTTGTCGGTAAAATGGGAATGAAAGGCCCTGGTCACAAAGCTGTGAGGATGAACTGAGAGCACCTGTAGCCTCTGCCCGTCTGGCACCTACCTTCCGGCTCCCTGTGTGCTGGGTCTCATCTCTGGGGCCAGCTGTGGCTCCTCGAACACGTTCCAGCGTCAGGGAAGCTCCCCATGTAGAAAGCCGTCAGATGCCCCTCTGGTGAGGAATCAGCAAAGAGCAGAGGGACAAAAGGTAGCTCTGTGCGTCTCATTTTGCCAGTGTCAGCCTTGAGCCCTCTGGCCCATCAGTGGAGGTAGCCGTGAGGTCTCAGGCCTGCCCGGCGCCTTACCACACGGGTCCCCGCCCAAGGCCCAGCTCCCACTTTCTCTTTCTGGCCGGAAGACGTGCGCTCTCCCCCAGTTCTTCCGTCTCTGGGCGTCTGCAGGCTCCCCGCCCCCGTACTCAGGCTGCTGCCCGTCAGGCCCTCGCTGAACTCGGGGGGCGGCCGGGAACTGCAGACACTCAGGTGGCTTGCTGGGTGCTGCCTTCAGTCTCCGCGAGGAAGCCACCAGGACGTCCATCTTAGAGATGACGAGGCGGAAGCCCAGAGGGACGTGTGGCCTCCAGGGCCGCGTGGCAGGGGCCCCGGCCTCACGTGCCTTGTCCTTCTGCCCTCTCCTGTCCTCCAGTACCACGCGCTGGGGCTCCTGTACCACGTGCGGAAGAATGACCGCCTGGCCGTCAGCAAGATGATCAGCAAGTTCACGCGGCATGGCCTCAAGTCCCCCTTCGCCTACTGCATGATGATCCGCGTGGCCAGCCGGCAGCTGGAGGAGGAGGATGGCAGGTAAGTCTCTGTTGGCGGCCCACTGAGGCTTCCCTGCCCTTCCCGCCCTGGGCTGGGCCTGCCCAGCCTCCTCCTGCTGCCTGTTGTTCCGTAGCCGTGACAGCCCGCTCTTTGACTTCATTGAGAGCTGCCTGCGCAACAAGCACGAGATGGTGGTGTATGAAGCCGCCTCGGCCATCGTCAACCTGCCAGGCTGCAGCGCCAAGGAGCTGGCCCCAGCCGTGTCAGGTGACCGGACGTCCTGCACCCCAGCCCCACACGGCCCTGCCTCCGGGGATGTAGGTCCTGGGCCAGGGGTTGTGGGAAAGAACAGAAATTCCTCCGAATCAGCCACAGTCAAGGGTTAAGAGAGGGAATGCGTTCCCAGGAAGCACCTGCTCTGTGCCAGGCTCGTGCCTGGGCCTCCCACATGGGTCTCATTTGGGGGATGGGGCGCCCTTAGCTCCGTCTTACACGACAGAGGCTGGAGCACTGGCGAGTGGCAGAGGCGAGGTTCAAATGTGCCCTGCAGTCTGCCGGCTGGCTGGCCATAACGAGGGCCCAGTGGAGGAACTCCGCATTTAAAGCCAGGGTGTGGTCCCTTGGGCCTGAGCCATCTCCAGGGAAGGAGAAAGATCGGTACAGAGGGCCAGTCAGCCTGTGAGCTTGGTAGCCAGGGTGGGAGTCCTGGCCCTGTCTCAGCTGCCGGATGAGCCTGGGCCAGTCAGCTGTCCTCTCCACGCTGCAGGGAGGGGTGGTCACCGCACCCATTCCCTGGGGTTATGGCCGGCAATAGACTTGAGTCATCGGCACAGACGGCTTCGAACAACGCCTGGCAGCTCAGAGCGCAGTGGCGGTGCTCTGGCCAGTTGTCTGAGCTGTTGCGGGTCCCCTTGCTGAGTCCTCAGTGCCTTGTCGCGCAGGACCGTGTGCTGCATGTTGAGCCCTCCCTGGATGTCAGAGTAGCGAGCATGGGGCGCTGGGCTCAGTGGTTGGTGCTAGGAAGCGGGGGTGTTGAGAGGTGAGGTGAGGAGAGGCTGTCCAGAGGCATGGAGTGGGAGAGAAGGGGCGGCCGCCCCAGAAGGACACGCACAACGGAAGCCAGGACTCTCCGCGGGGGAGGTCAGGCTGCAGGTGTTAGGCGTGACCGGGCCTCCTGTTCTTCCAGTATCCTGCGCGGGAGGGCTGTGAACCTGGTCAGGCAGAGAGGCGGGGCTCTCGTTTGGAGAGCGAAGTCTGCCTTCCTTCTCAGAGACAAAAGCAAAAGAGCTGAACGGTAAATGAATCCATTCAGTGAGCTAAGCGTTCATTCTCATTACATTTCCTGTGTCTCCAGGACGCTGAACGTCAAGTTAACAGGCAGCTTTCTAAATAAGGGTGATTTTAAGGAAAACATGAGTAAGTGCTGAAAACATGTCAGAGAATACAAGCCAGGTTACAAGGAAAGGGACGGGGGTGCTGCGGAGAGCAGCTCAGCGAGCGCGTGCAGAGCCCACCCCCAGCTTGGGGGCCTCCCAGGGACGGGAACGGGGCCCGAGGCGGTGGTCCTGCGGGGACCCAGGGCTCTGCTGGTGTCTGTACGCCCCCTGGGGAGAGGTGGGAGATGGCTTCACGGGGTGGTGGGGGGTGTAGGTTCAGCGCTCGGGCTTCAGGTACAGGCAATCCTGGACATCGTCCTGGTTCTGCCGCCTCCCGGCTGCTGGGCCAGAGTCCCTTCGGTTGCTTTGCCCCTTTGTGCCTCAGCCTGTGCCTGTTAAAGACGGGGTGGTGACAGTAGCTGCCTCGTACCAGTGAGGGCCACTCAGACGAGGCCGCAGGTGCTCACCCGTGGGAACGTGGGCCCTCATAAGCCCTCTGCTCTTGGCTCAGGTGCCCGGGGGGAGGATGGCTCTTCCTCAGCTGAAGTGGAGGTGCCAGCAGCGAAACAAGTCAAGCACAGGGTTTGGGTCTGAGCCGACTGAGAGCCCTCGCAGGCCCCCTGGGAGGCCCTGGGTTTCCCCAGCCACTCAGTAGAGGGCGGTCTGGCACGTGGCGTCTGTGTCCCCGCAGTGCTCCAGCTGTTCTGCAGCTCCCCCAAGGCCGCGCTCCGTTACGCCGCCGTCCGCACCCTCAACAAGGTGAGTGTGGGGTTGGCGGGATGAGGGGCTGTCCTGGGACCCCTGGAAGTGGCTTTGAGCCCCTACCCCATGGAAGGTGCAGCCCTGGTCGGACTCTTTTCTCCAGGGGGGTGACATGAGCTTGTCTGAAGTTCTGGCGGGAGGCCTGCATTCCTGTGCCTATCCTCTCCATCTCTTTCCTTCCAAGATAGGTTGCCATGAAGCATCCGTCAGCGGTGACAGCCTGTAACCTGGACCTGGAGAACCTGGTTACGGACTCGAACCGCAGCATCGCCACGCTGGCCATCACCACGCTCCTCAAGACGGGCAGCGAGGGCAGCATCGACCGCCTCATGAAGCAGATCTCCTCCTTCATGTCCGAGATCTCGGATGAGTTCAAGGTGCCCGCCCCGGGCCAGGGGACCTGAGGGCTGGTTGGGTGGAGGACTTGTGGAGATTGATGCGTGCGGTGCCTGGTCTGGCCTTTGTCCGTGGTGTTCTTTGCAGCAAGGCCGGGAGCTCCCAGACCCCTTTATCGGGTCCTGAAGTGTTGCCCGTGTGCTGGCGGTGTACTGTGTAGGGCTCTCAGAAGAGGGGACGTAGCGGCGCACAGGACAGGTCCTACCTGCCCTCATGGAGCTCGCGTGCTGGTGAGGAGAGGGCAGAAGCGCGCACACAAGTGAGAGGATGGCGGAGTCTCAGACGCTGCCGGTGCAGCAAAGAAAGCAGGTGCAGGAGAGGTTCCTAGGAAGAGCCTGTCCTGGGCCATGAGCCAGCCTCGGGGAAGATGCTGGAGGTGGGGACGCAGCAGCACTGGGACCAGCGATGAAGTCAGAGCAGGCGGGGCCTAGAGCACGTGGGGCCTGGAGGGGCGTGGCAGAGTTGTGCTTTTAAGGAAGATACTAGGTTTTTCAGTAGTACCTTTTAAACTTTTATTTTTAAATGGTTTGCAGAAGGTTGCAAAGAAATGGACTAAATTCCCGTGCACTCTTCCCCCAGCTCCCTCCTCCAGTTCCTGCACCACCACAGGACAGTGTCAACCAGCATGGGCACGTCCGTAGTTAATTCACCAGTTACACGTGGATGTGTGCCTGTGTGTGTGAGAAACTACACTGTTTTCGTTTTTGTTTGGCGGGGGAGGAGGTTATTAGGTTTGTTTGTTTGTTTGTTTATTTAATGGAGGACCTCATGCATATTAGACATGCACTCTCCCACTGAGCTGTACCCTCCTCCCGAAACCTCGTCTTTGTCGCACCGTGTAGCCTTGCAAAACTGCCAGCACAGTCAAGGTACCAGGTACTCAGCTACACCATCACCACAGCTCCCTTGTGTCACCTGCCCTGCAGAGCCACGCCTATTCCCTCCTCCCCAGCCCTTAGCCCCTGTTCAGTCTCTGTGATTATGTTATTTCACAGTTGTTACATAAACGGACCATGTAGCATGTTTTTAGAGAGTTATTCCGGGCAGATAGTAACATGACTGATGATAAATAGTGTGGTAAGTTTTGTGGCGTGGATTACACAAAGCGGGCAGAGAGAAACTGCTGCGGGCTGTGGGAATGAGTACTTTGTAAAGTGACACTGGGAGGCTTGCATGTTAGATCCTTCTGGGGCAGCTGGAGGGGCAGCTGGAGTGCGGCTTTGCTCGGAAGAGGCAGTGGCACCTCCAGGCAGGGGAGGTAGGAGAGGAGGGCGCTTTGAGGGCTCTGCAAGGAGCAGAGCTGGGTGTCGGGGCGTGGTGCGAAGGCTGGGGGAGGAAACGCGGTCAGCGCTGACTCCGTTTCTAGTTGGGGTTGATGGCAGCGCAGTGGGTGAGTCTGGGGAGGGGGGCGAGGGTCAGGTCTTGGATGAGGGAAGAGGGAAGGTGGTGATGGTGATGGCAGCCGGGCCATGTCTGAGGTGACCGTGGGTGCCACATGGAGTTCCGTGAAGGACATTTGGAAACACTGGTCTTGAACTCAGAGCAGAGACGGAGATTTGGGAGTCAGTGGCCTAGAAGAGGTGGTTAAAACCATGGGAGGAGGTAGGATTGCCGAAGAGACTGTGAGAGAAGAGAAGAGGGCCAGGGCTGGAGGACCAGGCGGCAGCCTGAGTGAGGACAGCTGAGGGTGGGAGTCACCGCTGGTGGGGGAGTGGGGCCCGTGGGATGGTGCGGGCCTTGTTGACTTGCCTTGAGATCTGAGTCGAAAAGCAGAGTCGGGGGCACCAAAGCCTGGATCAGGGGCTTTGAGGTGCTGTGCCTGGCGCCCTGCCCGGGGCAGGCCGGGGACTTAGGTCCTCGCGTCTCCTCGCCCTGGCCCTGCCCAAGGAGGGACTCCGTGGCCACTCCGTGAGCGCAGTAACCTGAGCCTGGGGGCAGGGGCTTCTGCTCACGCGTGTCTGTTTGGCCCAGGTGGTGGTCGTCCAGGCCATCAGTGCTCTGTGTCAGAAGTACCCTCGCAAACACGCCGTCCTGATGAACTTCCTGTTCTCCATGCTGCGTGAAGAGGTGAGCAGGGGCCCTCGGGACACGCCAGGTCTCCTGAGCAGGCAGTGGCCTGGGTGCTGGCTCCAAGCCCTGTTTGGAGCCCAGATCCTGTTGTTGGGTGTACCCAGCTCAACCTGTCAGCCGGCCGAGTTTCCTGGTGCCCACGGCCCTTTAAACTGCTCATGGACCGACAGTATAAACACGCACCAGTGCCTGGTGATGACAGTAATAACGATAACGACACACTGCCCTACCTTTAAAGAGCCAGCAGGTGCCCCGAGGCGATGCTTGTGCCGAAGGTGGGAAACTGAATTCCGTCTGGTGTCATCTCACATAGAAATATTTGGGCCAACCAGGAGCTCCAGGGTGGTTTCTTGGGAAACTGAGGAAAATGGTGTGACATTGGTTCTATTTTTGTTCCTGACATGAGTTAGTGATTCACTTGTTTCCCCTTTCTTGGTGGTCTCAACAAAACTGGTTAACTCAGAGGCGGAAAAGCAGTTTCTTGGAGTGGATTTGGTCCCCAGATACCTGGTGGACCTTTGCCCCAGCCCCAGTCCCAGCCCGGCCCCTGGGCCAAGACTAGAGGAACCGTTGCAGTGGGCGTCTTTAGGGTTTGCAGGAACGTCAGAAGGGAGCAGGAGGAGGAATGGGGGTTAGGGCTGACAGCCGGCTCTGTGGGGACATCGTAGTGTCCTCGATCTTGTGACCATCATCACAGGCTTTGTAAACATTTTTTTCTCCCTTTAAAAATCAGGGCTCTGAGCCAAGGTCTGAGTCTGGGTCTGTGAGGCGCACAGCCCCTGGCGTCCTCCCGGGCCTCCCTGCCTCCCAGGACAAGACGTGGGTCCGTGTGAGTGAAGCATGAGGGCTTCCCCCATCAGAGCCCAGCACTCAGGCCCCTCGGCAGCCGCCGGTCCAGCAGCCGCTGGCAGCACCTTGCCGCCATTGCTCCGAGCTCACGGCACCCAGCGGGCAGGCTGCAGGGCTGAGGCCGACCCCGGTGTGTGCGCCCACACCACAGCCCTGGGAGGTGTGCGCGTGCACACACACGCGGTGCCACTCACAGGGCGTGTCCGTTGTTCAGGATCACCTGTTGGCTGAGCACGCTAACCATCCTTCCGTCAAGGTGCCTGAGGCTCAGACAAGGGAGGTAACTTACTGCAGCCGGAAAACAAGCTGACCTGAGAACAGGGGCCAGGTTGGGCCCACAGACAAGTTTTACTTGGATTGTACGGGTTTTTAACGTTTTGAATTAGTAGCCATTGTTTGCCACCACAGTAGATTTCCAGTTTCTCTTGAAGAACTTCTAAGACCGGGCCACACGAGGCGGCGGCGTGACGTCACTCTTCAGACAGGACAGGCACTGTCCCTGCTCACCCCCATCCAGTCTGTTGTGTGTGGCCAGGTTACCTGCCTGGCACCTGAGGGCGTCTCAGCTGCCACTTCTGTTCTTAAGTCTCTAAGTAGCAGTGTGTAGATTTGGCCCGAGGTCTTTTGCTCCTCCACTGGCCCATTCAGTCTTTTTTTTTTAATCTTCATAAAATACATGACAGAAAATTCATCGTATTAACTGTTTTTCAGTGTAGAGGTCAACAGTGTTAAGTATATTCACATTGGTGTGCAGTTAATCTCCAGAACTTTTTCATCCTGCAAAACTAGACCTGATCCTGTAAACACGAGCTGCCTGCTCCCCCTCCCAGTACCTGCACCACCCACTCTGCCTTTATCTCAAAGATGGGAAGAAAATTAAGACCCAGAAGTTTCCTATTAAACCATCTACTGTTAGGACTGGAAACGCCCCAGCGAGGACTCAGCCTTAGCTTTTTGTTTTACACAAAACAGAGGTAGAGGCCCAGAGAGCCAGGCCTGGGCCCCTAGGTCTGCACCTGGGCCACTGGGCCTGGGCCTCCGCGCTCATTCGTGTGTGGAGCATGTGGCCTCCTTGCTCAGCACCCCTCCCCGCCCCCGCTGCAGGGCGGCTTCGAGTACAAGCGGGCCATTGTGGACTGCATCATCAGCATCATTGAGGAGAACTCGGAGAGCAAGGAGACTGGGCTGTCACACCTGTGCGAGTTCATCGAGGACTGCGAGTTCACGGTGCTGGCCACACGCATCCTGCACCTCCTGGGCCAGGAGGGGCCCAAGACCAACAACCCGTCCAAGTACATCCGCTTCATCTACAACCGGGTGGTCTTGGAGCACGAGGAGGTCCGGGCAGGTGGGTCTGAGGAAGGCTGCCCTGGGCTCCTGGCCGGCTCTGGAGCAGAGCCCCCAGCAGAGGGGCTGAGCTCCCTGGAGACAGGGGCACCCGGTGCTCTGGCTGCGCAAGCTCAGCATTTTGTGAAGTTGTGGGAAGGGTCTTAGATGTGTGGGTGTCACCTGGTGGAGTGGTCCTTAACCTCATTTGTTTTATTGATTTGTTTGTTTTTAAGTTTCACTATGTATTGCTGTTTAACTTTATCTTTCTGCGTGTTTAGTTTTTGTTTTTTTAATAATACCTTTATTAAGTTATGCAATTCACATACTATAAAGCTCACTCTTAAATGAGTGTACAATTCGATGGGCAACTGTCACATTCTTAATTTTATTTTTAATTAACTGGTGCCTCCTCGAGACAGATTTTCCTCCTTCAGCGGTCGTTACTCATTAAGTAATAGCTCATCTTCTCACTCATAGTTGTGTGATGCGTAACTGTGAACTGAGGAGGGCAGCTCCGTGCCTCATCAGAGTTAATGCTGGAAAGGGCCCCTGGGACCCGAGAGCAGGGCTGCCTTCCCCATGGGAGGCGGGGAGTCGCTGCCGGGGTGGTGGGCAGGGCCTCCCGGTTCTGGACTGCTGGGCTCTGGATGACCCATTCGGAGCACTGGAGGTGAATCACACTTACTTGCTAAATGCAGGCGCTGTGAGTGCTCTGGCCAAGTTTGGGGCGCAGAATGAGGAGATGTTACCCAGTATCCTGGTGCTGCTGAAGCGGTGAGTGCGAGCCTGGGCCCGACGGACAGCAGTGCTCCCTCGGGCCCGGCAGCGTTGCTATGTCTCTAACTAAAAGGGGGGGGGGGTGATACACCACTATCGATTGTAGAAAATGAAAGTCTGAAAAACAACATCATGCAAAAATCCCACCGCCCAGACGTGACCATTGTTAACTTGAGTTGTTCTTTTTCTAAAAATAGCTTTATTGAGATACAGCTCACAAACATACCATGCATCGTTAAAAGTGTATAACATGATGATTTTTAGTGTATTCACAGAGTTGTACAACCATCACCACAAGCTTAGTTTAAAACATTATTGTCACCCCAAAAAGAAACGGTGTGCCCATCAGTAGTCACCACCGACACCCCCGCCCCCTGCCCTGGTCACTGACCCTAACCCTGACCCACCTCAGCCTCTGAGTTGTCTGTTTTGGACTGTTCGTGACAGCACAGTCGTGCTCTGTGTCACATTTCATGTGTCCTTCACAATGTTTCCGGGGTCCATCCACGTTGTAACTGGTGCCAGCACCTTGTTCCTTTTTATGGCCAAATAGCATTTCATTGTAGGGCCAGACCACGGTCTGTTTGTCCATTCATCAGCTTTCTACTCTGGCCGTTGTGAACAGTGCGGCTGTGAACACGTGTGCACGAGTCTGTGTGTGACGGGTTCTCGGTTGTCCTGGGTGTGTACCTAGGAGTGCCGTTACTGGGCCAGGTTAAGTTCTTCTTTGACGTGTGCTCTGGGACACGGGAGGTCGCCCCCTTCGCTGGGTGAGCCCTAGGGAGAGGGTGCAGGGAATATGAATGTGGCCACCACCTGTTGGTTAGAAGCCCAGGCACCATATCTGGGGGCTGAGCTTTAAGAGACCTGCTTCCTCTCACCACCCTCTGGTGAAGCCCTGCAGCACCCCTAGCCCTGTGGGGCCCCCGTCAGTAGGACCTTGTGTTCTGGCCGCAGGTGCGTGATGGACGATGACAATGAGGTGAGGGACCGAGCCACCTTCTATCTCAACGTCCTGGAGCAGAAGCAGAAGGCCCTTAATGCAGGCTACATCCTGAACGGTGCGTCTCCCCTGCCGTCCTGACCCTGGCCTGCCGAGTGCCGCGCCCCCTCCTTGGGCAGGGCAAGTCTGAGGCGGGACGCTCTGGGCTGGCTTTCAGGCATCACTGTGATCTCAGGAGACCCTGGGCCCTGCGGTTCACAGCCATGCGGGTGGAAATGGCCCAGTGGAGTGAAATGCTAGTCGTCTACATAAACCCCCATTTTCTCAGTACTTTGCCCTTGATCAGTCTCTGTCCCATGCCCCCCAACTCCCCATGCCAGTCCTGTGACGGAGGGTGTCGGGGGAAGGCAGAGGCTCAGGGGTAAGACCACAGGCCCTCAGCCTCCCGCTGGCCTCCAGGTCTGACCGTGTCCATCCCTGGTCTGGAGAGGGCGCTGCAGCAGTACACTCTGGAACCATCAGAAAAGCCTTTCGACCTCAAGTCTGTGCCCCTGGCCACCGCGCCCACGGCAGAGCCAAGAGCAGGTGAGTGACACCGCCGTGGCCCTGCAAAGCCACTGTGCCTGCCGGGGATGGACGGGGCTGTGCCGGGAGGAGGGGATTGCCCCTGTGCCGCTGGCTCCAGGAAGTGAAGGCACGTTCGCACACGCTTTCACGTGCTCTGTACTTCACGCTCCCCGGGGGTGGAAATTATAATCCCTAGGTAACAGCACCATGGCTGACGCCACCCTGGCCTGTTACTGGAGTTGCTGGTCACCACGCGTTATTTGTTCCTGCAGAAAGCACCCCCATCACCGCAGCCAAGCAGCCTGAGAAGGTGGCAGCCACCCGGCAGGAGATCTTCCAGGGTGAGCAGAGCTGCTGGGGGGGCTCCCGGGGCCGCGGCCGGGTTCGGGCTCTCTCCCAGGGTTCAGAGGAAGACCTGCCGCCGTTCGGGTCTCTCCTGAGCGCTGGGCCCTCGGAGTATTCGGCCAGCGTGCTTGACCCGCAGATGGAGGGTATTGGGTCCGTTTGGTATTTGAGGATTTGGATGTCCAGAGAGAGAAAGTGATTTGCCCGAATTTGCACAGCAAGGAAGTGAGGAAGTAGGGCGACTGGAATTGAGATCCAGATCCGACTGGCTCCGAGCTGCCTTCCGGCCCCGGCTCTGAGGGCTTGGGCCCCGGAGCCAGGCCAGTTCAGCGTGTCTGGGTCCGCACTGCTGGGTCCAGACATACCGGTACTTCCTCCTGGGTTCCAGACGTGCTCCATCCACCTTGCCGTGCAGGGTTCTGTCTGGGTTTTCGTCTGCCCCTCTGCTCTGGCATTTTTCACGGGGAGAGGCTGTGCGTCGAGTTGTCAGACCATGTTATCCACTGAATTCCTACCTTCAAGCACTGGCACGTGTCTGCTGGCCCCTGTGAAGCACCCCCGGGCCCTGGGGCTCATCTCCTCTCTCCGTAGCTCTGTGCGGTTCTCCACATGGTCTGTCTTTCTGTTGCCTGTCGCAGCGCCTCCACAGTGCCTTCCTGACTCAGGTAGGCTCCCGACTGTTGCCGACGGACATTAAGTCCCACCTTTTCCTTTCCGTTCCAGAATCTTGTCTTCTCTCAGCATACTCTCTCTCACATTTCCCAGAACTAGGATCCTGAGCCGGCTGGGCTCCTTCTAACCTGGAACTTTCCTTCTGTGTCAGTTCTCCCTTGCTGCTGCCACAGATGACCACGGACTTAGTGGCTCAGCGTCACACGGATTTATGATCTTGTTCTGAGGTCAGAAATCCGAAGTGGGTTTTGCTGTGTTGACAGTGCTGCACTCCCTCTGGAGGCTCGGAGGGGGTTTGTCCACTCGCCTTCTTCCCTGGTTTCCGAGGGCGCCTGCGTGCCTCACCTAGAGGCCCCTTCCTCCACCTTCAAAGCCAGCTGCAAAGGCTTTCCACGTCTCTCTGGCTCTGACCCTCCTGCCTCCCTCTCAAGTGGTAGAGCTTGTATGTAGTATGCAGGAGGTCCTGGGTTCAATCCCCAGCACCTCCTCTAAAAAATAAAGAAGTAAATAAAATCACATCTGCAGAGTGAGAGAACATATTCTCAGGTTCCGGGCATTCGCTCGTGCACATGGACCATTGTGCTGCACCCTCCGAGGTAGACGCCTTCTGAGCCTCTTCAAGGGTCTCAATTCCTTTTGTAGACAGTTTCTCAAAGCCTAACTTGTATTGATCACATGTTAAGTTCCAGAGACCCTGCTAGACCTTGACATTTATTGCCTCATTTATCTTCACTACAACCCTGGGAACAAGATTATTGTGTCTATTTTATTGAGGAAGAGTCTGCAGCTCAGAGGCATTAATACTAGTGGACTTCCCCCGGGTAATAAGGGTCTGGAAATTTAACGCCCAATGAAACGGAACCCGTGGAAAAGCACTGGTGGCTGATGGTCATGGTGGCCCGAGTGTTCCTCCTGATACCCAAGCTGCCTCTTTCTGGGCGTTTTCTTGCCTGCACCTTCATCAGATAAGGTTCTTCAGGCTGTAGAGGGCTGGCACAGTCACACAGGCTGCCTCTTCGTTGTGGGAGAAAGCAAAATAATAAAAATGCCTACTTTCTTGCTCTATCCCTGAAATGTGAATTGAGTCCCTACTGAGTCCGGGGCATCCCCGGCCTCAGGGCGCAGTTCTCGTCCTTAAAGAGTTCAATTTACCTGGGAAGACAAGTTGAAAATCTTAAGAGTGGTGATCTTCAAAACATCAGTAGACATCAAAGTCATCTGAGAAGAAGTGTTAGAAATGCAGATTCCTGGGTCCCGAACCAGAGATTTCAGTAGAGCAGATCTGGGGAGGGTCCAAGAATCTGAGTTTTCCACCAGCCCTCCCAACCGGGTGGTTCTGCTGCAGGTGATTCATGACCACAGTTTGAGGAACGCTGCCTGGGGCCTTACCGGACGCACACCATCCACACTAGGTTGGGTTTTCTGCAACACTCTGAATCTGAAGCATCTCCTTTTTAGCCGCTTGTCTTAACACGTCTGAGATTGATCTGTTCTCCTGCCCGGTCCTCTGGTTGTAACAGCATTCATCTCCTCTTAGTCTTTTCCTAATCTCCATCTTCTCTTAAGAATCTTTGCTGAGCTCCTAAAGTTGAGGGAGTCTCCAGATGGATTAGACCTAGGATTCTGGGGCCTCCCAGTCCGTTGGCTGCTTCTGACGCCTTCTGAGGGCAGTGGGGAGGAGGGCGCCCATTGTGCTTGTATGGCACGAGCGGAGTCAGGGAGATGAGCGAGTGCTTGTGTGTATTCAGGAAATCACCAGTGGACCTTGAGGACTGGGCGTGAGGATTGATCAGGAGCACAGGTTGGTCTGGGACTGAGTGACCATGTGGCCTGTGGGTTTCAGAGCAATTGGCGGCAGTGCCTGAGTTCCAGGGGCTGGGGCCCCTCTTCAAGTCCTCGCCTGAGCCCGTGGCCCTCACTGAGTCAGAGACCGAGTATGTCGTCCGCTGCACCAAACACACCTTCACTGAGCACATGGTGTTCCAGGTGAGCCGGGAGGCTGAGGCTCTGCGGGGGCCTGGGCCCTAGGAACGGTCCCATGGGGTCCTGGCTCCCCCACATTGAGAAATTGGAGCTCAGCCTGAAGACAGATCTGTCACCGGCAGCCACATGTCTCGCATCCTTGACCCAGGATCCCTCTGGCTCCTGAGTTTTAGCGCAGAGACTGGGAGCCTGGGAGGGGGACTGGGCCAGCAGTCAGTGTGGCCCCTGGGTGAGAGGGAGGACCCCCAGCTCCTCCTCTGCAGCAGGTTGGGGCCAGAGCAGCATCTGAGCAGCCCCTCTCCTCCCTGGTCCAGTTTGACTGCACGAACACACTCAACGACCAGACCCTGGAGAACGTCACGGTGCAGATGGAACCCACTGAGGCCTGCGAGGTGCTGTGCTACGTGCCCGCCCGGAGCCTACCCTACAACCAGCCCGGGACCTGCTACACGCTGGTGGCCCTGCCCAAGGAGGACCCCACCGCCGGTGAGCCCTCTGCGGGGACCACCCTGGGGTCGATCGGGGTGGGGTGGGCAGCTCGGTGCCAGCTGTTTGTCTCCTGCCGGAGTTTCAGCTCCTTGACATGAGTCCTGAGGAGGAGAAGAGAGAGAATGGCTGAACCCCCGGGGCTTTCCCCACATGGTCTCACTTCCTCCTTGTAGACCCGAGGGCGCAGCACCACTGTCCCTAGTCTTAGAGGAGGAGACTCAGATGTGGGTTAAAGGGCTTCTTGAGGCCACGTGGCTGGCATGAGGCGGAGCCGGGTCCATCTGGTCTTCAGACCAGACCCTGTCACTGTCCCGTGAGTGAGCACAGAGGAAGCGCAGGCGCGGGAGGTCCCAGGTCCCCTCCTCCCAGAGAACTGGGCGCTTTTCCCAGGCCCAGGAGGGCTCTGTGGATGTAGCCAGCCTGCAGCACCTGTGCCCTCCCCTTCCTTCCCCGTGGGGGCGCGTCTCAGGCCGGGACCTGGCTCTCCGGCCCTCTCCCAGCTGGAGCCCCCGGTCCAGACGTGTGGGGCTGGGGGTTAGGTGCCGCTGGTGAGAATGCAGCGGGGGCCAGGGGTGTGGGCCTTGGCCGCCCGCCCGTGGAGGACGCGCCCGACCGCCCGGCCTCCCCACCCCACAGTGGCCTGCACGTTCAGCTGCATGATGAAGTTCACTGTCAAGGACTGCGACCCCACCACTGGGGAGACCGACGAGGAAGGCTATGAGGACGAGTACGTGGTAAGAGGCTGGGCGAGGAGGCTGCCGGCGTGGACAGCCGGCCTGGAAGCGTTTTCATGCTGGAGTGGGGAATAGAAAAACGCAGTATAAACACACAGGAAAGCGCTGCCCGTGGCCCTTGGGGAGTGCCGCGGGGAGCGGAGCTGTGTCGGAGGTTATTCCGTGCAGTACAGACCTTGCCGTGCCCACTGAAAACTGCAGCGTCGTTTCCTGTGTCATTACAAGCACTTCATAAACATGTTTTTTTTTTCATAAACACAATTTTTAATGACTTTAACATACTCCCTTCTATTGACATAGCATAACTTCACTTGACCATACATTCCTTTAACATTGGGCCTTTGTGATTCCAAATTTTCACTGTTTTTAAATACTACGTTGAACATCCCTTTGAGTGCAAATTTTTATCTGCATTTCAGGCTATCTTCTTAGGATAGATTCCAAGAAGTCAAATAATTTGGTCAAAGGCTAAGCATGATTTAAGACTTATTGATTCATATTGTCAAATTGCTTTCTAGAGAAATGGGGTCAGTCTGTATCTGCTGGGCAGTCCTTCTATGCTTGCATGTATTCAGGCCCTTCCGGTTCCAGCTGTCTGAGCTTCAGTGGGACCGAGTGCCCCGGGCAGTGGCTCAGGGCCATCTGAGCGCAGACCTGGGTGCCCAGCCTGGGGCGGAGACTGTTAGAGCCCTCATGACTAGAGGGGCAGTGGCTGGAAAACAGCGGTGGCCACTTGTGTCCTCCTAGACCCATTGCTGAGGAGGGGCCTTCCTGGGCACTGCCCTGCGGCCGACTGAGCTGCCTGGGGTGCGGGGTCTGAGGCATGTCTTCTGCTGTGGGAGCCGTGTCCTGCATGCCGACACCTTACACGCACCCGAGTAGGGGCTCAGTGAAGGGTAAACGGATGGGGGTCCTCTATGGACGTCAGTCCAGGGCGGGGCAGTCTTACGTGACAGGCCCAGGGAGGTCACAGCTGGGGGGGGGGGCGACGTCTACTGAGTCACAGGAGGCAGGCCCATGAGCACTCCCTCCCATCCGATCAGGCCCTGACTCTAGGCAGGCTTTAGAGGGATGTCATCTCATAGCTGACACCCCAAGGTGAGGGCCGAGGGTCCTCTGTATCCATGGTTCTGCATCCATGGATTCAGCCAATCACAGATTGAAAATATTTGGAGTTGGGTTGGGGGTGGATTTCCAGGAAATTCCAAAAAGGGAAACTTGAATTTGCTACACAAGGCAACTGTTTATATATCATTTGCTTAATTTTTACAATAATTTACATAACAGTTACGTTGTATTAGGTATTACAAGTAATCTAGAGAGGATTTAAAGTATGCGTCTCTTTCCATTCATTCAGAGACGGCCCACACTCTGTCTATGGAGTGTGTATCTACTTTTAATCTGAGCACCCAACCCCCACACCTCGTGGCCTTTCTCCTGCCTTTCAGTATATCTCTGAGTAAATCTGCCTTTACTCAAGGAAGGAAGGAAGAAAAGAAAAGGAAAGAAAGAAAGAGAAAGAAAGAAAGAAAGGAAGGAAAGAAAGGAAGGAAGAAAGAAAGAAAAGAGAAAGTATGCGTGGGTTAAGTGCAAATGCTGCACCATTTTACATAAAGGACTTGAGTGTCAGAGATTTTGGTCTGGGGGGTCCTGGGACCAGTCCCCATAGATACTCAGGGACGACTGTACTTGGGCCAGGGTGCATCTGCTGAAAGGTCACCGCTTGGCTGTGAGCACCTTGGGGACAGACAGCCAGTCAAGTTGCTGCCTGTCCCCTGAGCCCAGCACGCTGCTCAGTGCCTGGCAAGCTCCAGCCTAACACGCTGCAGGAAGGGGTGGGTGGCGGGGTCAGAGCAGAGGTTCAGAGGTGTGTGGAGCAGGGAGTCTGCCCTGGAGGAGTGTGCCTGATGGGCACCTCTGTCTCCCCAGCTGGAAGATCTGGAAGTCACGATAGCTGATCACATCCAAAAGGTCATGAAGGTGAACTTTGAAGCTGCCTGGGATGAGGTAGGGGACGAGTTCGAGAAGGAGGAAACATTCACCTTGTCCACCATCAAGACACTTGAAGGTAAATCCAGGAGTTGCTGTTTCCAGCTTGCTTGCCTTTCAAGGCCCTTGGCCGCTGTCAAAGTGCTCCTCTCTGTTCCCCATCCCTGCCCCCAATGCCCCCAAAGATCCAGGGCTGTGTCCAGAGTAGGTACTTCAGATGCCACGTCATTAAAAGCTGCTCAGAGTGGGGCTAGGGGATGGGGGAGTGGTGGTGGCACAAAGCGGGGCAAGATAAGTGGCTTAATGACACTGGGGTTTCTCCCTACAGAGGCTGTGGGCAATATTGTGAAGTTCTTAGGAATGCACCCTTGTGAGAGGTCAGACAAAGTGCCGGATAACAAGAACACCCACACGCTGCTCCTGGCTGGTAAGCAGTGTTTCTGGGTGGGCAGGGCCTGGAGCCACTGCATCCTGGGCTGAGAGCTCCCGCTGGGAACTCGGGGATTCAGAATTCACAGTGTCCAACTCCACGAGGCCTAACGAGACCTGCATTGGGCTGTCTCCCTCCCAGCCCTGGCTGCTAATGACTCCATTCCCCTTCCAGCAGGCAACCAGACTCATGGCACAAAGGACACCAGTATATGCTTCCTCTGATCATATGGATGTAAAAGCAAATGCGTACACATTTCCGTTTTTTAACGCAGATGTTTATATACAAGTGGTGTATACACTGCACTTTGTTATTCACTTGACTGCATCTTGGAGATCTTCCGTATCACTACTCAGAGCTTCCTCATTCTTTTTTGGTGGGGGGAGAGGGTTATTTATTTATTTGTTTATTTTTAGAGGACCATGTACATGCTAAGTACACCCTCTACCACTGAGCTCTGCTCTCCCTCCAAGAGCATTTTTATCATCCCAAACAGCGCTCATTCTTGTGTGCAGCTGACTGCTGTTCCATTATGTGGGTGGATCGGATTCTGGTGGACATGTAGATTGTTCCAGTCTTCTGCTCTTACAAACTATGCCTCAGTGAATGATTACATACAGACATGCAGACGCACACACTTCACTTTGCATATGGGCACCGAGGGTATTTGTAGGGTAGGTTTCCCTAGGCGTTACCAAGACAAAGTGCATTTTCCATTTTGGTAAATATTTCCAGTTGCCTTCCATAGGAATTGTGCGCCTTTCCTCCCACACTCTGGACAGCACAGCGTGTTATCAAACTTGGTGGTACGATGTTTGCCAGGTGTGAAGAGTGGAGGCTCTGTGCAGGTTTATTTTGCATTTCTCGTATATTGAATGAAGTTAAGCATCTGCTCAGATGCACAGTGCCACTTGTGTTTGCTTTTCTGTGAATTGTTCTCATATCCTGTGTCTAATTTTCTTCTGGGCTCACTGGACTTTTCTAACAGGAATGGGATTTTAAGCACTTCTCATGGAAGTTTTCAAACATACACAGAATCAGCCCCCCGCGCTCATGCCCCAGTGTCGACAGCAGACAGCACCGATAGCCCTGCTCACTGTCCACCCCCAGGTTCTATGTTTAGACATTTTATATGTAAACATTTCTGATCTCTATGCTTCTCTAAAAGTTCATCACACCTAAAACAGTGAACAAACGGAAAAAAATTTTTTCTGAGTGTTTATAAACAGGGTGGGGAAGTTGCTCTGCTTCAGTGCCCTGCTCACAGCTGATAGCCCCCTAAGCCCAGCCTTTCTGGCCACAGTGAGGTGACCCGGTCCCCTGGGTGTTGCAGACATCTGCTCTGCGGTTTTGTCATGGTGGGGCTGTCCCTTCCTCTGTGCTCTTAGATTAGGCCAACACATGTGAGAGCCTCTGTGACATCAGGCACAAGCCACGTATGTCCATTAACTCATTTGAGCTTGGCAGAAGCTCGAAATATGGTTAGTAGAATGGTATCTACTGAGATCATGGAGGATGCTGCAGCTCAGAGAGGCAGAGTGACATGCCCAGGGCCTTGGGGATTTCAGCCAGCTCTCCTGCTTCCAGGCCCCTCCCATTCCACTCCCCCAGAGCTGCCTCCATCAGCTGTTGCAAGCACACCCCCACCTCCACCCCCAGCCTAGCTCACAGCCCGTGTCTGCCTTACCCACCTGTCCTCTCTCCCCTTCTAGGCGTGTTCCGGGGTGGTCATGACATCCTGGTGCGCTCCCGGCTGCTGCTTTTGGACACGGTGACAATGCAGGTGACAGCCAGAAGTTCAGAGGAGCTGCCAGTAGACATTGTCTTGGCGTCTGTGGGCTAGGAGGACGGCCTGCACAGGCTCTGCTCCTGCCCTTCCCCCAACACTATGCAGGAGTCGCGCCTTCCTCCTGAACCCGGTGGAAACTCCTTTCCAAGCCTCTGTATTCAAAAGCAATTAGGAATCCTTGAGGGCTTTTTGTTTTTGTTTTTTTAATTTAACCCCCACCCCAAGACTGCTAGGGGTCACTTTTTAAATAGGGGATGATTTTCGCTTGTCCTCAAACTTGCTGCCTTGCCTGCCAGGGGAGGGACATCGCAAATGAATAAAGTTCTCGCAGCACCTGTCGAATTTATCCCCTAAGAAACCATCTGATCCCTATAAATAAATCAGCATGTGTTTATTGAGTGAGTGCTGCTTCCGCAGACTTGTGCGTGCCTAGGGGCTCGGGCTCCTCTGCCACAAGAACACCCTCTCCATCCCCTCTGCGCCCACAGCCCTTTGGCCACTACCTGCCATGAGGCAGGGTCCTGTCTGAGCCGCAGGCCCGGGAGCTGAAGTGGTGCAGGTTTGCCGAGGGAATGACAGCAGGTGTTGGATTTGTGCACCTAAATCACCCTCCTCTTCTAGGCGATCAGAGGGTTTGGGTGGATTGCCTGGCTGTTCCCTAGCGTCAGATCTTGGGTGGAGTGTGCAGGGGGATTTCCCTGCTGGAGGACCAGCCCCCGAGAGCAGAAACCCCTGGCTTAAGTCCCAGGGGAGCTGTCTCAGAGGCCACCGCAGCTGGGCTTTTAAACTCAAGCCAGGTGGTTTTGACGGTTTTGTGGCTGAGGTACAAAATCTGTTTTAAAAAAATCTCGGCCTCACCCTTACAGATTTAGATTTGGGGGTCGGGGGCCGGGGAGGGGAGTGGTGAGGGCCCTGGAAAGTGTGCTGGTGCCCACTGAACTTTGAGAGTGGCGTGTGTGATTCATGGCTTTTCCACTTTTGCCCCAAACTATGAGGCAGTTAGGACTGCGAAGTAGAGATGTTTCCTGATTTCACCCCTGGAGCCGTGGCTCCCGCTGTGCTGAAAAGGGCACTGCGGGCCCCAGGGCGCATCTGGGGGCCGGCCTGGTGCCTGGGGACCCTTCCTTCCCCGCCCGTCCCCGAGCCTCGCCCTGGGAGGGAGTTAACTCCGCAGGGAAACGGCCAACACGGACCCTGAGGTAGTCGGAGTCTCGGGGTGCTTTCCTGGGAGTCTGGTTCCGGGGCCCACTCCCTCGTCACTGGGGGCGGGGCTAGCGCGCCGCGTGGGGCGGGGACGGCCTTCAGGGGGCGGGCCCTGCTCGCTGCCGGGGCGGGGCCTGGCGCGGGCGGCACTGCAGGCCGAGAGCGGCGCGGGCGGCTGGCGGGAGGTGGCGGTGAGGCGGCGCGGGGAGCGGGGCGGCTGGGCCTGAGGTGGGGGTGAGGCGGGCGGGCGGGCCTGAGGTGGGGGCGAGGCGGCGGGGAGCGCGTGCGGCCGCGAGGGCGCGGTCCCCGGGTCAGCCGGCCCTCGCCGGCGGGAGGCCCAGTCGGCGGGTCCCGGAGGGGCGGAGCGGCGGACGGCGGGGCAGGAGGCGCCCAGGCGGAGACGCTGGCCGCCCCGGAGGCCGCTGACCGCCTTCCTCGCGCGGCCGGGGAGTGACCGTGACCCCGTGCGCGGCGGGTCCCCCCGGCGGGGCGTCGCCGGAGGTCGTGCGCGGGGGCGAAGGCCCGGGACCGGCGTCCCAGACGCTCCAGCCTCGTCCTCACGTTTAGGGACCGGCGGTGCGAGCGGCGAAGCCGAAGGATGTGCGGGCGGACGTCCTGTCACCTGCCCCTGGAGGTCCTCACCAGGGCCTGTGCCTACCGGGACCGGCAGGGCCGGCGGCGGCTCCCGGAGTGGAGGGACCCCGAGCGGTACTGCCCGTCGTACAACAAGAGCCCGCAGTCCTGCAGCCCGGTGCTGCTGTCCCGCCTGCACGTGGAGCAGGTAACGCCCGCCTCCCGCACCCCCGCGCGTACCCCCCTCAGCCCCGCAGCCTCCCTGTGCGGGGCGCACCGCCCCAGGGCCCGCCAGGGCCACCCGGGCCTTGCGTTTGAAGACACCTCTCAAGTCAGCATCCTCCTAACCTCACGGGTCGCCTGGGTCCTTTCAGTATCTTTGGGAGGGAGAAAATGGATTTCCATGCCCCTGACCAGTCCGGCTAAACCAGAATCTAGGCTCAGGGCAGGACTGAGACTGGCTGATCTGAAACAACTCAGATGGTTCTCCGGGTTTCTGTTCTTTCTGCTTGTATTTTCAATCTTTTTGTGTTTGCCTTTCGGAACAGAGGTATCTGGTTTGGTAATCTGAAGTTTAATTGCGTTCATTGTGTTTATACTATCTGCCCCTGTAGGGTTGGAGTGAATTTATAGTCATGTTGTGGTTTTTTGCTTTATTCTGAGCGCGCGTGTGTGTGTACAGGCACACATGCAGTGTAATAAAAATGCTTCATTCCAGAAATTAAATATTTTAAATATTTCTCCACATCATAAGTATTTGAAATGTCCTTGATGTGTTTTTTAAAATCCCAACTGTTTCCCTCCTGGATTTTTATTTTATTTGGTCCACAATGCTTAACTCACTCTGTGAAGTTGGTCATACCCCGACTGCATGCTCTTCAGAACTGTTGTGATAATATATAGTCAAAAAAGATTCATTCCTACATTACAGGGATCACATTATTTTGAAATAAACATCTTTTTGGTTGAATGAAGCTATTTACATGAACTAGTTTATTGTTTAGCCATTTTTAGTAGATGCATACTTCCCCATTGAAACTAAAAAAACTTTTTTTAATGAGAGGGAAATCAAAATTAAATATCATGGGGAACCTTGACTGGGAAAGGTTCATGTTTCACAGGAAAGCATAATTTGAAGAGAGAGAAGGATTACATATGAGCTTTATTATTTTTTAGCCTTGGTTGTCTTTGTACCACCTCTTGAAAATTATAGAATGAATGTTAATTGGAAGAAAAATTTGTTTAACAGATTCAAAGACAGAAGTGTGGAAAGATTGCGACTTGTCCTGGGTTACCCAGTCAGTGAGGGGCAGAACTGGAACAGAGGTCCAGTCCATTGTCCCCACTTCAGGGGATGCTTCCTGGAACAGGGAACAAGGAAGGTGGAGCCCTCCTCTCCCGTCACTGGTAGAAATTTGCTGATGCAATATTTTGACTCCACATCTCTAATACATTTCATTAAGATTGCTAGGGTTTCGTAATTTTGATAAATATTTGAGGTTTCTTTTTTTTTTTTTCAAACCTGTAAATTATAAAGCAAAAATAGAACCATTTGAGCAGATCGTTAATTCAAATCACCAACTGCCTGCAGCCTGCTCATGTGTATAGATTGTAATATTTGCATTTGAAACCACTGATTTGCAACTTACTTCCACTTTCATTTATCTACCCCAGTGCTACCAGCTGTTCTGGTCACAAGTCCAAGAGTGTAGAGGAAAAGATGACTAATATTGAGCAATATTTTCAGTAATTTTGGCTTAGAAGCCGGTTTGTATCTATTGTTCCCTGTACAGGGCAGCCCCGCATTTGGGTTTGGTTTACATTTATCCGGTGAACGCACTCAAGTTAAAGGTGGAATTTCTAAGAGTAGGATTTCTCAACCTTACCACTAGTGACATACTGGGCGGGATAACTGTGTTGTGGGGGTTGCAGAATGTTTAGCAGCATCACTGGCCTCTACCCACTGACTGCCAGCAGTATTCCCCAGGTCATCGTGGCCAAAAGTGTCTCCTGATATTGCCAAATATATACCCCCTAGATGCCAGGAGCCCCACGGTTGGGGGTGTGTGTGTCAAAATTGCCCCATGTTCAGAACCTCAGATTTAGAGTATTGTCTTGCAAATTTCTGATGAGAGATCATTTTATTGGCTGTTATACAGTGTTATCTCTCTTATTCTCGCTTAAGCTTTGGGCAGGGGGCCCTTCTGCTTGGAAGGCACATTTGAAACATTTGATTTTGAAAGAGAACGAGGACTTAACAAAAGCTCTAAGTTTTCACACATTCTTCCTCTCCCTTCTCTACCCTACCATTTCTTCCAGGGTCATCTTTTCCTTAGTTATCCTACACGCTCATTAATTGGTTTTATTTTCCTGCCTCTTGGCATACAGTATACCTAGGCTGCTTCTGTCTTTAAGGGGAAAAACACACACACACACATATATATTCATTCATAGATTCCATGTTTGTGTATTTGCCTACTTGCTAGAGTTTGTTTGTAACCACCAATACAATACTCATATAGCTTTTATGTTTGGTTCCTGGATATACAAAGTGGTGAAATACGGTGAAATATTCAAGTCTTCCAATATCGCCATTCCCAGCTGAGATCAAATAAGGTGAAGCCCTACCTAGTTTCAGTTTTCGTATTATAAACAAGTGTCCTTTTTGTGGTCTGTTTATTGCTATGTATTTTTACATTTCTCTGCTTTTTGTTGGTGATTTCACTGTTTAAAATGGTCCCCAAGCATAGTGCTAAAGTGCAGGCCAGAATTCCTAAATGCAGGAAGGCTGTCGCACGCCTTACAGGGAGAATGCACGTGCTAGAGATGCTGCACTCAGGCATGAGGTAATGTGGCTGCTGGTCCTGGATTCAACATTAATGCATCAACAGTATATGTTAAATAAAGTCACTTTAAACAGAAATACACATAACACAAGTTTTATATTGATGAGTTGATGAAAATGTTGTCACCATAGACTCCTGGCCACCTAACTGTATTTCCCGTAAGATCTGCGGTTCAGTATTCCCTAATTCAGTGTTCCCAGCGACTTTGTAGAACCTGACTGCCTTGAATAACAAGAATGGAGTGTGTGTGTGTGTGTGTCTTTGTATGGAAAGGGGATTAAAAATACAGGCAAGATTTTGAAAGAAATGGAGCAGGATCTTGTGAGGAGCTCAGCGGAGGGATTAGCTTTAAACAAAAGGGAGTCCTGAGACACTACTGCCTTCCTTGCAGTTCCATCCTCTCGACTCTTGTCAGCCTACTGTTCTGTCTCTAGGTACTTTTTCTTGGACTTCACTTTTTTATTTTTTGTACTCCCAGGCTTAATCCTGTGATTGATTTACTCTCTAAGAAACTTTATCCTAATGGCTTTATCAGTTGCCTTTATGAAAAGGATTTTGTTGTTTCTTTTTAATCATAACTGTAAAAAATACTAAACTACAACTTGTGTGCCTGTTCCATGCCACATGTCCAACCTCGTAAGTAGCAGAGAAGGGACTTTTGAACCAGAGTCTTCTTAAAAGGCCTTATTCTTTCCCTTATACCAGAGGTTGGCAAGTCTGGCCCGCTGCCTGTTTCTGTAAGCGGAAGTTATTAGGGTACAGCCAGGCTTGCCCGGCCGCGGGCTGCGCTCCCACTGCCCGCGGCGGCGGGACTGCGTTGCTTAAGTCACTGCAGTGCAGACCGCGCGGGCTCGCAAAGCCAGACTTAGCCCCACCGGCCCGTCCCCATACCGCACTGCCTCTCCCCTGAGCTTTAATTCCAGGCACCTGTTGGGTGTAGTAAACACCTCTCCTCGGATTTTATTCTGGTAACTTAAAGCCACTTTATGTTACGTCCACCACTGAGGAATCAGGACAGGGCATTGCGGGCATGGTTGGCTCTTCCCTGAAGCCTGGGGCCTCAGCTGAGAAGACGTGGCATTGGGGATAGAAGCGTCTAGAGCAGCAGTCTGGCCATTGCTGTGAATGAAACGTTGTGGAGCACACGGCATCTGTTCATCTGCTGTCTGTGGCTGTTTGTCCCTGTAACAGCACTTCTGACAAGGCCTTGTGGCCTGCAGAGTCTGTAGTGCTTCCTGCGTAGCCGTGCAGAGAAAAGGTAACCAGCATCTGATCGAGAGGCGTGTTCTGTCTCATCTGGCAGTGGACACCGGCTCTTAACTGGGGCTTTTGACCAAAGCACCTACGTGCGGCCTTCCTGCAAAGCCTGGGCGCTTTCCCAGCATGGTAGCCTTAGGGTAGCTAGATTCCTTACGTGGCAGCTCAGAGCACTGAAAGCAGTGTCTCAGCAAACAAGGAGGAGCTGGAAAACCTTTTCTGACCAGTCTCAGGAATCCTGCATTGTCATTTGTGCCACATTCTGTTGGATACAAGCAGGTCACAAGCCCATCCACACTCAAGAGAAGAGAATGTAGACCCCTGCCCTCCACCAGCTCTCAGTGGGAGGAGTGGCAAAGATTTGGGGACTGTTCTCGGAAATTCAGCACGTGCTCTTTCCCCAGATCACACCCTTCAGATTTTTCTCTCTCATTCGACAGTGCTGTCGTTCTGTCGGTTTTCTGGGCCTGAAAACTTACTCATCCCTGTTTTCTTTTTCTATTTGCCACGGCAATTCCTTCCTTCCCCTCCCTTCCTTCCTTCCTTCCTTCCTTCCTCCCTTCCTTCCTTCCTCTTGGGTGTCTTGTATTCTTTTACTGTCACAGACCTCTGTACCCCTGTAGCAGAATGCAATGTGCACTCTCTACTCACGGGTCTCTTCCAGCTCATGGTGTACATACCATAAGGAGTAGTGTGTGTGTGCATTTTAATCTATGGAGTTCATCAAATTCTCAAGGGGCTAGTTACACCCTCCCCCCCAAAAGTTTAACAACCATGTGTCGGGGGCAGGGGGTCCAAAGCTATCCCCACATTTGGAGATTTGTTAGAAGGATTCAGCATATAATGTGGCTGAGTTTTATTACAGTGAAAGGATACACAGTAGCATCAGAGGGGGAAAAGAAACGAGTAGAAATCTGGAGAACTTCATGCACAGACATGCTCATGCTCTCTCCTTCCTGTGAGGGCACACCAAGCATGTTACTTCTCCAGCAGTGAAAACTGTGGTAACGTGTGCAGTGTGTCTGCCCAGGGAAGCCTATTAGAAACTCAGGCCCAGGGCTTTTACTGGGGTCTGGTCACACAGGCACTCTGCCCAGCAAGTATCAGAATTCCAGACTCCTAGAAGGAAAGCAGTGCTCAGCATAAACTTCATTTTTTGCTTAGACTAGGCATGTATACTATGCATCATTATCAGGGACAGGTGGAAACACTCAAAATCCGGGTTCTCAGATGCTAACCAAGGGCCAGCCCTGTAAACAGACTCTCCTAAAAAGAGCATCCTCTGGCTTGTTATAACTTTTCTGCACAAAACCACCTCCTGCATATTTTTTTTTAAATTGTAAGGGTTTATTTTGGTTAAGGGGGTGGAGGCAATCAGGTTTCTTTGTTTGCTTTTGTTTTTAATGGAGGTACTGGGGATTGAATCCAGGACCTCATGCATGCTAGGCACGCACGCTGCCACTGAGCTGTACCCTCCCCAACCCCTGAGCATACTTGGCGTGGCCTCTAATTTCCTATCTGGTTTTTCCTCCCTTCTCTCCTCTGTCTGAATCCTGTACCTCTTGTGGAATCCAGTCCAAGAAGCAACTCACCCGGTTCCCTCCCCACTGCCCCTTCCAAGGAGCTGGTACACGTCTCCATTCCACCTCTCACAGATCCCCCTCCGTGTTTGTACCACTTATATGGCCCTTAGCCGGTAGTGTCTTATTACTTAATACTTTTTTTGTCTGTGTGTCCTCCCAGGGCACAGTGCAAGCCCTCCGAGGTCAAGCATCCTGCATGTGTCCCCCAGCACGCTGTGTCGCCTCAGTCATGGCGTGTGTCTTACTGTGCTGTGGTTGTCCGTAACGTGTGCTTCTTGAGAGCCGGGGCCGAGTGAAGCGCAGGGCCTGGAACATTGTCTCTCCCGCAGCAGGCACTAAGGAAAAGTTTACAGAAACTAAACTTCATATCCCCCGCCCTGCGCAAGCAGAGCTCACGTTACTCACATCATGATTAACATTATTTTCAAGTAGAATCCTTCTCTTTTAATAATCTTCTATCCTTTGTATTTTGATGCTAACAGTATTGTAATGCCTGTGCTGAGTTTGGTGTTCTAAATTTCATTGCCATCTCACTGAATATGAACCTTTTCCATGGCAGGGTGCAGACTCATCTGAGCGTGTCATTGCTCCCATGCGGTGGGGCTTGGTCCCATACTGGTTTAGGGAAAGCGACCCTTCCAAGCTGCAGTTCAACACTTCCAACTGTCGCAGTGATACCATAATGGAGAAACGGTCCTTCAAGGTATGTCGCTGGTCTAGGGAAACGGCACATGTTCTGACATTTTATCTACCAGAACTGTTGATGCCTTATATACCTGAGAAATAAAATAAGGTTCTCTTTGGAACCTTCCTTAAGGTTCCAGAGGTGAAAATTCCAAAGTGTGTTCCCAGTTGTTAACATAGAGTGCTGTTCTGTTTGTTACCATGTGACAAAGCATGCCAAAACTTAGTGGTTTAAAACAAAACAGCAGCTTATGATTTCTCGTGTTCTGTGGATTGACTAGGCTCACCGGCGTTTTTATGTAACTGCAGGTTCTCATGTCATTATAATCAGAAGGCAGCTAGATGGCCAAGATGACTTTTTAACCTGCGTATCTGCCACCTCAGCTGGGATGAGCAGAACAGCTGGAACCCATTCGCACGCCTGGCTGGGGGCTGTCAGGGTAGTCAGGCTTCTTTACCTGGCAGCCGGCTTCCCCGGAGCTCATCGTCCAGGAGAGCAGGCAGACGCTGCATCGCTTCTGCTGCCTGCTGTTGGCTATGCAGAGCCAGCCCGGGGTCTGCGGGGGAGGGGCCGCATAGGATGGGGACGCGGGCACGCGTGGGTCCTGGGGGCCAGCGCTGGAGACTAGCCACCACAAGTGCCTGTTTGTCAGAGAGCTGTTCCTGTGACGTACATTATCTAATCTTTTCAGCATCTGTGTGTGACTTTGTACCTGAGAAAAGTGAGGTACAGAGAAATCGACTGCTCTGAGGTCGCCACACGTTGGTGGACCTGAGATTTTAACTCAAGTCCATGAAACGTGCTTCCGTCACTAAGACCTCGTCTTTCTCACATTTTCCCGCAGGTGCCTCTGGGAAAGGGAAGACGCTGTGTGGTCTTGGCAGATGGATTCTACGAGTGGCAGCGATTTCCGGGAGTGAGCGAGACGCAGCCGTACTTCATCTACTTCCCCCAGGTCAAAACAGAGAAGGTACCTTCAGCAGTGCTTTCACTAGCTATCTGGAAGGGGCGGGGAAGCTCATCCAAAGGAGGGCGCTTTTTCTTTCTTTCTTCATGGGTTTTTTTTTTGTTTCTAATAACAGCTTTTTTTTGTGGCCTTTTTTTCTTTTTTTATTATCTTTTCTAATTTTTTTCTTTTTTTATTATCTTTTCTAATAACAGCTTTCTTTATTCTAATAACAGCTTTATAATTCACCTTTTAAAAGTATGCAAGTCACCAGCTTAATTTTAGTATATTCAGAGTTGTGCAACCATTTCTACTGTGTAACTTTAGAACACCTTCATCACCCCTAAAAAGAAACCCCATATCCATTAGCAGTCACTGTCCATCTCCTGCTCCTCCCAGCCTGGGCAACCACTCACCTATTTGGTATCTATAGATGTGCCTGCTTTGGATAGTTCATATATATGGACCCATACAATATGCGCTTGTGGTTGTCAAGTTGTCCCAGTACCATTTGCTGAGAAGACTGTTCTGTCCCCTTTCATTGGTCTTCATACCCTTGTCAAAAGTTGGTTAGAGGTGTATGTTTACCTCTGGAGTCTCAGTTCTGTCCACTGGTATATGTCTGTTCTTATGCAGTACCACCCTATAACTTTGTAGTAAGTTTTGAAATGGGGAAGTTTGAGTCCAGCTTTGTTCTTTGTCAAGATTGTTTTGGTTATTCGGGTTTCCTCAAAGTGTTAAATGAATTTTAGGATCAGCTTGCTTGTTTCTGCAAAAAGGACAGTTGGAGTTTTGATAGAAATTGCATTCAGCCTGTAGATCAGTTTGGGGAATTGCTCAATTTGCTATCTTTATAGTATTAAGTCTTCCAGTCTGTGAACATAGAGCGTCTTTCCATTTATTAGGCTTTAAATTTCTTTCAGCAATATTTTATAGTTTTCAGCGTGCAAGTCTTGTGCCTCCTTGGTTGAATATATTCCTTTCCTTCCTAGGTCTAATACCAAATAATAGTTTTACCTCTTTCTAGACAATGCAAGTACCTTAGAAAAGTGTCTCCTCAAGGTCAGTATACACAAATCAGCAAAATTCCATATCCTAGCAACAGACAGTTGGAACTAACAGCAGCTCGTAAGCTGCTGGGAACAGCCGAGCGGGGAGCAGGGGGAACGCGTCAGTCAGTAGAAGGCCGTCCTTGCGCAGGCGAGAGGGAGTGAGCTCTGGGCCCCAGTGGGGAACGTGACCTGGCAAAGCGCACAGACCCTTAGAAGCGGAGAGAAGGCAGCACGTATAGAAGGTGGGGAGGGGTGTTTGGAAGCACGTGGCCAGTCTTCTGAATGCTTCCATTTTGCCAGGGAAGTAGGAAGCAGGGTCACCGGCTGGGAGTGAGGATGGGGAGAGAGTGTCGGGTATCTGAGAACTGAATGCGTGTCAGCAGAGAAGGGTGCTAGGATTCCCACATCACTGACCCGTCTGGATTTTGTTCTGCTGAGGGAATAAAGTAGGGATGTAACTTCCTTTCTCCCGGTACCCACCAACCCCGTTACTGTGCATCCATTCACTGAACACTTTCATGACCTTTGTTAGTTATGTTCTTCCTCCCATTAGTCCTCCTTTTTCAACGCAGTCTCTTCTCTTCCATTTACCTAGTCCCTCTGAAAGGCTAGAATTTTTCTTTGCCAGCTTTCATAGTGCATTCCACAATATGACTGCTATATTTAGGGTTTTTCAACAGTGGAGAATTACCAGACTAAAAGGTAGAGCCATTTCTGGTTCTGTTTGTGTCCAGTCAGTCAGGGCATTAGCCATGAGTTACCCACCTTCCAGGGAAAGGGAGGGAGGTCTCTCTATGGTCAGGTCTCTCCCAGCCAGAGAGGACCCTACATAGCAGTAGGCAGGCACGGTTCCTCTGAGGGATTCCTCAGCTTTCTTCCTACCCTCTGCAGGGAGCCACCAAACGTGTGGTCTTTGCTCTGGGCCTCGTCACATCAGTGATCCTTACCCTTGCCCCAGAGGAGCCAGCGTGCTTGTCCTGGCTGTTTTGTTTTTCTAGAGATGGAGTCGAGGCCCTGTACTCAGGCTGACCTCTTCCTAGCTTTTCCACTGTGATTTTTTTCATTTAAAATTAACTATAAATCCAGATTTCTACGGCTGTTTCCTGAGGGAACCATTCCGTAAGATTTCTGTCCCTTTGCTTCTCCATCTTTGAACCAGGAATTGTACAGCCAAAAAGAGAATTTCCCTCTTGAGAGACCGTTAGGCACTTGTGCGGACTAGGACGGCATTCTCCTCAGTTCTGTACAGTTAGCCTCTTGCCTGTAAAGAATTACCACATTATTTGTTGGACATTTATTAAGCACATGCCACGCGCCCTGCGGGGCTCCTGGAAGTTTAGGGAGACGTGCTTTCTATCCTCACATCTTTACCTCTGAGGCACAGACAAATGGAGTCAGACTAGTGGGGAATGCCTATGGAGGGCACGCAGACCGGGGCGTCATGGAAGGCCTCCCAGAAGAGAGAATTCTGCGGACTGCAGAGAGCTACGTCTTTCCGTTTTACCCGATCTGACAGTGACTTTAAGTTTGTTGCAGACACATTCAGTGTAGTTATTTATGTAATAGGGTAAAAGTGTACTCTGTTGCTGGTGTTCTGTTTGTTTCATCAGCTCCATTTTCCTTTTCTATTTTTTTCTACCTGCTTTTGGATTGAGTATTTTTTATGATTGCATTTCATCTCCACTATTAGCTTATTTTTACTTCTTTTAAAATTCTTTAAAATTGTTTTTAGTAGCTGATCCATAATAGACCTTTTAAAGTAATAACAGTCTACCTTCAAATAATACACCGCTTCTTGTGCAGTGTAAGGACCCCACACCAGTATGTTCCCAGTCCTCCCATCTTGTGGTATCTTGTCATGCATCTTGCTTTTTCATATGCTGTAAACTCACAACACGCTTGGTACTATTCTGCTTTAGTCAGTTAAATTTTAGAGTGAGGAAAATAAGAGAAGAAATTTTACATTGACTCTCATTTTAGACGTTTCCATGAATCTTCACGTCTTTGTGTAGATCCAGGTTTCTCTCTGATACCGTATTACTTCCCCCTGAAGAACTTCCTGTAATATTTCTTGTCATTCAGGTCAGCTGGTAATGAATTCTATTTTTGTTTGTCTGGAAGAATTGGAAGAGTATCTAGTCCTTTGATTTTTTAAATCATGAGGTAAAATTCATACACCATAGAATTCTTCCTTTTAAAGTGAATGGTAATTTTTAGTATGTTCAAAATGTTAGGCAACCATCATCGCTATCTAATTGCAGAACGTTGTCACCCCAAAAAGAAACCCACGCTCACTGTTAGTCTCTTTCTGCCCCAGCATCTGGCAACTACTGTCTTCATTTTTGAAAGGTATTTTCACTGTGTGTGGAATTCTGGGTTAGCAGTTTTTTTCCAGCACTTTTTAAAAAGTGTTCCGTTGTCCCTGGCTCTCACAGTCTGAGAAGCCTGTTGTAATTCTTGTCTTTGTCTTCTGTTTGTAACGTGTGCCCCTCCACTTCTCACTCACCAGAGCCTTTATGATTTTCTGTTGGGTTTTCAGTAGTTTGAGTATGATGTGTGTAGGGGGTGTGTGTGTGCCTGACATGTTTTCTGAGCTTCTTAGATCTTTGGTTTGATGTCTCTAAGGTTTTTGGAAAGTTCTCAGCCATTATGTATTCAGCTATTCCCTCTGCCCCATCTTCTCTTTTCTTTCTGGTATTCTGATTATACCTGTGGTGGTTTGATATTGTCCCATAGTTTTTGGATATTCTCTTCTGTATATTTCATTCTTTTTTCTCTGTGGTTCAGTTTGGGTAATTTTTATTGACCTCTTTTAAAGTTCACTATTTCTTTTTTTATATTTTATTTATTTATTATTGAATTATTTACTTTTATTTTGGCAGGGAGGAGAGCTAATTAGGTTTTTCTCCTTAAGAGGAGGTCCTGAGGATTGAACCCAGGACCTTGTGCATGCAAAGCATGCACTCTACCAGTTGAGCTATACCCTCCCCCACAATTCTTTCTTATTTCACCAAAATTCCTTATCTGTTCATGCATGTTGTCTACCTTTTCTGTAAGAGCCTTGATATAGTAATTCTACTTAGATTCCTGTCTAATTAGTTTCAGCATTTGGGAAATAAAGTCTCTTGAATCTGGTTCTGTTGATTGCTGTGTATCAGGGCATTTCACTGCTGATTCCTGGCTTTTTCATGTGTCCTGTAATTATTTTTTTTTTTTGCTCATTCAGCCATTTTTTAATTTACAGTTTGTGTTTAATGCAAATCAGTTCCATAACATGAGAAGTTACTATGAATCAAAGCATAAATACACAAACACAATATACAATCCAAAATACGTGTACAGCATTCAGGTGTGAAATGAAAGGGAATGTTCATTCACACACACGGCAGCTTGAGATCTGTTGGATATGGTTGTTCCAGTGTAGGTTTCTAAAGATGGGAAATAAATGACTTTGGTTATCCAGACTACTGTGCCATTGTAGATATCAGAGCATCTAAGCATCAGTGCGTGACCATGTGAACAAAAGACTCAAGGGAGTGTCTATTTCTAAAAAGGTCTCTGTGCATTGAGGCAGTTGTGAAAAGACTTAGTTTCCAAAATCAAGCCCACTTTAGGCTGAGGACCAGGTTCTAACTATCTAAACATACTGACTGTTAACAGAAAGTGTTCCAAATGTGGCTACTCTGATTCCGTTTTTTAAAACATACTACAGGAAAAAGTATAAAAGTTTTTCTGAATTTGATGTAAGCAGGCTTCCAGTTTTCCCCTCCCAAATACTTGATTACCGCTTGGCTCCTTCATGTATTTGCCTTTTTAATTTCAAGATTTGTCAATTTAACCTTCAAAAGGGACCATTTTTAAAACCATAAAAAACATTCAACAGATGGAGAAATAAAAAGCATTTTGAAATTAGTTGAGGTCCGTGTACTTCTACCCTGTTATCAGTTTAGCTAACAGAATCTAGCGCTCTTATTGGATAAGAATAGTTGATAAGGATGTAAGCAACATGTGCTGTTATGCTTGGATCTGGGGTAGATTCCAGTCCATCGTTGCCCTGGCACATGTCAAATGCAATGTCAAATCCAAAGTCCCAGAGGAAAGAGTTTGGTTCCGAAGAGAACGGTGATAGTTTAACATAAAACTTTATCCAGAGTACATCGGCATTAAATTAGAGCTGCTGGAAGTGAGGATCTACAGTAACACCTTCTAATGTACATGTAAGTAGAATCACGGAAGCTTTCTGTATTACCTAATTGTTTCATGGCCTTATAAATTTAATGAACGAAGTGAAAACTGAATCTCTTTTCCACATCCCATCCTTTATCTCTAAGTAAGATAATAATCTGTTCTCATCTGCAAAGTAAAGTTTTATGTGTCCATACTTCTTAAGCCACATTTAAGGAGATCAGCTCTTAACTAATTTTGGATGTTGTCTCTGCATCTTGTACAGGAGACTCCAGCAGATTTAGTACTGGCATTCATCATCTAGTCAAACCCTTCACATGCTCTTCAAACCAATCAAATTTGGGATCCTCAACATTTTCTGTCAATAAAATAAGGTGTGGAAGCAGCAGATTCATTCAGTGAAGACTTTTCCTTGTCACACTGGGTGTCTAGATGCCACATGAATTGAGTTTTGAAGATGGGGAAGTACAGATGTTTCTTGACCTGCGTCTCTTAGCAGTAGAGATGTAGAAGGGAGACCGAGATCATGAAGAGACTGGCTGTTGACTGCAGGGCATCGTTATTTGCCTCGCTGGTGGCATTAGCTGGATTTGGGGCGGCCGCGGTAGCCTGGGAGGAGTTCCTTGAAACTGGTGGAACAGTTGTTTGATTTGAATAAACCTGCATAGGTCAGAGGAGTGCCAAGAGCAGCCGCCCCAGTCCAAGCCTGGCCACCACCGCTCCGCCTGCGTCCGCTCCGCCGGCTCCGCCTGTGTCTGCTCTGTCGGTGCGCGGCGCGTCTCACTGGATGCTGGTGCGTGGAGGACAGCTGGCTTTGGGCTGGTGCTGGAAAGGTTGTGTCCTGTAATTTTTGAGCAATTGCCAGACATAGTAGGTAGGACAGATACTGAGATAATATATATGTCTGGAAATGGATATGTGTATTCTGTTAGGCCATTAATGTCCGAGATTGTCGATCTTATCAGGAGCTGAACTGGGTTTGGGTTTTGTTGTTCACCACAGGCTTTAAATTCCTCTGGTGTCACCTTGTCTTTAGGGTAAGGGTTGACCTCCAGAGGGTTTTTCTCAAAAGCCCTGCTTCCTGCAGCTTTTGTTACGTCCCTCTGTGCCTGTGCCTTAGAGAAGAGGCCTGTGGGAGCCTCCCCAGGCTCTGCCCCTTTCCCAGAGTGAGATCGCTGTTGCTTGTCATCCGTGCGTGCTCACCTGCAGGCGCCGGAAAGAGTTCCCTGTTGTCTTGGTTCGGTCTCAGTCTCGGGCGGAGCTGTGCCCCTGGCGCTCAGCCTCAGCCCTGTTGTCTTGGTTCGGTCTCAGTCTCGGGCGGAGCTGTGCCCCTGGCTCAGCCTCAGCCCTCTTGATGATCCTGCTCCTTTCCCAGCAAGCAGAGGAGTTTTTCTTCTACCCTTCTCCAGCCTCGGTGAGTCTCTACCTGTATTTTAGGGGCAATAAGGATTATTATTACTTGTCCCCTGGCCTCTTAAGGTTTTGGTTCCTTAGAGGAGAACTGATCAGGTGAGGCGGAAGAGCTCCCAGCCTCTGGGCATGCGCCGGCAAGGACGGCTTTCTCTAGGCTGCTGCCCCCAGTCTCCAGCTTCCCGGATGTCTGCAGCCCCTGAGGGTTCTGTTCTCTCAGGCTACCCCACTCTCTGCATTTAGCAATTTGATGATAATTGCATCTGAATTCTTACCTGCTGCAGGAAGGCCTTGTTTTCCTCCTGTTGCTACGGGGAAGCCAGTATTCTTGTCTCATCTCCCCTTGGACAACTCTGTCTTTCTACAGAGGTCAGGCTAATTGGTTGCCTTATGACTTTAGTCCTCTGATGAGTTTAAGAAAAGTTATGGCTATTTAGATTATCTCGTTTTTTTCTTATTGTTAGGATGGAGGTGACACTCTTTCCAGCCTTCTGTATTCTAGGCCTTGAACTGAATCTTAAATGGCAAGTTGGGGTTGGCATGATGAGAAAGGGCAGGGCAGACGTTTTGGGCAGAGGAAACTTGCTTCGGCAAGACACAGGGGCGTGAAATTGCACTAGAGCTCATTTACAAGCAGCGGGGTTTAATCCAGATTCACACTGTAAGTGAAAACCCGAATGATGCTCTGGATCATGGGAGGCCTAAGTACCCACTGAAGGAGTTAAATTGTGCTGTGAAGCATTCAGGAGTCCTACATCTATAGCTTCAGTGAGCACTTGCCACCGCGCCTCTTTTCTCTGGCAACATGGATCAGGGGGAGCTAGTAAGGCATGGGCTGAATTACTTCTGAAATGACTGTGATGCTCTCAAGTCTGTAACAGGACCCAGCCTGCAGGAGAAGGCGGCTGCTGAGTATCTAATTGGCCCTGGATTTTGCTTCCAGTCAGACAATGCCGGTGCTGCAGACAGTCCTGAGGACTGGGAGAAAGTCTGGGACAACTGGCGGCTGCTGACAATGGCTGGGGTCTTTGACTGCTGGAAGCCCCCGGATGGGGGAGACTCCCTGTACTCCTACACCATCATCACAGTGGACGCCTGCACAGGCTTGAAGAACATCCACCAGAGGCAAGTCACACTCCTGACCCCTGCGCCCACCAGGATTTAGGGAGGCATGGTCCTGTTTGCTTTGAGATAGCAGGCTTTTGGAATTCAAAGTTTCTGTATACACAGATTTAGAGGGTAGGAAGTTAAGATGGTTGCTTCACAAAATACAATTAATTGTCAGGTTGGCTCTAACATGACATGCTTCCCTAAAAATCACCATACTGTGCAGAGTTGTGCAGTGAAAGCCACAGGACTTACGAGAAAAGTGGGAATAAGGGGTAACACTGAAATTTTGTCAGTAACACATTAAAAAATAATAGGAATCTAATAAAAACAGTACTGCAGTTTCATACATTAAGTGGTTAAGGAATACGTAGTTATTACAGTGGCACTTGACCTGAAAAAAACCCTAAATTGGCTTGTGGAATGAATGTCGGAAGAGGTGCGATTCGTGAGATACTGTGAAGTGGTGGAAGGAAGATTACGCAAAATTTTTTATCTTTTGAGATCTTAAATCCTGAGGCATGTTTTTCTGCCTTTGAAATGTTCCTTCAAGGCACGCGTTCATAATAGACTGAACACTCTGATCCAGTGTATGGCCTCCGCCAGTGAACTTCAGCATCACCACTAGGAGCTCTGTAGCAGTGCCTCTATCTGTGCGCACGTCTTCTCCTGAAGCTGTTCCAGCCATGGACGTTCCTTTTCCCACAGCGTTGTTACTGATGTGGGGTCTTTTATGTGTGTTGCTCGGGAGATATTACGTGTTCTTGCTTTCAAGATGCTTTTCCATTATTTCAAGTTTCTCCTCAAGACCTAAAAGTTTTCTGTTTGCATGTACTGCTCAGCGTGTTTTAGCCAGGAAGCTGAGACATGTTTGAGATGTTGAATAAGAAGATTTTTTGACACAGAGAAAAGTTTACAAATGCAGAATAAGAGGATAACGTGCAGTGAGCCGAGTAGCTGTCTGTGTTTGTGATGCGCAGGGATGTGCGTTCTGTGGACTTGTATGGGGCTCACTTCAGCGGGTGCGGATTTCTGTGTTCACTCTCAGTGTTTCTCATAGACAAAACCGTGTCTATATAATTTAAGCAAAATTCGCATTATGCTTCAGTTGCTTTCTAATATACTAATCATGCTGGGGACAGGCTTGCATTTTAAAAACAAGCATCAGCAGAACTGACTATGCTTGTGTGACACCGCACAGGTTCGCCAGATCTGAGTGCCCTCAGAAGTAACTTCATGATATTTTGCTGCAAAGAATTCTGTGCTGCACATACTGTTACCCATTTTGGTTTTGTCCTATGCGTTCTGTCTGAAGTGATGCTTTCATGGGGTATAGGAATTCTATTTTTTGCTAATTCACCTTAAAATAAATTCCTATTCAGCTAACCTAAAAACCACTGGTTTTTAAATGTGCCACTATTTTATGTGCTGTTAAGAAAAGTGCTGCCAATTAAACCATAACACAGTGCAGAGATGCCATTCATCATAAAATGATCTGGATTTTAGAGATATTTTTAAATACCTTTTTAAAGTACACATGTGATTTTTTTGAGGCGACAATAATTATTAAAATAGATGTTTATGCATTCATCTCACTTCGACTGTACCACCCACCAGTGAAATGTGTGCAGTCTTTAGATTGGCCAACAACATGAAATTAGAAGCTAAACAAGAGATCTTTTGCTAACATCTTCCTAGCACTGGGAGTCATCTGGGGCAGCCTCTTTGCTCTCCTGAGCCTCAGTGTCCTTTTGTTCCCAGTTATGTGGATAGCTCTTTGTTACACAAACCTGCCCTGGGTGGTGAGGCTGGAGAGTACTGTTGATAGACAAGGTTCCTGGGATTTTTCTTCCCTTTGAATGTTGAAAGGTCCCCAGTCTGGTAGCATGTGCACTAGGGTGCCCTGGATCCAGTCACAGCACTGTCACTGCCTTCGCTATCACCCTTGGTAGGCTGGCTCTCCGGGTGCTGAATTCGTGCACTGGGAAGTGGTGCCGGGGCCCAGGCAGCAGGGCAGCAGTTAGCATGAGAGGCACAGCGGGGGTGAGCGGGTGAGCTGGGTGAGCTGGGTGAGCTGCTGCTTGTGGTGGCGGTTTGCACCGGCAGCTGACGAGGCCTCTCTCCCTCTCTCCCTCTCCCTCTCCCTCCCCTTGCTCTGCTTCTCCCAACCACCATCTTGACCTTGCTGGCTAGGATGCCGGCCATATTAGATGGAGAGGAGGCAGTCTCTAAATGGCTGGACTTCGGTGAGGTCTCAACTCAAGAAGCGCTGAAGCTGATCCACCCCACAGAGAACATCACCTTCCATCCGGTGTCTTCCATGGTGAACAATTCACGAAACGATGCCCTTGAGTGTCTGGTTCCCGTCAACTTGCTGGTCAGAAAGGTAGGGCCTGTGACTCCAACAGTCCTTTTTGAGCTTTCTGTCTTGTGTTAGTGTGGCCTATTCATTTATGATATGGCCTTTTACAATTGGAGCTTTAGTATAAACCACCCAAAACTCCTCTCCCTTGTGCACAGCCAGGCGGCCCAGAGCAGTGGTTCTTGGAGCTGGCTGTGACTTGGTGCTCAGGAGACCTCTTTCAAAACGGAAATGCTGGCCCTGTCGAGACCTGCTGTGTCAGAACTCAGGGCGGGGCTCAGGCTTCTGTGTCATTAAGACGCTGCTTTGGTGAATCTTTCATAAAAAGCCAAATTTGAGGACTCCTCCAGGGTGACTGTGCGAAAGGCAAAGGAGCCCTTGACCATGACTGCATCTTGGTCCCCAGCCAAGTGTATGCCTTTTACATGTCTCTTGTGTACCTCTGCTTTCCCAAGTATGAGATGGAGGAATTCCAGTCCTCATTTTCCTTCAGGAGGATCTGAGAACATTCCTGCTGTGAACTTTAACTTACAATTGGCAAGGATCCGGAAGATGTATCCTGAAGGGAAGGTGAACAGGCAAAAGGCCTGCAGTGGGAGGTTCCAGAGCAAGAGCTGGCCCCTGCTGACATCCGGGGACAAAGGCTTAGGAGTAGCTGTGTTCCTAGGTGGCCTAGGGGGACCTAAGTAAGACATGGGTCTGTGTTCCAAAACAGACACCTTAGACAGTCTGAGAAGCGTGAAGGATGGTGATGGCGGACGCAGCCGCCCCGTCTCCATTTTCTCTAAGGTTTGTTAAGGTTTCACGCTCAGTCTCATCTTTCCTCTTTTGTCTCAGTTCTCTCAAACTCCTGTGCTCCTAACATTTTTTCATTAGCTGTCTCTAAAAATGTAATTATATATATTTACTTTGCACTCGACACTGCCCCATTTCTGCCATGTCTTTACTTCAAAAGAATTCACATTCTGGAAAGGGGGCATTGTGTGGATTCAGAATCTGCAGTTGAGGGTTGGGGTGTGGGTGCAAGGGCACGGAAGGGGCAGTGCCAGTGGCGGGGGGGAGCTGTGGGGGCTGCACGCTGGGAAACAGCTACTCTCTGCAGCTGTGGGCTGAATCCATCCTCATCGGGCTGTCTCCTGCTCACTTCCCCACACTGGCTGGTCACACTGATGGACATTCTTTTCCCTGTGAACGCCCATTCTCTGCAGGTGCTGGGAATTCCTGGCAGCTCTCTTCTCTAACAGGTCTAAGCCTTTCTAGAGCTACTCCCTGCTCCTTGCCCCCTGGAACATGCTCAGTTGCTCCCCTCCTCCCATTCCGGATTAGTGGCCCCGTCTGGCCCTTAGAAACATTTTCCATACCTGGGTCAGTATCTAATGCCTCTTTCCGTTTCTTTGCTTGGAGTTGGCCTTTTCCCAAAAGCTTGAGCTTGGGTGGTTTGAGGTTTTTCTTCTTTCTCCTAGGAGCTCAAGTCAAGTAGCAGCAGCCAGAAGATGTTGCAGTGGCTGGCCACAAAGTCACCCAAAAAGGAAGACCCCAAAACACCCCAAAAGGCAGAATCAGATGTGCCCCAGTGGTCCAGCCAGTTCCTCCAGAAGAGCCCAGTGTCCCCCAAGAGAAGTAGTGCAGGACTCCTGGAGCGGTGGCTGAAGCGGGAGAGGGAGGAGGAGCCCGAGGCCAAGCGGCCGCGCACTGAGTAGGGCGGGGCATTCAGAGACCAGGCCAGGTGTGCTGCGCTCAGTATGTTGTGGAGGCGGGCGCCGGCGCGGTCTGTGGGTTTGCTTTGGGAGGAGCTAGCACAGTGTGGGTGAACAGTGGTGGCTTCTTTGGGGAGTAGCTGTCCTGGCTGTGACCCAAATGCAGTGGGGCTGTGGGGCAGCCTGGGAGGAGGGAGGGCCACCACCGTCCACTCGTGGTGTGTGCCCACAGCCCTCTCCTGGTGGGACTGGTGGATCCGACCTGGTGCTGCCAGCGGAGGCTGTTTTCTGCTCAGCCTTTGGGCTCTTCCAGTCTTTTGGAATTAAGTTCTTAAAACATTGTGTTTTTTTCCTGTGTAAATTATATTTGATAAACTGCGTACATTTCAGAAAATGCTGCTGGTGGAAGGCATTCTGGATCTGTTTCCTGGCATCAGCCCTAGGGAATGGATTTTGTCACAGATACGGGGCACTGGGGATTTCTGTGGACAAAACTTCTTTGGAAACAATAAAAAGGCTTGATGAGGGGCTCTTTGTTGAGTCTCTTTTCACTCTTAATACTTGGAAGTTGTCTGAATCCGTTAACTTAAAACCAGCCTGAGAGAGTGCCTGCCGAACACAGAGGTTGCAGAGGCCAAGACCCGTCTTTACACGGGGAGGGAGGATGTGGGTGAGGACAGGCCCCGGCCACGCGAGGAGCCGGCCAGACTCTGGGGGCTGGCCGTCCGCCGCAGCCTGGTCAGCGCCCCTGTCCTCCCTGACGCGCATCGCTGTATAATTAGATGTTTGTCTGGGTGGTCGTGGGCTATCCTCCCCCCATCCGGACGAGTGGGGCCGGGAAGGAGAGCAAGGGCGCCGCTTCTCCCCGTTACCACCTCCGATGTGAGCGGCCGGTGGTAGCAGCTTGTTAAAGGGGCTTGGGCGCTGACTGCGCGCGCGGCCCGTGCGGGGAGGGGCGGCAGGCGTCACCCGCGCCACGCCTGGGGGCGAGGCCGAGGGGCCTTCCCGGAGGTCCAGGGGGCCCAGCCGGCCCGCACCCTCCTCCCGGGCGTCCGGGAGCCGCGCGCTCGCGAGCGTGGTGGCGGCGGCGGCGGCGGCGGCGGCGGCGGCGGCGGCGGGCGCGCTCGGGTCCGTTCACACCCGCCGCTGGGCCTATGCAAAGCAGGGGTCGCATCTCCACCAATCGGAGCGGGGCCCGGCGCCGTACCCGCCAATGGGAGCGAGCGGCGCCGGCGGGCGGGGGTGCGGTGCGGTCCCCTCCCCTTCCTTCGGTCTCTGAATTCCTTTTCCGGTTGAGGCGGTGGGCGGGGGAAGCTGGGGCGCTCTCAGTGGTATTATCTGGTTTTATTTGGGCTCATTTATGTGGGCTTTGGTGTAACATTAAGAGGTTTAAAAAAATACAGATAACCAGCATGTTGACTGTTCTGACTTTTGTCATATTTACTTCACGTTTAATAAGCGACAAAAGTGAAATTTCCATTGTTTCTCATAGTTTCCCCCACTGTTTTTCAGGGCTGTTTTTTTCAGTTTGGTGGGGTCTTTCACAAGAAAGAACAAAAGTCCTTGGGCATGTGTCCTTTTCACTCAGGTTTGCATACTATGACATAAATGTGATGTTAAAAGCACATTCTACTATCAAGACGTATTTTGTGATTTTTCAGGTTTACATAAATGTAGTCATCTTGGGCATTCCATTCTGCAGTCCCTTCCCCCATCTGGGTCATCGGCTTTACTGGGTATTGCCAAATTGCTTTCCAGCTTTTCACTGATTGCAGGGGCATGTGATTCCCTGTTCTCCCACTTTTTGCCAGGACTTGATTCGGCGTGTCAGAGCAGCACAGCATCGCTCCTGCCCTTTGTTTTTAGAGTCAGACCTCAGGGACAGGCGGGGAAGCCTCCTGCAGGCCTCAGTTTGGGCAAGTCAGACCAGGGCCCCACAGTCCTTGGGGCAGGAGAGATGCCCTACCTGCACAGTGACTGGGCTTGGCTCCAGGCATTAGGGGACCGTTTCTTGCTCTGCAGCCTTAGAGGAGGCAGAGGGCCCCCTGGACTCCAGGTCCTGGCAGACACCTGCACTCCTGTCTACAGTGCATCTGGATGCATCTCCTGCAGCGCTGTGTACCAGAAGCCCAGCCCAGCTTTGTGCAGACCCAGGTGGAACCACCCAAGTGAGCGAGGGGCTTGGCCCACAGCGTGCAGCTTGGCATGGGTAAGTTGAGGACAATTCTGTGAGCTCCCTGGCCCAGAAAGGGTGTCTCAGCTTGGAGAATTTGGACAAGATCCTGCTTGCTACCGGGAAGGCCCAGAGGGTAGGCTGCTGGTGGGGACCAGAGAGAGTAGTGGTGGCCTCAGCCTCTCAGATCCCTGTCTGGACCTGCATACCCTCTCTCCCCCTGCTCAGCCTGAAACAGGAGCACACAGTGTTGGGAAGGGTGCAAGCTCATTCCTTGGAGAAAGGTGCTGGCTGTGTGGGAGGGTCCCCAGCGCACACACAGCTGAGACTTGCTTTGCCCCACTCTGTGTGCTCCCAGGAGCCCACAGCAACAGAACCTACCTCTGTGATGGAGTCCCTCGCACGTCCCAGGGACTCCAGGGAAGAGAGGTGTGCTGCAGGCTCTATGGGTAGGTGACACTCCCAGGAGGCAGCAGCAGAAGCTCAAGGGATGTTTGGAGGAGCTAGGGCTTCAGTGAAAGGGGCTGGACAATCACACTGAACAACATAAAAAGTTCTGAAGGCAGCCAGGCTGGCCTGAGTGCCACACTTGTAGCCCTTAATGGAGGCAGCCAGGAGGAAGACAGGAGCTGGAGGAGGCAAGAGGAGGTGGGCGAGACTAGGGAAGGCTCTGGGACCCTCGTGACAACCTGGGTGGAGATGCGGTTACCCCTGGCGCAGCCCCTCAGCACCGGCGGGCCGGTCTGTGGCTTTCATGGCGCTGTGACTTCCTTTGGCTCGGGCTGCAGCGAGACACCTCCACGCAGAGCTTCCTGTCTCATGAAGCAGCCGACACAGCCCACACAGAAGATCGGGGTGCATGATCTCAAAGGTGGGGACTGCAGGCCACACTGAGCTCACACATGATTCTGTTTGGCCCAGACAGTATTTCTTTATTTTTAATTGTGGTAAAATACGCGTGACATAAAATTTACCATCTTAACCGTTTGTAAGCGTGCAGTTCAGTGGCGTTAAATACGTTCACACGGTCGTGCAGCCATCACCACTATCCGTATCCAGAACTTTTCATCTTGCAAAACTCAAACTGCCTTCATTAACCCCTAGCTGCCACCCCCAACCCTGGCGCCCACCAGTCTGCTCTTTCTCACTGTGGATTTGACCTGTCTAGACACTTCATGTAAGTGGGATCAGACAGTACTTGTCCTTCTGTGACTGGCTTGTTTCACTAAGCATCATGTCCTCAAGGTTCCTCCATGTTGTCATGTGTGTCAGAACTTCTTCCTTTTTAAGACTAAATAATATTCTGTTGTGTGAGAGACCACCCTGTGTTTATCCATCATCCGTCCATGGACACCTGGGTTGCCTCCAACTTTGGCTGTTGCAAACAGAGCTGCTGTGAACATGGGTGTGCAAGTCTCTCTTCTAGTGACTGCTTTCAATTCTGTTGGGTGTGTGCCCAGAAGTAAAATTGCTGGATCAGTTCTATGTTTGATTTTTTGAGGACCCTCTGTACTGTTTTCCAGCAGCTGCACCATCTTACATTCCTACCAGCAGTGCAGAAGGTTCCAACTTCTCCACATCCTCACCAACACTCATTCTGTTCTGTTTTTGTTTTTTTTTTTTTTAATAGTAGCCATCCTAATGGGTGTGAGATGGAGGGCTTTTTTTCTTAAACCCACAATTTAAAAGCAGGCAGTTTCACAAAAAGAGGTTTATAGTTTCGACATCAAAAATTCTCAGGAGGTGCCTCTGATGATGGGACCCCAGGCGGGACCGCTGCCAGCCGAGGTGCCCTCCTCCCAGGCTTCCCCGGATGGCCCAGATCCCTTCCTGCTTTGGGAGGGGAACTTAGAAACACTTTCAGAAGGTGCTTCTAATACGGTCTGAGAAAGTGGGAAGCTCTGGCCGTGTTCGGCCGCACTGCTGCCTGGCGGCCATCACCAGCGCTCGGGGGCCACAGGGCGGGTCTTGCCAGGTTTGGGAGGAGGCAGCCACTTTGCTTGCTGATCTGCTGCCTCACCTGCCCGGTGTGAAGCAGCCCCTGGGACTGCAATTCTCTACTTTCCCTGGATTCTCCCTCAGGTTTTCTGACTCCTGGGCCAGGCGTGGACACGGTGAGCTCTGGATGAAGGGTCTCAGCTCCTACAGGTTGCCCTCATCGCCAAGGTCCAGGGCAACACGGACAGCGCTTTCCTTCCTCAGCTCCACACTTGGCCCCGCCCTGGCAGAGGGATGGTTTTAGCTGGGTTGGTCCCCAGGGGTTGACTGGGTGGAGACCCCATCCCATGGGTAACTAAACTGCTCGACCTGGAAAGGGGCCTTTGCAGTGTCTGCAGAGCTGTCCAGGGACCAGGAGGAAGTAGGATCTGGGAACCCAGGAGTTAGGTTCACGAGGGGGGCAAGGCCCCAGCCCTGCGAGAGGCAGGAGGGCAGCTTCGCAGGAGAGAGCTCTGCACCCGGAGGGTGTGACAGATGGAGGCAGGAAAACCTGGAGCCCCTGGCCAGAGGTAGTGTGTTCAGACTTCCCTGGTCAGCAGATTAATGAGTACAGAGACTCGTTCTTGGCTCTGCTTATAGATGAGAAAATTGAGGCTTGCAGAGAACAGTCTTGTCCTGGACAAAAGAACGTGGTGGAGCTGCGCCCAGAACCCTGACCTCAGCCTCCTGGTCCCTGGTCCCACGCAACCCCCTCATGATTAGTAGGTGCAGCCTGGGCCATTGCTGTGCCTCAGTTTTACAGACAAGCAAATGCACCTAATCCTTTGCCTCTTTGCTATACTGGGGTCACCTCCTCCAGGAAGCCCTCCTCCTGGGCTTCGCAGTGTCATGTGCCTTCAGTGTTCACCTGGAATTGAGGCTCCAAGAGACAGAGAAAGTAAACGATGGGTCTTGGGCTCCCCAGCTCTGGGCAGGAGCCGAGTGTGATGTTACGGCAGAAAATACACCTCGCGCACCAGTGAGATGACTATTGGACCACTGACCTCGCTGGGCTGCCTCCGGGCCCAGGTGAGGCCTATGCAGCCATTCTCAGAGTGTCTGGCACAAGCGGAGGGTTCACATGTGGTTGGTCACGACCATCCATTCTTCAACTTCAGAACGTGGGACCCACCCATGGAGGTGCAGCTTGGCTGAAGGGTCTGAGTGAGCAGATTGGGAAGAGGAAGGGAAGGGCCTGTGGGTGGAGAGTGGGACCCCGTGACTGTGGTTTTAAGGAAGAGTAATTTGAAGGGATGACAAGGTCCAGGATGTGGGCATGGGAGGATAAAGGGAGTCCAAGGAGTGAGAGACCAGACTGCAAGTGACAGAAACCTAATTCAAACTAGCTTATGTAAAAAGCAAGTATCAGCTCACAGGACAGCCAGGTCTAACTAGCTTCAGGCATGGCTGGATCCAGATGTCCCATTAATGTCCTTAAGTATCTGTTTCTCCATTTCTTGGCTCCAACCTTCTCTGTCTTGGCCCCTTTTTCATGTGGGCTCTCCCTATGTGTTGACAAAGATGGCCACTGGCAGCTCTGGCCTCATGCCCCTACTCCCAGTGAGCCCAGAGGAGCGCACACTCCTTCCTCACTAGTTCCAGGAAGTCTGAGGATTGACTCATTGACGGGGGTTAAGAACCCATTTCTGACCCAATCCTTGTGGCCAAGTGCACAGACTGAACACTCATCAACCAGGTCTTTGGTCGCTTGACCATCCCTGGGACTGGAAGGGTCCGTCCCTCAGAGCCATGTGGCCTGAGAGTAGGGTGGGTTGTGTCCGCAGAAGAAAATCAAAGTGCTTTTTATTATCAGAAGTATAAGCAATGCCCCAGTACTTCTGGAGAAGGCAGCAAGCCAGGGGCCAAGTCTTCAAAGCACAGAGAAGGGGTGGTGGGAGAGAGGTGGGAACAGCAGCATCGAAGCCGGAGGCCGCTGGGAGCGCTAGGTGGTGCGAGCAGCAAAGGGAGGGTTCTAGGGGGAGATCTGGAAAGACTGTGGAATAAGGACGACCTGAGAGGCACGCGGGGGGCCTCGGCACTCTAGGGATGTCTTCAAAGGTAAGGGTCATCCGAGGCTGGGGCTTTGGTCAGGGAGGGCTCTGAGAAAGGGAAGCAGCTCAGCGTGAAGAGCTGGGCAGGAAGGAGCAGGGTCCACATGCCCAGGCCCCTGAAGCAGTCCTTCCAAACCTGCTCGGAACCTCAGGGCCACCAAGGAGAGGGTCAGAAAGCCAAGCCCCAGGCCCCAGCCAGGAATGCCAACTTGGACAGCTGGGGTGAGTCCAGGTGGACCTGAGCTTGGGTCTCTGGTCTGGGGAGGGTGGACTCTGAGGGATCACACTTAGTTGGTTAGGAGCATCACCCCCAGAATCCTGGGGAGGCCGAGGCCGCTCACGGCTGTTAGCTGCTTGGCGCACCGGCCCTGCAGTGGGGCACTGGGCACACTGCCCCCAATCAAAACTGCTAATGAAGGTGTTACTGATCAGCAAGAGGCCAGGACACAGCTGGCAGGGTCAGTGGTGTGTCCCAATCACAGCAGCCACTGTCAGGTCTAGTATTCCTCCTTTGCCCTAATGCCACCAGGTCAGGGCCCCGTCTGGCTCTCAAGTGTCTCTCCAAATTTGCGCCTAGAGTGATGTGCTAGGGGTACCTCTGGGACACCTGCCTACTCCCTACTCCCACACTGGCTGGAAGCTTGAGCAGAACAGGCACCTGTGCAGGTTCTTCCCCCTGCTGTGTTCCCAGGGCCCAGGACAGGGCAGTAACACACTGGCACCTGGCCCTGCAGGTCCCTGCGCCAGAAACAGTGGGCAGGAGCCCCCAGCAGGGTAGGGACAGCCTTGAAGCAGGAGTGGTGGCCACTTGCTCAAATGTGGGTAAGAGTCTGCCCTGTTCCCTGTGTGCCAGAGAAGGCTGGTGGCTGCCAGGCCTCCGTCAGGGGCACTTGCTGTCCAGGGGCACTCTGCCAGTGGAAGGATCCTCAGCGGCGCTCCCACCGAGCTGAGCCTGGTCTGTACACAGGAACTACTCTAGAACATTCCCTGGTTTCCCACTATTCCCAGGCTTTCGTTGTTTTCGAAGGTTGTCCTTTCACGGTAACATCTGTCTCAAAAGACCTCAGCCTAGTGCCCTACCGGACGAACAACTATTCCATATGGTGGGCAGGGGTGGGGGCATGGGGCGGGGCGGGCCAGGACTGAGGGTCATTCCTGCCAGCGGGCCTGTAACCCTTGGGGTCCCGCGTGCACTCCCGACTGGCCGACAAGCCCAGGGAGGGTCGGTGCCTTGCTCAGCCCGCACAGCACCGCACCTGGGTTGGAGTGGGTGAGCCAGAGCCTGGCTCCACTGCCCCTGTCCCATCAACACGACGGCTCACTGAACTCAAGAATTACCAAGCTCCACGCAGGCCCCGCCTGCAGAGACCTCGTGAGAGCCGAGGGGCCCCAAGCCGCAGGCCCGCGAAGCCCGCGCCCGCTGCCCCGCAGGCGCGCGCCAGGCCGCCCCCGCACTGTGACCGCACGCCCCGGGGGCTCGTTCCGGGACCAACCCGCCCCCGCGGCCGCCGGCGTCCACGGTCGGGGCCTGCCTCGCTAACGGACGCCGGGTGCCGGGGACTCACCCTCTAGCCCAAGCAACGCGCCGGACGCTCCCAACCCTACTCCACTCGGAAGAAAACAAGAGTATTTCAAAGGTTTAAACAATTTATTGTGCCCCAAAATAGGCCGCGAGGGGGAAAGGAAGCGCCGCGCAGCCCCGCGCCTCGCGAGATTGCTAGTCGCGCGCTCGGAGGCGGGGAGGGCGGAGCGGGAGCGAGAAGGGCTGCGCGTCCGCCGCGTCCGCGCGCACAGGGCCCGGGCGGGCAGGCGCGGCCCGGCCATTGGCGACTGGGGGACGGTAACCATGGCGACAACCGTTGCCAAGGGCGAGAGCCAATAGGGGCGTCGCCAGGGCCGTTTCAAAAATCTAAAGCAAACAACAACAAAAAAAATGCTCCCACGCGGGGGAAGGGCGGGCCGGCGCCCCCTACGGTAGGAGCGAGCGCGGCGGCCCGGGCCGGGACCCCGCAGAAAAACCTACGTGCACTCGGGGTGAAAAAGCGGGTGCCGGGCCCCCGCGCTCACTTGCGGCCCTTGGGCACTTTGGGGACGCTGGGCTTGGCCGCCTTCTTCACCTTCTTGCCCCCCGCGGCCGCCGCCTTCTTGGCCTTGCTGGCTTTGTCCTTCTTGGAAGCGGCGCCCTTCTTGTGCGAGCGCTTCTCGGGCTGCTGGCCCTTGGCGGGCTTCTTGTCCGCGCGCCGCGAGCCAGTCGCGCCCGGGGCCGCCTTCTTGGCTTTTTGCGCGACAGGAGCCGGGGCAGTGGCGGCCGCCGGGGCTCCGCGCCGATCGCCGCCGCCCTCCAGCTTCTTGCGGTTGAGCTTGAAAGAGCCGTTGGCGCCGGTGCCCTTCACCTGCAGCAGCGTGTCGTTCTGCACCAGCGCCTTGATGGAGTACTTGAGGTAGGTGCGCCCGTTCTGCTGGTCGAACCACGCCACCTTCTTGGCCTCCGCGTAGATCTTGGCCAGCGACGAACCGTTGCGCTCGCTCAGCCTGCGGATGGTCTCCACCACCAGTTGGCTGTACTTGCCTGGCTGGTTTTTCTTCTTGCTGTTTTTCTTCTTTTTGGACGGGGACAGCGCCGCCGAGCCTCCGGTCTTGGCCGCCTTTTTGGCCGCCCCCTCGGCGGTCGTCAGTGGCAGGGCCTCCTCGAGCTCCACGGACATGGTGGCGAGCGGGTTGGTGGCGGGTGGGGCGCGGAAGCCCGGGGGCCGCGCCGGGAAGAGGAAGGCGAGGGGCCGCGGGGGCGCCGGGGGGCTGGGGGCGCGCGGCGGCTCCAGGCGGGAGCGGCCGCGGCCGGGCCTGGGGCCGGGCGGCAGGGCTGGGGTGGGGGCCGGGCCGGCCGGAGCGGGGCACCCGGGCCGGGACCGGAGCCGGCGCGGGGACTGCCGGAGCGCAGGAGTCCGGCGCGGGGCGGCCGGAACGAGGATGGTATTGGAGCGGAGAAAGTCGGCCGAACAAGCGCTGCTGCTGCCGCCACCACCTTCTCCGCCGGAGCTCTTTGAGTGTGCGCGCTGCGTTCTGCCGAGGAGGGCGCCCCGCTCCGCTTTTATGGCCCCAAGGCGGACCACGTTGAGAACAACAACAGCCTGGTCCGGGGCCAGCGCCAACTTGTGCTTCTTGGAGCCCCTTCCCCGGCCGCTGGTTTCCCAGACCGCTCCTCTCCGGTGCCACCACTCCTGCCGCCGTGCGCCCCGGACAGGGCCCGAGCCCGCGGCGCGGCGGAGAGACGGCTGGCGCCCAAGGGCGGCTCGGCAGAGGGGAACGGAGGGGTGCACCCTAGGCTGCGGAAGCGCTAGAGGAGGGGGGCACCCTGTTTGGGAGCGAATAGCGCCGGCCACGAGAAAGGCCCCACGACCTAGAGCTTGGCGGCCGGCAGCCAAGACAGCGCCACAGGCTCCCAAGCCCTGACCGCGTCCAGGGGGCCCCGGGCCTGCCCGCTGGACGCGCTTTAATTTGTCCGAACTAACACAGGGCACGCCCTCACGTGGTCGGCCGGGGCAATGTGGAGGGAGCTGGGACGTCTTCGAGGGGGGTCTCCGCCCGAGTCAAAGGGGGGAGCGGATGCCGGCGCCCTCCAGCTGCGCGCCCGGGCTGTTAGGCCTCGGGGGCCTGGGCACAATGCGGGAGGAAGCGGGAAGGACCGCAGGTACTGCTCCAGGGATATTTCCTAGCCGTCTCCCCTTCCCCCGCCGCCGCCGCCGCCGCCGCCGCCGCCGCCGCCGCCGCCGCCGCCGCCGCCGCCGCCGCCGCCGCCGCTGATGCTACAAGTGCCGCATTTTGTGGTGCGTAAAGAGCCTCACCATTGCCCCCAAAACCAAATGGCGGCCCCAGGGTGGGCGAGGGGAAGGTTGGGGCCCCCGAAGGAGTTCCCGGAGGGGTGGGGGAGGGGAGTTGCTCACAGTTCCGGGCCACACCCCTCCCCCTCTCTCTTTAGGAGCACGGCTGAGCATGGGCTCCCCTCCTTGGGTACCAGCGAAGTCCTCCGCGGAGGCTTGTGCAAACCTGGTGGCCCTGCCGCTGGGTCCAGTACTGAGGGTGCGGAGGAGGCGCCAGACGCTGAGACCACGGGGAGATGCTCGGGAGGAGGGCGGCTCCCTTTGGAGTAAGTGATTTAGGTCCGCGTCCCGCGGGGCGGGGTCCGGACAGTTAACAGTTCCCTGAGGCCCAAGCGTGGAGGGGTGGGTGGACAGGAGGCTGGGGAATTGGGGCTCCAGGGGTGAGGAGAGCTGGAGGCTATGAGGTCTACAAAAGGGAAGTGCTTCTGGGGCTCTGTGTCCAGCAGTGCCTCTCAGCAGGTGTGGGCTCAGCCCCTGCAGTGCTTGCCCTGCCCCTTTGCTCTCAGACCAGCTCAGGAAGAGGCCCCAGGAGAGGAGGAAATTGAGGCGGGAAAGGTGAGGCTGGTAGTTTTCTGGGGAGAGTGGGTCAGGGGCCTGGAGCCACAGAAGAGCTTTGGCTCCCTGGGCAATGAGTACACCTCAAAGGCAAGGGGAGATGGATGGTGGCCCCTGTTCCTGGAGAGAAGGCCAAGGCCCTCCACGGACTGTCTTTGCAGGGCCTGGAGACCCTGGAGGGCCTGGGACTCAGCCGAGGTGACCAAAGACCATCTGAATTTCCTAACGGAACAGGTCTCTGAGGGCTGAGCCCTGGGGGGTCTGGGGAGCAGCAACATGGGGCTTTCAGAGACCACATGATTTGAGCAAAGACCTCAGGTTCTGAAAATACAAGGTGTGTGCAGGCCGAGGTGCAGCAAGAGAGAGAGAGAAGCAGCAAGATGTCCATGCTGTGCCCTGAGGGGTCTGCCCTGGAGGAGAACCAGCCTGGAGTGAGCAGAGGGCATGCTGGGGTTAGACAGGGCAGCCCCACGGGGGTGGGCCAGGGTGCATGGAGGTGGAGTGAGCAGTGACACCCTGGAGATAGCTGGCCCAGGGCAACCAGGTGACTGGCCGGGAGGGGCTGGCGCTGGGGTCTCTGGAAGGTCAAAGGGAGAGCACAGGGTGATGCCAGACTGAATCCTGCCTAGCCATGGGGGCTGGGGATGGGGGCAGCAGGTCCCTGGAACTGGTAGCAGCAGTAGACTGGGGAGGGCTCCTCCAGCCCCCAGGTCACCGCGGAGGGAAAGGGAGGGCGTGGGAACAGCGGAAAAGGGCGGCCATCCCACTGGAGACAGAGGAAGGATGGTCAGAGAGAAAGGGAGGCCAGGCGCGGAAGCCGAGGAGGAGCAATTTCAAGAAAGAAAGGCAGGTCTGTCCCGTGCAGCCCCCAGGAAGCAGGTTGGTCCTCAGAGCCAACTGGAAAGCTTCCAGCCTCTGAGACCCTCTGCCTGGACGCTGCCCATTTTGCCCAGTGTTTTACAAAAACCTAAATTAGTTTCAAGATTAAAAATATCAGGCCATTTCAGATAAAAATGCAGTCCAGATTTCAGATTTCCCCTAAAAAGTCTGCAGATTCGCTCTGGGTAGGGGGCAGAAGGGGCAGGGCCTGAGTGACAGTGGCCTGGAGGGGCCAGCAGCCCAACAGCCCAGCACCCGATCAGTGAGGAAGGGAGGGAGGGAGGGAGGGCAGCCGGTAGAGCAGGGGCTGGGCATGGCTCTCTAGCCCTGGGGGCGGCCTGGCCGTAATGAGAGGAGGGAGCAGTCGCATGGAGGCTGGGCACCGCGGCCCAGCCCGTAGGGGAGGACACAGCAGGCGCGGCTCTGTGGCATGCCAACAGACGGGCTGCCTGTGAGCCTGTGGATGAGGGCTCAGGAAGACTCATTCTCCACTTTGGGAGCTGTCAGGGATCCAGTGATTCATCCCACTGGCCTCGTTATACAGATGGTGAAACAGGCCTGGGGGCAGTTAGTGGCTTTGTCCAGTTCACTAGGACTCTAGGACTGGGGTCCTGCTGGCCTTCAGGGTGCCTCTCAAACCCTACACTCCCTGCCATCCTCTAAGGAAACCATGCTTGGGGAAGGCCTCACGTGGCCAATGGAAAAATGACAAAATACAGAAAAGGGAGCCTCTGGAGTCGGCCAGGGCCTGGCAGAGAGAGACAGCCCTTCCCCAGGGTCGGGCCAGGGGCAAATGGCGCCCGGGAGTGCAGGCTTGGGTGGGTCCTGTCTCCTAGGGTGAGCCTGGACAGTCCTTGGGCTCCAAATACCATCCATACGCTGGTGACCCTGTGTCTGTCTCTCTCCTGACCCCCAGGCGGGCATCCAGCCGCCTGCTACCTCTTCTCTGGAATGTCTAAACAGTTCTCTTTTGTGTTCTCTTGCAAACACTTCCACAAACGATTCTAGCCAGAAAGCACAGGCTCCTCCCCAATCTCTTCTTCCATCTACCCCCTCATACAGCCCCTCGATTCCTCCGTCCAGGCCTCCATGCTGGCCGCCCTCCCACCCTGGCCTCTCCAGGCCTCTCACCCGGCAGAGGTGAGACAGGAAGGGGGCAGGGCACAGCCACTCAAGGAATGCCACAGCAGTTAACATCAAAATGGTGGAAGATTCAACCCCCAGGAGGCCTTGAGGCTCAGGATGATGAGAGATTTAATTTCCAGCAGATTTTGGGCTTCATTATACACCCATTGTAATATATTAACACACCCACAGGCACCATGGCCGTCCCAAGGCTAGCCACAAAAGGTCAAAGGGCGGGAAACGGCCAACTTCCTGGGAATCCCAGCCCCTTCCCCTTAGACTGGTCTTCCCACTTATTAGCATATGAAGCCACCAAGCCCATAAAACCCAGCAACACAGCCCCTCGCGGCCGCCCCGCCCCTCCCTTTTCAGAGATGGCCGGCATTCTCTCTATGGAATGTGTACCTACTTTTAATCTGAGCACCCAACCTCCACACCTTGTGGCCCTTCTCTTGCCTTTCAGTGTACCTCTCTGGATAAATCTACCTTCACTCAACTGTGGCTCGCTCCTGAACTCTTTCCTGCGTGAAGCCAAGGACCCACACTTGGCGGGGCACGTCCCAGGGGCTCAGCCAAAGCCTGAGACACAGCCCTTCTCACGCACCACATCTGTTTTCCTGCGTCAGAGGGAGCCCCTGCCTGAGCTCAGCCACACTGGCCTTTTTGTTCCTCACACCCCAAGGACTCCCACCTCATGGCCTTTGCACTTGTGGTGTGGCTGGCTCCTTTTGTTCAGAATCCACAAATATGTCATCAGTGCAGCCTCCAGGCCGGTGGGGCCCAGAGACTCCCCCGGGGTTCCTGTCACATCAGCCTGCTTTACTTTCTTCATAGCATTTATCATTATCTAATGCTGTTTTACCTAAAGAGCAGAGCTGGGTCTGCCTTGCTCCCTGCAGGCCCCAGCCCTGGGCACGCCCTGCCCATCGGTGCAGTAGCTGGAAGGTTGACTGGTCAGCAGGAGCTCCTGGGTTGGCTTGGACCCTGGCTCTCCCACGAGGTCCGCATGTGACCCACCTGCCTGGGCTCTTGGCAGGCCCCAGTGCCTCTGCAGGCCTTAGCGTTACCATCTGTAAAAGGGGTATATGCACAGCAGGGTAAACTGAGGCGCCTCCACGTGGGAGGGTTTCTGACCACCCGGCAGGAGCCTTGGCTGGTGGCTGAGAGGTGCCCTGGGGTCACCAGCCCCTTGTAGCTGGCTCGGGCTGGCTGCTGGCGACAACAGTGAAGGGGGGCTACAGTGAATGGTCTGTCTCCCCAGAGTGTGTTTTAACTGAGAGGTTGGCTCCAGCCTTGGCCTGGGCTGGGAGGGAGGGGGCACAGGGCCCAGTTTGGGGTTTAAAATGTAAATAAGAGGCATTAAGTGCTTTTCAGTATTTAAGGGGAGACTGTGGGGAAGGTTGCCTTTAAGATGCAAATGTGTATTGTGAAGCCCCGAATGGGGACATCGTGAGGGGCTCTGGCCCCTCGCCTCATCTGGCCGGGCAGCCTGCCAGGGATCACAGGAGCAGATGAGTTGATGTGGGAGGCTGAGAGGAGGTGAGACGGGGCACAGAGGGAGCCTGGAGGCCCACCTGCCTGGCGCCCCCAGCTCTGCTTCCCTGAGGGGTCCCCAGGGCTCCTGCTGTTCTTGCTGTGCAGGTTTCAAGGTCGATGTCAGCGTGGTAGGGGCTGTGGGACACCCGCAGCCTCAGCGCTCTCTGTTTGGGGTCACAGTCGGGGATGGGAGGTGCTGGCGCAACTGCGCTTGCCCGCCTTCAGCCTTGGGGAGGGCGTCACCCCAGGGCTTGGGGACCAGGGGTGCCGAGACGCAAACCATCGCTCATCTCCAGAAAGGGCCCCCCCCCGTCGGTTCTGCCAGAGATTAGGGGGCGGGGGGCCCAGCGGGGGACAGGGAGTCACTCTGCCCTACTCTTGGCCTTCAGTTTTTTTTTTTTTATTTCTTTAAGAGCTATCATTTTTTCCTAATAAAGTTATCCACGGTATTAAACACAAGGGAGGGGGACGTGAAGGGAAAACAAAGTCCCGGCCCGTGGACACCCCCCTCCTCTGCCATGAGGCCATGCTCGGAGCGGAGCTGGTGTCGCTGACCCCGGCCCCGAGCCCGTCCTTCCCCGCAGCTCAGACCACCTTGTGTCTGGCCGCCTCCTCGTGAGGGGCCAGCGGGCCTGTCCTTTGTTCCCCAGCCCAGAAGTCATGGCAGGATTCATTCTTATAAATCAAGTTTCTCTGTCAGAATCGCTGATGACCTACAACCAGGCTGCCTTCCCAGCAGCCCTCCTCCCTCCCCCTGACACCTGCGTCCCCACCCTGTCCCCTGTCCCCAGGCCCTGGGGGAGCACTCATCCCTCCATGTCTTGCGACTCCAGCCAGCTCGGTCTGCGTGTATCCTCCCCAAGCCCCCATTTCAGGAGCTGCCATCACCCCACCTCAGCCTCTTGTCTGCCTCCTCTGGCCCCCGCCCCGTCTCTTCTGCACCAACCTTTCCGGGGCTTGAGGGGACGTGGCTCCCCGCCACCGCCCGCACCCCGACTCTGGCTCCGCTCACTTCTCCAACTACACCTCCCTGTCTTCATTCCCTGCCCAGCAACGCGGCCTCCCCGAGGGGCCTCCCCTGCCCGGGGGTCTCTTCCTAGCCCTCTGATCTGGCACTGGGGCCACTCGGGCCAGGCACGGGGGCTAGAGGTACCTCCTCTGGGTTGCTCTCAAGTAACAGCCTGCGACTCCTTTCACCTCGAGTGGGAGTTTAGTGGCGTTGGGGGGCAGGTGTCTGGAGGATAGAGGGCCCAGGACTCTTGCAGCCCAGGAGAGGCTGGCTTCCAGCCACACTGCCTGCCTCTTCAGGGCCTGTCACATTGGGGACAGGGGTGTCCTGGGCCCAGCCAGGGCTGACCTGCCCACCCCAGTGCCGTCGAGCTGAGGGAGCTGTCCCAGGAGGCCAGGCCAGAATCGTCACCCAGCCTCGGGCTGTGGCAGAGCTCGGCATCTCTTCTCCAGCAGCCCCAGGAACCGGGCAGGTCTGAGACCATTAGGGAAGGGACCTTTGGTGACCAGGACAAAACCTGACAAACTGAGAAGTCACCTTGGTGTTCCCATGCGGGGCGGCTGGGCAGCAGAGTGCAGGCCAGGGGATCCTGACTTTACCTCCCTTGCTTAGCAGCAGCCTCCTGGGGGGCCTGTGGCCCTCTTGAGAAGAGTTGGGGGCTGGGCCGTATTTCTACCTCCCCCGCCTGGGTAAGGTTCCCTGGCAACAGCTGGCAGGGAAAAGATGGCAAAGCATTCACTGTTTACCTCATTTCAAGGACCCGCCCCCCAGCACTTCCCAGTGCTTCCTTTTATCACTTCCTGAGCTGACCCTGCATCGTGCCCATTGCCCCCACTAGGGCAGGGGCCCCGCCCCGCCCAGTGCTGCGGGGCCGGCGTATGGCAGGCCCTCAATAAATATGTGGAGTGAATGAGATCGGAGTCAAACTGGCTGGGCCTGGCGAGCTGGGGCTGCCTGTGCCAGTGAGAGCCCTGCAGCCCTGCCGGCCTCCCGGCCTGGCAGGCAGCCCCGTGGGTCGTCGGCGGGGAGGCTGCTGTGGCCCCGCCAGGCTCACAGGAGTTCATCTCCTAAGGGCTTTGCTCACCTGGCCTTGGGGATGGTCAGTTCTCTAGAGTCAAGAATGAATTAACAGCTGCCCTAAGGTCCCCCCACCCACCGAAGGAGGCCGACACTGCTCCCTAACCCTTCTCTGAGGGCTGATGGAGCTGCTCGGGGTGGGCTGGCCCCCCCATCCACCCCCGCTGCCTCCCTGGCCTCCCCATCACAGGCAGCAGAGCAGCCTTTGAAGAGGTGAACCTTCTCCCACTCAAGACCCCACAAGGCCTCCCCACTGGCCGCAGCGTCTGGGCCCTGCCGACCTCTTGGACCTTGTCCCCTGGCCCCCTTCTGCCTGCCTGAGTCCCCTTCCCACCCCGGCTCTGCCTTTCCATCAGCTCCTCAGCCCTGTCATCCTGCTTCCTTTTCTCATAGGTTTTCTCTGGTTATCTTGTGATATCTGTCCCCTACCCCCGAGACCCCGTCTGTCTTGTAACATTGAATGATCAGAATGGAGAGGAACCTAAATCCCAGGCCCTCGGCAGACTCGTGTTTGTGAAAGGGAAGAAAGCCCCAGATCGGCACCTGGTCCAGGGCCTGACGAGAGGGGCTCTCAAAGATGAGCTCCCTTCCTTCGTTTCCCTCTAATCAGAGATGCATTATTGAGAGGGGCAGCCCCTGAGGGGTCAGGTGGGAAAGATCTTCAGACCCTGTCTTGTCCCATCTGCCCCACCCCCATTTTACATAAAGAAGCTGAGGTCCAGAGAAGAGGCAGGGCCCACCCGGTGCGTCTGGATGGGCTCCGAGTCTGATTCCCAGTCCACTGCTCTTGCCCCTCCCGACCCCTCGTCTGTCCAGTCAGCCGGGTGGGGAGGGGCCCGCAAGGCCAAGGCCAAGGCCCAGAATGAGGATGGATGTTCGCCGAGCGCCACCCTTGTCTGGGTAGAGAAAACAGCCATCAGAAGGCTGTCCATCCAGGCCGGGGCCCGCCCCGCGCTTCAGGGGAACAGTTGAAGGAGCTGTTTGATCTCAAGAAGAGGGAGAGGCAGGGCCACGCACCCTTCTGACATCTGAACCGCACACTGGACCTGCCCTCTCGGCACCAGAAGACTGAGAAGGCCCCGGGCAGGTCTTCTGTTGCCAGATCTTCACAGAGGCCACGGTTTTCTCAAAGCCCCGGTCGGTCCCACTCGCCTCTGCGCAAACACGCTGGATGGCTTCCCATCGCACTCAGATTAAATCTAGTCTCCCCACAGCCACCTGCTCCTGCCCGTGCCCTGGGTGGTGGCCCCCCTGTCACCCCATGGCGTCCCTTTGTGCTGCTTCCCCCTCTGCTCAGACGTCCACGGCCCAGCCCTGCCTGCCAGTCAAATTAGTATCCCCTCCTCGGGGAATCCCTCCCGAAACGCCCCATCTGAAGCAGGGTCCCCCCCCCCATCTTTCACTGTCACTTTTCCCTGCTTTTCTTCAAAGCACTTATCGCTCCTGGAGCTTTTACATTTATATCCCAGTCTCTCCTGCCCACCCGGTCGGTGTGTCTGGCGAGTGTCACCAGATCCCTGTACTTGGCACACAAGTAAGCACTTGTTTCAATAAATGAAATAGAGAGGGTCCCGGGGAGTTCAAAGATTCTGCTTCGTCTTTTGTGCCCAAAGTACTAACCCGGGTGCTGAAGGGCCAGCGGGGGAGGACCGAGATGTCATCTTCCCCTGCGCCCCTACGGCCTAGGGCTGCTGTGAGCAGTTGGCCCTAGTGGAGGAACTAGCATTCCCAAGGGTAGACTTGTGCGAGCCCCCGTGCCCCCGGGAGTCCTGCGCAGGGACAGGCTTGGAGAGGATGCGGCCTGGGGGGCAGCTTTCACCCCTCGTGTTAGGAACGACCCATGAGGTTGCTGTCTAGTTCGGGTAAATAACGACAGAGGCCAGAGTCATTCGCTGTGGAGGCCGTCGGGGACAGAACGGAAGAGAGCCCTGGGATAACGTGGAAGGATGGCGCGGGTCTCTGCTTCCGGGGAAGCAGGAGAGCAGCTGCCCGGCCTCCGCTTATGGCTGCCCACGTCCCCGCCTGCCAGAGCGGGAGGGGCCCGGGCTCTGGGGGCCAGCCCGGCCCTCCCGCGCCCGCCGCCCTCCCCGTCCCGCCGGGCGAGGCACTGCGCTCCGCCCGCAGGGCGTTGGGCACGCGTTGCCCCGTCTCCATGGAGACCCGCTCGCGCCTCGCGCCCGCCTCCCAACGGCCCACCGGCTGCGCGCTCCGGGGACGCGCGCCACTCGCCCGGGCAGCGTCTCCAGATTGTGGTTAACACGCAGACTCCCAGCCTCCCTTCTCGACGGGCCAGGCAGGGGCGTGGGGGTCTCTAGTGTACGATGGGACAGGTTTGGGAACGGAACTGACCCAAAGCCGAGAGTTTGGACTTTTGGTAGTGGTCACTAGTGGTCCAGGACCTGCGTCACAGCCTTCCTGCGGCAAGGTTCTCCCGAGGCAGTGCTAATGTTTCCCTGGGGCGGGGCCAAAGCCAGAGCCCCTTTGATGATTTGCCCCCCAACAGGGCTGCACTGGAGGAGGCTCCAGGGTGAAGTCTGTAAAGGGTGCTAGGAGGCCCTACACCCTGAGGACAGAAGTCCTGGCAGGGTGTGTGTGTGGGGGGGAGGTTCCTGCTTTGGGGACTGCTCCCTCTGAACAGACCTGGCCAGGCTATCTCAGCAGGTCTGAAAAGCTGACCGCTGTCTTTGGTCTCTGCCTGGGAGGCTCGAGGACCATGCCAGCACTTGCCTCTGATCAGTACCTCCTCAGGCTAGGCCACTTAAGACGATTGCTGCTTTCCTGCACAGAGTTTTCAGTTGTCCACAGTCCCAGCAGAGGAACCGATGGGTTAAAACATACAGAGACATACACATAGCCATGTCATGTCGGGCCGGCTGGCTGAGGGCTGACTTCTCTGGGGACCTGGCGAAGTGACGGCTGCTGTGCACCTGACATGCCACAGCAGCCACCAGCAGAGCCGGCCTCCAGAGTGATCTTTTAACAGGTCCTCACTGACCATCCCTGATGCTGCCCTCGAGGCCTATGCCTGGCTTCCCATCTCAGGAATCCATGCCGCCAGCCCCCGGGGGGGGGGGGGGGACACTGGATGCTGGGATCTTAGCTTCCCAGACTTGCCTGATCTTAAAACCACCAGAGACATGTCCACATGTAGAACCACTGGGCTCCACACGCCGGCACCTTTCTCGTCCTGGCTGCCCTCTTGTCTGGGATGCATTTCTATTCAGATTTTGTCCCAGGAAACAAACAAACAAAAAAAACCCAAACAAAAGATAAAAGCATTAATTTTTTGTGTCCCAGGGTCCACAAAGTTGCAGGCCTGCCTAGCGAGGTAGAAAATAGAAATGAATGAGGTGGTCTGTGAGGGACTGGTGACCTGGAGGGCGCGGCGGGCCCAGGCCGGGACCAAGACCAGGCCCTGCTGCTTTGCAGGCAGAAGGTAGGCTTGGGGCTGCAAGATTTGTCGCAACCCAGAAGGGTGGTTCTCAGCCCTGGTGACACACTCAGATCACCAGGTGAGCGATGAAAAACGCCAGAGCCTTCTCCAAGCGACCAGTGAAATCTAAAGCCTGGAAGGTGGGCCCGGGCGTGAGGATTTGTTTCCCCTTCCAGCTTTACGGAGATGCCTTTGACAGGCGTGAGGACTTCGCAGTGGATGCGCTGGCTCCCTGGGGAGGCTAAGGCACTGGCCGGTGGAGAAGGACACCCTGGGGCCGTGGAAATGTCGCCCTGCTGCTCAGCTGGAGGAAGTGGGAGGCAGTGGGCCCAGGGCTCCCCGGGGTCCAGGGCAGGCTCTCCACCACCTGAGGGCAGCCTGGTTCTGGAGAAAAGCGAAGCTGGGGCGGTCCCTCCCCTGGGGCCTCTCACGAGGGCGGGAGGGGTGCCTGGGTGGTGGGCTTTGGGCCCCCCTACATCCACCTTCCCCAGGGATGATGGCCAAAGAAATGAATCCCACCCCAGGCCTCCTTCCCACGGAGAAACCTGTCCTCTGTTCACACCAGGGCGGTGCAGCAGAAGTCAGAGCTGGGCCGAGAGCCGCGTCTGGTGAAGCCGGCGACGGCTGGGGACGCTGGTGCTGAGCGCGGCCATCGCGGGACGAAGACAGAGGACGGAGGAGGTTTGCAAGCCGGGCTCGGGGAGGCCAGGCCCTGTTTTCAAGTTCATGGGCTTTAGGCACTAATTGCCTTTGACCTTTTTAGCTCAGCAGTTTCCTTTTTTTTTTTTTAAGGAAAATAAAATGCACATAACATAAAATGTACCACTTAAACCATTTTTAAGTGTACAATTCAGTCTCACAACGTATATTCACAGTGCTGGGCCACCATGGGCACTGTTTCCAGAAGTATTCCATGATTCCGGACAGAAATTGTGTCCCAACTAAACAGTCTCCATTCATTTCCTCCCTGCCCCCCCCCCCGCCTCTATTCTGTTTTCACTTGCTAAGATTTTTCCTATTCTAGGTACTTCAGATAAGTGAAATCAAACTATTTATCCTTCTCTGTTGGGCTTATTTTATTTAGTGTAAAGGCTTCAGGTACGTACACATTATAGCATGGTTCAGAATTTTATTCCTTTTTGTGGCTGAATAATATTCCATTATAGGTATGGATATACATGGGTATGTAAACCACGTTTATTTATCCATCATCTGTTGATGGACACTTGGATTGTTTCCACCTTAGAGCTATTGTGAATAATGCTGCTAAGAACGTGGTATTCGAGTGTCTCTCTGAGTCACGGCTTTCGATTCTTTTGAGTGGATGCCTCGGATTGGATGGAGTTGCTGGGTCATATGGTAACTCTGTTTAACTTTTTGGGGAATGACCAAAAGATGTTCCACGGGGCTGCAGCATTTTACACTACCTCAACTCGCACAAAGGTTCCGGTCTCTCCACATCTTTGGGAACACTTCTTTTTCTTTCATTGTTTTGTTTTGAATAAAGCCGCACTACTGGCTGTGAAGTGGCTCTAATTCGCATTTTTCCCAAACGACTGCTGCCACTGAGCGTCTTTTCCTGTGCTGATCAGCCATCTGTGTGTCTTCTCTGGACAAATGTCTGAGTCCTTCGACCATTTTTAAAGTGCGTCTGTTCTGTTACTGAATTGTGTGAGTTCTTTATGTAATCTGATACTACTCCCTTCTCAGGTAACATCGCGTTTATGACCACCTCCTCCTAGTCTGCCGGCTGTGTTCTCAGGCTCTTGCCGTGTCCTTCGATGCACTGAAGTGTTAATTTTTTGTTTGTTTTTTGGGGGGAGGTAATTAGGTTCACTTATTATTATTTTTTTTTAATGCAACAAAAGTGCTGGGGATGGAGCCCAGGACCTCGTGCATGCTAAGCATGTGCTCTACCCCCGAGCTGTACCCTCCCCCCAAAAAGTATTTGACTTTGAAGTTCGACATACCTATTTTTCCTTTTGTTGCCTGTGCTTTCGGTGTCATAGCGGGAAATCATTGCTGAACCCAGTGCCGTGAAACTTTCCCCCATGCTCTCTCCTAAGGATTTCATAGTTTTAGCTGTGACTTTTAACTTTACTTTCTGTTAATGCCTGTCCTGGGAATTCCTTATCCCACAGAACACCAACCTCGCGGAAGTGCAGCACCATCCCGTCTTTCTCTGATGTATTTCTCTTCCCGTTTCCCTTTAATCAGTTAAAAGACACTGCTCTCAGCTCTGGAAGTACCGCCTTTCGCCGCGGGCTCCCGCTGGGCCGCTTTCTGCGCAGTGCATCCATTCATTTACATTTATTTGTTAGCTGTGACGTGTAGATCGCTGATCCACTTCAAGCTGATTTTTGTGGATGGTGTTAAGGTAAAAGTCCAGCTTCATTCTTTTCCCAGTAGTTTGTTGAAAAGATTGTCCTCTCTCCATTGAATGGCCTTGGCTCCCTTATTGAGAATTAATTGACCATAGAAGTGAGGATTCATTTCCGGGCTCTGTTCTATTCTGTCGGTCTATGTGGCTGTTCTTACGCTAATACCACACTGTTGCGATTACAGGAGTTTTGTATTAAATTCTGAGTCAGGAAGTTAAGTGTGACACCTCCCACTTTGTTCTTTTTCAAGATTGATTTGACGATTTGACTATTTAAAGTTCTGTGATTTTCTACATGAATTTTAGGACAGGTTTTTCTAATTAATTCTTTTCTTTGGGCTGGGGGAGGTAATTAGGTTTATTTATTTTTAGAGGCGGACGGGGGATGGAACCTGGGACCTTGTGCGTGCTAGGCGGGCGCTCTCCCTCTGAGCTGTGCCCTCCCCCAGGACAGGTTTTTCTGTTTCTGCAGAAGCATCACTGGGGGTTTGGTAAGGACCGCACTGCCTCTGTAGACAGTTTGGGGCAGTACTGTCACCTCAGCAATGTTAAGTCCCCCAGTCCATGAGCACAGGGTGTCTTTCGTTTATTTAGGTCTTCAGTTTCAGTCCGCGGTGCTTTGTGGTTTTCAGCGTGCAAGTGTCACCTTCCTG